>NC_134195.1:21237934-21537934 GCF_964188355.1 Buteo buteo | reverse complement strand
AGTTGACTGCTTATGCACATTGGGTCAACGTGAAGACTTTCACCTTTAAAGCACATGTGGCACCGCGTTGCACGCAGAGGAGCAATGAGGACTGGGCGATGTGCCTGCGAGCAGCTGTATAGCTGGAGGCGAGGTACGCACACCTACTGGAGAATGGGCAGTGGCAAAGCCCGGTATCATGGAGGAGCCCTTGGCTGGCCAGCCCAAGGGACATCTGCAGCTCTATCGGCAGCACTGCGCTGTACATTGTACTATATACAGGGGGCAGGAGGAACAGCAGGCACACCCGGGAAAGATCATGACCAGAAGTCTCTCCCCTCCTATAGAGACAAGGATTTAAAAGAAAACAGAACACCACCAGCGAAGCGGATTCTACATGTATCATTACAGGGGTAAAGCCAGACTCTTTAATTAAGCGCATGACATAACTGTGCTGTAATATCAAGGTTTTGCACTGTGATCTGAAAACAAGCTGCACTTGCACAATCCGGAAAGAAAAAAGCCATACAGATTAGACAGGGTAAGCTCTGCTCTCACTCACATCAGTATATACCCAGTTACTCTGCTCCGCTCAAAAGACTTACAGATGAGAATGTGATACAAGGAGTTTCATTTCCTCAGACAGTTCCCTCACTACACCAGCCAAGCCTCCTTCTCACCACAGTTTCCAATCACAGCCCAGCACTCTGCTCTGATTACACACTCATCCTGAAACCACAGAAAGCCTCATTCGGTCTGATCTACAGCTGACATACATTAATGTATCACCAGCAAAGTCACTCCACAGTTGCCAAGGATGTAGTTTAAATACCGCTGAATACTTAAGGCTTGATTCTGTTAACCAGCACACCTTCACTGATCCTAGAAGAGTTACTTATATTCCACACCGCTCCAAAGGGGAGGAAACCCAGAGCACGATTTTTTAAACGGCACGCTCATTAAAAACACCTAGAAGGAAGGCATGCTCTGATTTACCCCAGTGTAAATTCACTGCACAGTACTCACTGGAGGTACTTGGGATTTAGAGGGGAACAGCAGAAGGCAAAAACTAAGCCGAATCCCCCTTTGAAGCCATTGTTTTTCCTAAGCCAGATACCAAGAGGACAGGATCGACACCAATCTCTGCTATTCCGGACTTCCAGTCCACAGCCCTACCTCTCAGAGAAATACATATTCAAAAGCACTTAGGAAGCGTATGCGCCAGTGAGAGTACAAAATCATTACGCTGCTGTGAACACGAGCCATATTCAGCAGAAATCGGCAGCTGTTAGGACTACGGAGCCTGTCACCGCTTTTACGGCTTGGGTGGAGAAGAGGCAGGATTCAAGCTCTTCTCATAACACAAGTCGCATGTTATTGCCTTGATCTTTCTTCCCTCCCCTCTCCCCCCCCCCCCCCCCGCGGCTCTTCAGGGGCACTCTTTAAACAGAAAGAAGTCATTAACCAAACTTCCTTACGCTATGGCCCCGAAAGTTGGCTAACGACGAAGCAGCTTTATTATTTCTACTTAAGAGCTTAAAATTTCGATCGGCAAGTCAGAGACAGTTCCACGGGGAAGACAAATCTGTCCGGGAAGGCGGCCGGGCCGGCAAAGGGAGAAAACCCAGAGATGCCCGGGGACGGGGGATCATCCCCGCCGCCACGGCCCCCCGGGGCCCCGCGGACGGGCCTCGGCCCCCGCCCCGGCCAAACCCTCGGCTGCAGAAGATGCGCCCCGGGAGCCCCGCCAGCCGGTTCCTTACGTAAGGCACAAACACTGACATCATCCCTCCCGCCGGCGGCGCCCACCGCCCCGGCCCGGCCCGGCCCCTTCCCGCCCCGCCGCCCGGGCCCCCGTCGCGCCGGCTCCGGCCCCGAACTTCGCACGGCCGGGTTGCCGGGGGTGCCGTCCCCCGCCGGGCGCCCCGGGCTGCGCCGCGCCGCGCCGCGCCCCGTCCCGTCCCGCCGGGCGCCCCCGCCCGCGGTACTCACGCACGGCCTCCTGCTTGGGGTCGAGGCCGCGCACGGCCCCCTGGAGACCGGCGATGCGGCCGTGCAGCGCCCGGACGCGGCGGTGGGTGCCCTGGATGTCCGCCTCGACCTCCTGGAAGAGGGTGCAGGCGTGCCGGGCCACGTCGGAGAGCTGCCGGAGGATCCGCGACAGGGCCACGTTGCTGACCGAGCAGAGGTCCAGCACCATCAGCACCGCCGCCGCCTCCCTCTCGCCGCCGCCGGCCGCCTCCGCGCCCTCGCCCGCCGTCCCCGGCTCCTCCGGCGGCGGGTCCCGCGGCGGCGGCGGCGGCGGCTCGGCGCCCCAGCTCTCCTCCAGCACGGAGGCGGCGGGCTGCCGCCGGCACAGCCGCTGCGGCTCCACGGTCCGCTTGGCGAAGGGCATGGCCGAGCCCTCGGCCGGGGCTCTCCCGGGCTCCCGCGGGCACCGGCGGGGATCGCCGCCCTCCTCCTCCTCCTCCTCCTCCTCGCCGCCGCTCCTCGCCCCGCCGCCGTCACTCGCGGGCGGCCGCCGGCGGGCGGCTCATCGCCTCGCTCCCTCTCTGCGCCGGGCTCCCGGGCTGCGGAGCGGCCGCCGCGCCGCCGAGCATCCGCTGCCGCCGCCGCCGCCGCGGGGAGCCGGGGCGCATCCGCGCTGCCTGCCTGGCTCTCTCGCTCGCTCGCCGTCCCGCTCCGGCGGCGGGTGTGAAGGGGGGGCCCGAAAACCCGGAGAGAGGAATCCCGCGGCCGCGAGGAGGAGCGAGCCTCCCGCCCGGGAGAGCGGCGGGGCGGGGGCGAGGGCGGGGGCCGGGGGCCGGGGCGGTGCCGAGCGGCCGCCGCCGCCGCCGCGGGGAGGCGCTGCGGGAACCGCGGGGCGCGGGGGGGGCTCCGTCAGGCGGGGGATAGACCGCGGCCCGGCCGGGGCGACTCTGGTCCCGCACCCGCCCCCCGCTCCGGGGCGGCCGGCGGGAGCGCTGCTGGGGTGCGGAGGAGAGGAAGAGGAGGGAAAAGGTGCCGAGAGGGACCCAAGGGGGCGACGCCCGGCCGCTGCGGGAGGCCGGTGCCTGCCCGCGGGGGTCGGGCGCCCGCCAAAAGCAGGTGGAGGCGCTGGGGCGCTTGCTAGGAGGTGTCGGGGAAAACGGGGCTCTGGCCAGGCGGGGGGCACTCCTCCTGGCGCAGGGCAGGCGAGCTTGCTTACGCACGCTCCCGAAAGGTGGACGTGCCTAACGAGCAGGCACGAAATCCGGACGTAAACTGTCGATTATTGGCGGTAAATACGCAGAGCGGATACCGCAGAAAGAGCTGCCGTAAAAGGAGAGCCAAGCGGCTGCAGATGCAGGCTTTCCGTGGTCTGGAAATGCCAGCTGAAGTTTGCCCGCTTGACCTTAACTTGTCGTCCTTGCACAGCTGCGCTGCGATGCAGTCTGTCATTACCTGACCACGTACAGGCAGCTTTCAATTACCTCTGGTCAAACGCTCTGAGTTGCAGATATCCGTGCCGGAGACGCCACCACCACCAGCCCGGTGGCACACGCGCCCCGGGCTCTGCGGGCACAGCCGCCTGCTCCTGGGACAAGCTGAGGTCCGGAAGGCGGATACCGTTCCTTTCGCGGAGCCCAAAGTCTGAGCTGATCAACTTTGCTGGCCCCGCTGCTGGCTTTTGGCTTGGACAGTTCACGTGCCTTCACGCTGTGCCTCTGGGGAGGGGAACACACCGCCACGCAGAGTTAGCACGGGTCTTAGCCCAAGTTTCAAACTTGGCTTGAAATAGGCAGCCCCGGCCCTGTGCCCGGAGGGGGAGGAGGGCACAGAGCCTGCCCCGGCCTGCCCCGCTCTCACTGCCACCCCCACACACCTCCTGGGGGGCCTGAAGTTCGAGCGGGACCCGGTGGGAGCGGGCAGGGATGTGAGAGCTGTCGCAGAGCTGCGGCAGTGCTCGGGCAGTACTAAAACTATGTCTTGGGCCAGAGTGGAGCCCTGCTAAAATCACTGGGGCGTTTGTACACCATAGTCCTGAGTTTCTTCTGCAGCAGGGT
Organism: Buteo buteo; assembly: GCF_964188355.1. Taxonomy (NCBI): domain Eukaryota; kingdom Metazoa; phylum Chordata; class Aves; order Accipitriformes; family Accipitridae; genus Buteo; species Buteo buteo. The sequence goes on along the minus strand of NC_134195.1, from coordinate 21,533,930 downwards.
GGCTTTTAGCCCTGGTAACGGAGCATGGACTGTACGGCTTTTCCTACCTGTGGGAGTCATGGCATATTATTTATAAGCCACTGAAAGGTATTTTAATATTTCACTTGAGATTCATAAGGGGGGAGGGAGCGCTTGAGTTTTAATTCTCTGGAAAGAGCAGCAGCCGTCCAAACTGGTGTGGGATCACAAGAAAAGGACCACAGGAGTCAAACCTGTTGGAAACAGCATTACAGCACTCGCCAGGCAGGAGCAGGAGCTACCCCTGAGGAAAGCAGCTCCGGCACTCATCCTGCCTCTCCCTCAGGCACCCGATGAGCCACTGGATTGGGCCATTCCTAACAGGTAAAAGCTGCACGAGGCAGGATTTTACACTGCGCCTTGCCACAGCCTCCCGGTTGCATGTAATGTCTGACCAGCTCGGGGAGGACAGGAGCTGTGCAGCTCTCTTCCTTCCCTTGAAAACAACTCCTTGGTTCCTGCAGCATATCCCTACTCATCCTCAGCGAAGCTACTAGAAGGCAGCACTTGCACTTCCTTTCCTTTTCCCAGTCTGTTATTACTCTGCATTACTGTAGGCTCCATCGTCTCTCTCTTTGTCCCAGGCTTGGAAAGGTACAGCTCGCCTGAGGGACACGACTAGTCCCAAAAGAACTGTGTGACTTCTGTATGTGGCAGCACAAGACGCACACGGTGCCAAAGCCACACATGAGTGAACTTGTTTAAAGGAGGCAGGTCCTGCCAAGTCTATGCATCTTCACCATAGGGAGCATATCTTCATTTTGGAGGTCTCACTGCATTTCTGTCCTTCCCTCCGTGAGTGTAGATGTTGCCGTTTTTCTTAGTTGTTCGTCACAAACAGAACAGACTCCATACACAGCTGGGGTGTGGGATTGCCTGCGCTTTCCACCAGGCAGGTGGAGATGGCATCTCAGTTTCCTCTGGTCAGAATACAGCTCCTATCGTTGCAGGTACTGGGGGGTCAGGTAATGCCTCACCCCCTTCATGCCCCTAGTATATGTTTCCCATCAGTAATATCGGGTGGCACAAATGCAAATTCAGCAGCTTCTGAATCCCAGCTGCCCCTGGGATTGCACTTGGTGTGTCTGTTCAACAGCACATGTAGTAAGTGGAGAGCAGTCCCAAAGGTTAACCTCAGCCTCACGGGATGGGTCTCTGGAGGCTCTCTCTGTAGCAAAGGAGAGGAAAAAAATCTTCCACGTGGGATTTTTGAAGATTAACATTGGGCCTCAGCTCTGAAGTGCCCCTCAAAGGGTCCTGTCCCTCTGCACTGATTGCAGGGGCAGCCCAGGGAGGATAGCATCCCTGGGCTGAAGTTAAACCTCAAGAGTATTCCCTGGAGTATTAATTTGTGAACACATCAGCCTGGACCAACCTTCTGCATCACCAGATTTCAAGAAGCACTTGCAGACCTCGGAGATTGAGACATGTCAGAAAGAATATCAGTCATGAACAGAGGTAAGTATGTGAAACAGTTCCTTATATATTTATTTATGGCAGGAAACGCTTCCTGTTGGACTGTACTGCTTTCCCGCGTGTGCATGAGCTGTATTCCCTGTGTTGGTTGCCATAAATTTAGGTTGGGATACTGCCGTGGATGGCCGTGGCTTTCACCCATAGCAGTGAAAGGCTGCACAATGGTTTGCTTCAGAGACACATACAATATGGGGGTGGAAGAGTGGGCAAAAAGGGTAAAAGAAAGGTCCTGCTTGATCTCTCACAGGTGCTGCTGGTGGTAGGCAGGCACCTGATTGTAACTCACAGCAACCGCTGTGCATCTTCCCACCCCCATACCACAGCTGTACTCATCCCCTGGCTTGCGTTTGCCGCTGATATCCTTGCTAAGGTGTGATTTTACAGCGACACCAGCTAGGGGATATTTGTGCTGATGGAGATACAGGGCAGGACCATTGGCAGATGAGAAGGAATCTGGTTTCCTGCTGCAGCAAGCTGTAGGAAGCAGGGAGGTGGGATTAGGCAATCTCACCCGGTTTGGCAGAGCTGCTCTGGCCCACTGCAGTATGTCTTGTTCTGCAGTGCCAGAAAGGGAGGAGAGGCTGATGAGTGCTGTAGGCTATTGTCATTTCCTGCTCTTCCCGTGGCTGTCAGGAGAGTGCCTTTAGGCATCATATTAATGAATTTGTGGCCTTTTGACCATAATGTGGCATCTGTCATCGCTGATGTTACCCCCCCCCCCCGCAAGTACATCGCTTATCTATTCTCAGCAAGATGTCACAGACAGAACGTTACCAAACCTGTACCCACTTAGGCTAGCAAAAAGTATCCTTATTCAGAAACTCCCTTCAAGGTTCAGCTGCCATTCTGCACTTAGACCCGAGAGTGACATTCATTGATCACATCAGGCCACATTAAAGGTAAAAGCCCATAAGGCACGAAAGTAGCACAGTCAGGGCAGTTCACTGTGGGTCTGGACCTGCTCATTTAGGACTCTTCTGCCAGTTTTTTTTCAGCAAGAACATGTTAAGATCATACCCAAAACATGGGACATTAGAATTTTAGCTGGGAAATACTTTTGCTGAAGAGGGTCCCTGCATTTGAGTGGCTTAGGCAAAAGGCTGGTAATTCAGCTTTTGACAATATGTTCTATGTTCCCCAAAACACTATTCTGTTCAGGACATGGAGATTATTTCCTCCTTCAATGTGATCTGGCCTTTGAAAGCAACACTGCTAACGTACTGAGGCACGCATCATCTTACTTCTTGTTCCTGCTTCTGTACAGCTTTATTGGCACAAACAGCTATACCAGTGTTGACAAAGCACACAAGAGACTGCGAGTGTCTTCTAGGAGCTGCTACAGGAATAGGTATGGATAGGTACAGGTGTGACTATTCCCTGTCCATTCTTGCCTCCATGATCTCTCACAATACCCACAAATACACCATTGCTGCCCATTTGCCATCACCACTAATGCTGTGCAGTCTGAATTTTCTAGTCCTCCAGGCCTGGGCACCCTTTTTTCCTCACTGCGCTTTGAGAAGAAGAATTTTACAATTGTCAGTAGAGCTGTTTCCCTTGCACCTCCTGGTGAGGACGCATATGGACATTAGTGGTGAGTGTTTCTCTGTGTTAATCTCTCTCTCCTGTCCAACTGGATTTCCCCAGACACTCATGTGCTGTCACCAGCTTACCCTGATCCAGCCCGCTACTGCTCCTTCTGGTATTTGTTAATATTTGTATTACCATAAACCTTTTCACTCTTAAACTATGACCCCACTGTTTTAGTCATTGGTTTAAGGGGGCAAAATGCAGGACCTGCAAGAGTGCCTGAACCTGTATCAAAAAGAATAATTGGACTCCACATGGTGCTGCAAATCATACAGTGCAGGCAAAACAGAATTTAAAAACTGCAAGATAACTCCCTTTCTGCAAACTCTCTTAATTATAGTTGTTATAGAGTTTACTTGTAATCAGAGTAGGGATGACATTTCAAACTGAAGAGTGATTATTAAATTGACACTTCCTTTAAAATGTGCCTGAAGTCAAGGCTGACATGCTAATTGAATTTTATTAGTAAGAAACGTCTGTTTTAATAAGGAAACTTCCCTATCTCTCTAGCAAGTTCATTTTAAGTGCACACCTACTGAATGTTTTCCATCACTACTACCTGGCATTGCTAGTCAGAAAAAAACCTCATTGGAGCATCCCCCAGAATAGCAAATGCTGTAATTTCCTTGATACCAATATTAATTTCACATTCATACATCCCATTGACTGCTAGCACTGGGAGATGTCAAGGAAGAAAAAAAGAAACCTGTTTAAATACCATTATCACTTAAGCCTTTAAAAATAATAATGGTTAAGAATGTGCAATAAATCCAAGACCAAATCAAAGTGAAGTTGGGAATTGCTGGCAAACTTCAGGGTCCCCCAAAACCCATTAAACGGTTCCAGCTGCTCTAATATGGTGTGTGTGAGCATCCACGCTGTTATCATAGAGAATACTGATTCTCGGTTTGTTGTCCCAGAAGAAGGGAGATCTGTAGAGGACATTTGGAATGCCTTTCCTAGACTCCATACCAGAACACAGCACAGCAGAATAACTGCGCCGCTGGAGCGGCCGCCAGCTCTGAGCTGGACTTCAGGGAAGCTAGGCTCTACTGTGTGGGCTGTGTCGCTGTGTTAGGAAGGGGCAGGTGAGTACTTCAGAAGACAAAGCTCTCAAACTAAAGTCGGACTCTATTTTATATAGCAGAGCTCTGTTGGGGCAAAATTGCCAGTGACCTCAGCGGGAGCACAATGAAGCCTGTGTCTAGCCTATGCAGAGAAGTGGTTAATTCGATCTCTACAGTCCCAGCTGGGAACATTCAGGGTGACAAAAAGTTAACAAAGGTGGTTATATCTTAAGAAATCACTATAAAAGAAGAGGCAGACAAAAATAAACTGTGTTCTTTACAAAGCAATATAATCCACTCAAGGGAAACGGAAGGGAGAAAGATGTTTTACTTCCAGTGTGATATTCATCTACCCTCTTTGTTGTGCTGACTTCTTAATTGCACTTGATTTGATAGCAGTGCAAGTTTAACCTGCATGTTGTGGGTATTTTCACTGTTCTCTTTAATTTCACCTGCTGGCATCAGGTGCTTTGTGCACATCAAGCCAAGACTACAGTCTTGATTTAGGACTCAGCTGACCTCAGCTGGTATTTTGCCTGTATCAGGACAGTGGGAGCAACACTAGTGTAGAGAAAAGAAGATTTATTGGGAACAGAAGGTGAAAACCCCATCATCCACAGATGATCGTTTGTTCAATATTAACAACACGCGTTTTTACACTTCCCAAAATAATTTGGCACATGCTGATTGCACGCTGAACGTGTCCTAACTCCCTATCATACAGTCTAAATGTGGAAGTAATTTCAAGTTTCTGTATTTTGGTGTCAAGCCAGCTTGCAGTTCAAGTCACCAACTCAAGGCCAGTAAAATGTCACTTCCACCCCTCATGCCTATGGTGAGGAGCTGAAGAAGGAGCTACTCTGGGAAAGGCCAGGTCAGGTCAGTGCCTCCATGCTTCCCACTGCTTCTCCCAGAGGGGAGGAACTTCAGTTTGGTGGGGTGGGTGTTTGCCTCGCCTGTACCTCCCTGTGTTGTGGCATGACCTTATCTCACTTGGCCCTGGATGCTGCTTGGAGAGCTGGGCACACGGAGCAAGCTAGCTTTGCATTTCTGAGAGAGGAGGGTAGGACCACATCACAGGTCTCCTCGCAGCGCCTCAGGCCAGCTATCCCCCAGCAGTTTTAGGGCAGCTCCTGCTGTTGGGCTCGTTGATGTGGATTCCAGCAGAGGAAGAACGGGAGTGAATCGGGCTGGTTTCACCTTTCCAGACTCGTGAGGGAGAGCGCGTTAGGGTATTTCAAGCTCTGGCTTATGGCGTGCAGGCCATATTCCAGCTCAGTGTGGCAGAAGTTTAATGTATCAGAAAGCCCGTGCTCCAGGGGTCCAAAATAGCAAAAAAGGGAGCAAATCAGGTTTGAAGACCATTGGGGCAAGTAAACGCAAAAGCTCATGCTACCCTGCACGTACTCTTTCCAGCTGTATGATTTCCATTATGAATAAAAGTTTGTCTGCCAGGAGTAACTCTTTGATTTTGAAAGAAATGAAAATAACAAAAGATAAATAATTACTTAGTAGGTGGGCTAATTCCTTCTTCCATGTCTTTGTCCACAATGGAGACAAAACGAGTAGCTTTACGCTCAGTGGCTTGGCAGTGCTTCCAACCCTCCACCAACAGAAGGGAAAGGCATCCCAAACATTAATATTTTAACTCTTACTGTCAAGCAGCAAAGACTGGCTTGTACCCTTGAGCAGGCTGAATGGTTCCTCCACATGGCAGTACTGGTGCTGGAAGCAGATCCTGTGGCGCAGCTTTTAAGAAGAATCTTCATCTGATATAAATCATTTTTAGTTGGAGACTACTTGTGGTCTCATCACGGCCAGTCAAATCGGCTTCCTGTTTTGTTTAACTAACTAATACTTTAAGTGCTCCGAAAATGCACCATAATAGGAAAAGTCTGATGAAGTAAGTGATTACTGTTTCAAAGGAAAACAAAGTTTATAGAAGCATAATTAGTCATCTGCTCTTAAACCAGAAAAATATGGTAGAGTAGCTGAAAAGATATTTTTGGGTTTTTAGAAAGATACAGAAACATGTTAAATAATGGAATGTCATTAGAGACTGCATTTATTTTAAGGATAAACAGAGCTATTATACAGTTACCCACCTTTATATCTGCTCTTTCTGTGTTCTGCCTAATGGGCTCTGTTCCTTGTGTACAGAAAAAAACCCAGCCCTATCCTGTTTACAGTTGAGCTGCAATACACTTAAAATTATTACTTCAGATTTTGTACATTAAGTCTGTCTGCTGGCAAGAGGAAAACCCTCTCATATTATCTAATTATGGCTTCAAGCAGCACTAATGAAGAAGTTGCGCAGGCTGGGGCCTGTTCTCTCTTCTCCGGAGGCGTCGACAGCGAGTCTGTGGTTGTGGTCACGCAGAAACGGGGAGGGAGGCTGGGGCTGCCGGGCACAGCAGCGTGCAGGGTGAAGTGGAGCGCTCAAGAGCGCAAACGCGGAGTCAGGTCCGCATCCCCGACGCAGGATTGCAGCCTCGGTTCGTGAGGCTGGGACCCCCACCAACGCCTCCTTCCCCCCCTGCCCGGGTAGCCTCAGCTGGGATGTGTCTCGGAGGCGGCCGGGCTGGTCGGGGATGGAGCCCTCCGTGTTTCGGAGAGGCGAGGCGTGCAGCCGTGCCGGCACAACCGCAGCACGTGCCTACGAGCGTGTTCCTGGCAGCAGGCTGCGAGCTGGGGTGAGGAGCTGCTGCCCGGCTTCGGGAAAGACATGTCTGGTTGGTGGCGAGCCTCAGGTATACATCCCCTGAAGTCAAATGAGGTCACTATGCTGATGTAAAATAAGGCAAGGCCAGTGGAGACTCACGCTGGCCAAGCCAGGCTCTGTGCTCGTAGCAAGGACTGAAGCACGGCGTGGAGACCAGTGAGCTTGCTAGCTTAGTATCAGCAGCAATTTAGCTGTAAAACCCACCGTAAAAGCCTAACATAAAAGTCACAGCTGAGCTCCACGCTGCCATTCCTGACCTGTTGCAGATTCCAAAGCTGACTAGTTTAGGGTCAGCTGTGCTAATTTTGTAAACTGTTGAAACCATGGCATGGGCATAGATGTAGTCATATAGAGTAGTGCAGAGAATAGGACACCAAGGAGAATCAGAAGAAACTCCACTGATAGCTGGCTTGCTTACATGAAGAAAAAAGAGACCCAAACTCAGATATGAGTTAATTGGGATTTTTCTTCCACATCTCATTAACCTCTGGGATGGAGAATCCAGCAAAGCTGTGATTTATTCACCACAGATGCACTCGAAGGATACTGCATAACTTAGTGTTCTGGCACTGTGAAAGTTATTTGCAATAATGAATTTTTTAAATTCTTTGGAGAAAAGTGAGTGCATATTCCCTTCCCCCACCAAATTAAAAAAAAAGAAAAAAAAGGAAAAAAGAAATTGCAGAGTAACATTCAAAGGCTCATTAAAAGCAGCCAGGGAAAATAGATTACGGAGACTTCAAAGACTCATGATACTGGTTAAGAATCTGCTCTTTTTTTCAAAGAAAATGTTATTAGCTAATCCTTGAAATTTGTTTTTTGGCAGATGACACAGTATTTCCTGCAGGTGCAGAAACAAGGCGGTATTAAAAGAGTTCTGGTAATGCACAAAAAACTTCCCAACTAGACTTATGGTTTCATCTGTTCAAGCCAGCCTGAGTGAACTCCCTGATCCCTCATACACGTACTGAAATATAGCAGGAGACTCTAACCTACATGAAGCTGTGTATCTCTTTTACCGAGATAGCAATTCTGTTAAGGTAATGTCTTTTTTTTTTTTTTAAAGAGGAAAAATAATGCCTTTATTAGTGCTATTATCAGTAATACCAGGGGAACTAACAGAAAAGCCAATGCAATGCATAGTGGAAACAGTGCCTACACATAGGTTAACAATTACACTCATAAAACACCATAAGCATGCAAACAAACATCACTCCCCACCACTTTCCTGCTTACATCAGTATGGAGATGCTTTGACGTATTGTCTCTTTTAAGATCTTCTTTACAAGGTCCCTTGTGTATGTTTTTGTCTGCTTTATCCATGGCTATTGCCTATGCCTCCATTAGTTACAAGTCCCTGGTTATCAAAAGAGACAAGGCCGGCCACATCTCTCTCAAGTCCTTTGTTAAGTAGAGATCCTTTGGCTTTGATTTAAAACCTGGCTGTGTCACAACGACAATTTTCCCACTGAGACTTCTACCTAAAATTTGGCCCAAAAGATGCCCAAAGCTATGTCTTACTGTTTCCATGGCAACCAATTGCTTGAAGTCAAATAGCTGGGCGCAAGATGCCCTTAGTAGTTAGCAACCTGAAAAGGAGCACCTGAATCAATAAGGGATGATGGAGGAGCAGCAAAATTTACAAGGAAACTTATTCCCGTTTTCTAGCAATTCAAACAGTTGATTTGTTGCTATTCATTTTCAGATATATGCTGAACAATGTTGCTTATAAATTCAATGCAGAGACATTCAGGTGCATGAAATTCAAACCATGACACAACTGAAGTTCACAACTTGTGGGAGAGAGACCAGGGGAGCTCATTAAGTCTGTCATTAATGATAGAGACCCATGTCTATGTACATTAGGAGACATAAATGTTATAGGGACACACTAAAGTTTACCACTTTACTGAGTACTTTGCACCTGTCTTGAAGAAAGTATTTTGAAGTGTTCTTGAGATCTTTAATATGGTATACAGGCACTTGCATTTGCTTGTAAGAGACATCTTCTCTTACTACTCACACGTTCATTCTCTGAAGTGTATTTTGTCCCCATACACAGCATCACGTATACAGTGCTGACACCTAATCTCGGAAAACTTGACACAGTTGCAATTGTTAGTAGAGCCACATGTATATCTACCGCAATAGAGCCATAAGATGTTACACTGAAGAGTTAAACTGGTTCAAAAATAAATATTTGTTTGTCTCGGGTCTCAAGTCAGTCTGCAATGAACAGGTGAAGAGACAAGATAAATATTTTGGCCAGGGTGGCTTGTCTGTTTTGATTCAGCACCTGGAATAACTAGTTATTTTCCAATACATATTTTTAATTAGAGCTCTCTGAACTAGCTGGGAGAGCTGGGACAGGAGATGGAGTACGGCTGATGACACCAAATGGGATTAATGCAGCATTACTAAACAGGTATCACCAACATGATGCAACTATGTGTCAAACCAAACACAAGCACAAAACCCACCCAGGTCCACATTTAAGCCATTGCACAAGTGTCCTGATTTTCAAAAGCGGCTCTTATTGGCCCTTATTGCTCTAATTTTATTGACATTTACACAGATGTGTCAAAATGCCTGCTGAAAAGTTTAATCCAATATAATACTGTTCAGAAAACAAGAGGGCTCAGGAGATTTAATTTTTTTGTTAGAAGAGTGGTTTAAAATAACTTGGGTGTTACAGAATATTTATTGCTCAAAGAAAAATAACCCAGAACTTAGTAAGTGAAATATATTTTTCTGGAAATAAAAAGGCAACGTCTTGAGTGCAGGGCATCTGAGCAGAGCTGTATAACTTATTATAGTTCTCATTTCTTTTGCACACATTTATTTCCCTGCAGGTGACAATAAAACGATGTTGGGTGTACTGCAGAATGCTCCCCCACCCCGACACAGACTCTTCCCTGTGGCCAGAGGCCCTTGAGAGCAGGTGGAGTAAGGAGTGGGGAGAGGTTGCAGAAAAAGCACAGTTTGGGGGGTACTCTGACCCTAACATGAGTCTCTTCACTGTGATTATAAACATAAGAGAGGTGCCTAGAACCCCTGTACTTGCTCTTCACTTAATGTTGTGGGTCAGTGAGTTGTTCATCTTGCTAAGACCAGAATCATGCTCTAAAAATGCCTGTATCTGCCCCTGGTTTGTAGAGGCACTGGCTTCCTGGCTTGGACATCTTAGTTACAAACCAGCATCAAGAGTCAGGTGGAATGAATCTGGGCCCCAATATCTCCCTTTTGGAGCAGGATATGCTCACAATATATCTCAACACCTTCTGTATTAGATTAGTGATATCAAGGTTTCCAGTGAACTTCCTGGAGTTTCTTGCTCTTCTCATCTGGAAGGCAGAGAAACAGTGACCTCTACAAGATTTTGAGGGAGCATGAGATATATGGGGGAAAACATCAGAAAAGGAGAGTGGCCACAGTGAATTATAAAAGCCACAGTGGTTATAAAGTACCTTGCTGACTTTACCCAATCTAAGTAGGTAGGAACAGTGGGTAGGCTAACCAGTTTACAGGAGGTGGTACTGAGTCATCATGTATGACTTTTGCTGCATGGAAAACTTTTTGAAGGCACTATATCATCTAGTCATCCCCTATTATGTTCAACAAGAAAACATCTCCCTTTTTATCAACTGGAATGGCAGTAAATTGGATACTCTAACTGTAAGAATTATGTCAACACCCTTAGCCTGGACCATTGTACTTAAAGTATTGGCTAAGAGTTTTATGGGGATTTCTCCATGGCTGCTATAGTGTCTGTTATCAATTTTAGTTTCCAAATGATAGGTGCTTATTGCTGCTTTAATAAAAACTTCTGGCTTAGTTAGGAATATTTACTCTTTTGCACCTATCTTGACAGCAGCCAAGGCTGTACAGGCAAATAAAAATGTTCTGAGTATCTGAATAAGAATGAAGAGCACTCCCTCTGGTTCTCTACAGTATAGTCCATGCTACCCACACCAGGTTCCCTTCTGTGCAGGGGCAATGATGTTGCAGTGAGGAGGATGTGTCAGGACACTGTTCAAATGAGTGATGCAGGACCCAGAATATTTAGGACTATACTACTTGTGGAATTGTATCTAATCTCTTATTCAAAAAAAGCTTTGATAATCAATCCAGAGGAAGGAGAAGCTTGAGGAAAAAACTACATTTTTCAACCCTGTTCCTACAGCTTTACCTACCTTTGTTACTATTTTAACATTTGTCACAATACTTAAAATCTTACCACAGGCAAAATGTCTCAACAATATTGTTTCCGCTTCAAAACTAGAAGCAGAGTTCCAGTCCTGTGAGTCTGTCTTGACAAGCATACAACACTGAGCATTGTAAAGTAAAATCGAATTGAAGTGGCAATTCAGAAAAATCCATGTGCAGAACACATTAAAAATTCACTGCAACATCACTGATCAAGTATAAGGTCTTAGGTTACACGAAATGAGTTACTAAAGCACAAATTGTTCTTGAGAGCTACTTATCTTTCTCTCCATAATGAATTTAATACCTTAGATGAGGAGAACAAAGGTTAAGGCTTACTCTCCAGTGGGGGTCACTGTTGAAGAATAGCCTCTAATTTTTCTTCTACCACATCCTAAAAATGCAGGGCATGATCCATACAGCTCATGTGAATGTATTGGAATTTGATTGGAGCAGTTCACATCAACCGTCGAAGTGAATCCTATGTAAAGGCAAAGTGTGTGGACTATAGGAAGTAAATTATCAGGTAATTAACACTCTATATGCATAACAAAGAAGTGAAACAGAAAGACAGGAGGGTGGGGAGATGCTTTTGACTTCAGATGAGGCTTGGCCAGAATGCTCTGGTCACAGAATAAGGAGTTACCAAGGTCAGCCAGCAGCCCTCCTTCCTGCTGGGGCAGCATTTAGAAACCTTCAGGTCCTGGTTATCACGTTTCACAGTTGCAAAGCCCAAACTTGCCTTTACTTTTAGTAGAAATGGAAAAGCGGAGGACGTCCAGGGTGCAGCCTGGAGAGGTCTCCACATGCCCCGGACCCTTCCACAGCAGGGTCCACCAAAGGAGTAATGTCCCAGGGGAAGGAGGGAAGGGTTTAGGAAATGGGCTGTGCATTTCAATGCACACCTGCCCCCTTGTTCTCCAGCCGTCCTGGGGTTAAGGTTTTCCCAGCAAGAGCAAGAGCCTAAGGCAGAGTGCCCACCTTCGGGTTGCCATGAACTGAAGGGTGCATGGGACTACATCCCCGTGTCAGTGTCACCTGGTGTGGCTCCGATGACTGCAGTGGCGTCAGGCCCTTCATCCCAGGTGACTGCCCGAGGTCCCCTTATTAAACCCTTGATGTCAGGAGCTGGTAGCCAGCCACAAGCACTGGAGGCGAAGTGCTGTGTCCCTGGTGGCTTAAAGGATGCGTTGTTTAATAATGATGACCAATAAATGAAATTGGTATATATTGGTATATACCTATATATATATAATAAATGATATTGGTATATATATGGTATATATATTCTTATCTTTCTATGCAGCTAGGCTGCTTTTGTACCAGCTGACTGGCTCATTGACTCTGCTTGGGTAACATTAACATAGGCCTGTATCTTCACAAGTATCACTTAAGCCCTGAATCTCACCCATTAGAAGATATTTACTACTATTCACTGTTGGTATTAGATTTCTTACTGAACCTGCTCTAATGCTTCCATTCTGGACCAAAAACTCCCATAAAACTGAAAATACCCCTTTAGAGCAGCACTGCTGTTACATGATATGTTCTTTCTCAACAGCATGATCTTTATACCTGGTTGTATTCAGATTAAAAGGCTGTTATTACTCTTTGCTTCCAGAGGACAGCAGCAGCAGCAGCGGCAGGGCTTGGACCACAGGGGACAGATAGAGTTGCAGGCAGCCCTAATGTACAGACATCTACTCTCAAAAGCACGGTTTTAATAGAATAGAATAAAATAACCATACAGTCTGGGTCAGATCTTTTGCTCCCATAAATCGGAGTGACGTCACCAGAGGTCTGCCATTTTTAATGGCTAACATCCAGCTCAGAAACTTTAAAGCTGTAAAATGGGGGGCAGGCAGCTGTCCCCTCCACCCGACGTTGGGAGGGAAGAAGGGAGGAGGTATTCAAGTAGTAGTTCCAAACATGAAGATGTTAATCCCTGCCTGAAGGGATTATGAACTCCAGCTTTTTACAGTTCAAGGAGCACTGTTAATCATCCCGAGTAACACCTCCCTGGGAACAGGTTAAAAGGTCTGTTGGTTTCAGGGCGTACACACTTGGTGCTTCAAATAGTCCTACTGAAGTTGGATGGAGTCAGAGACGTCCAAAATGCAGACATGGCATTTCCTACCTACTACAAATGTTTTGTGTATTTTTTAGCCATTAGTATTCGTCAAAGTCGGCAAGTCCACAATACAGAGGAGAAACCTGGAGAGCAGGAGAAATGCAGTTCATTTGTTCCTGAGCTGGGATTGAGCTCTGCCTTCTGCACCACGCCAGTTTGGACATGTCTGCAATATGGGGCATGCCTCCATCTGGTACCTGAAGAGGAGACTCTTTATTAGCTGCAAGCACAAAAGAGATCAGGATTTCAGGAAAACGTTGAGAGATCTTTAAGAAATGTCATCATTCTGAGAAATTAACACTATGCACTATGAAGAATCAGACTTAAAACTCATTTTTAGAAATGGAGTCTCTTTTTAAGAGGAAGACTGCTGGCAAAGATCATTCAAAACCTAAGTACATTCATGTAGCTGTAAGCCACATGCTTTGTTTACTGCCTGCAATCTCAGCATCTTTGCAACTGCAAAATACCAGTTCTTTTATTTCTGTGCATACCCGTGTCCTTTCATGTCCTTGAACCTCCTTTCTCCATTGCATCTGACTAAGAACTAAAGTGTCTCAGCCAACGTTCACGAGTGGTTAAATACTCTTGGTAGAAAAGGGACATTAATTGTAATATAAAGTATTTCATCTGGAGGATGTGGACGTGGTGTAAGAAGTTGTATATGACAAAGACAAAAGAAAACACTCCTTCTGCCTCATCTGAACAGATGTAAATGTGTGACTTCATGATGTGCTTCTGTTGCACTCTGTTATAAAATGAAAGTTGAACATTTCGTTCTGCTCCAATTTTAGCATCATCTCCACAGATAATACAGAGCACTTCACAGACTTTTCGAGAACATCTTTTTATTTTTTTTTCCATAACGTTTATGGAAAAAGAAATTTGTCACACTACCTTGCAAAAGGCGGTTGTTTTGTTGACCAGATGCCAAACTGAAATTCAGACATGGATGGCCAGAAATAAGATTTACTTTAATCCTACTAATCCTGAGCTGTTGATTGGTACAAGGCACCATTATAGCTGGGTAAGCTTCCCAGGCTTATCGTCTGATTCTGTTTGGAGTCATGAGATCACTTTGGATTCTCAGGTTTTCCCTTGTAAAGGGCAACATTGCTGCCTCATGTTCCATTCTCTGCTATAAACAATAATGAGCAAAAGAAATCATGGACCTTTGCCAGCAAATGCAGAAAACTCAAGGCAGGTGGTTTGCTGAGCCTGGTGATATGGTCTGCCAGGGAGAGTGGAGTGAGAAGACGTGGGCCTGTCCTCAAGGAGGTTAGCAGTCTGCCTGGTTAATTATAGGGCCTTCTTGTACTGACTTCATTGAAGCCCCAAGCCATCTTCAGAAGCTGAAATCCTACTTCTGGCTGGAAGGCTTAGCTTTGTTCTGCCTAGGGGAAGCAGGGGAGAAACAGGACTCCTGAAACATTTTCCAATGTATTTGAGGACCACCAGAAAGCTGGTGGAAACCTATTGATATTTGTCTTCCATCTGGAAGCAGCCAACAGACTTCCACGGGTCTGTGGATTACAAGGTTGAAAACCACTCTAGACATGAAGCACTGACTAGCGGCACCAACCTGTGCACTCACAGAAGGGTACTATACTCAAAGCCTGAATGCTCACACTACCTAGCTGAAGAATGAGTAGGGCCTTTATAGTAAGGTTGTCTCTTGACTAAACAATCTGCTTCATTTACGTTTTTTTAATGTACTGGTTATGCTGTGTGTTCCAACTTGACAGAGCTGCCTCACAGTCCAGAACACCACATTTGGTTTGCTTTATACTTCACTGGGATATTATCTATATATCTGCTGTCTGCATTTAAGATGCTCTGGAAAAGTTCCTGCCCTTGAAGCTTATCATCTAGTTAAAGGATAGTTAGAAGGACATAGATCCCAATATATCCGACGTACCCCGTGTTGCAATGTTATCAAGACAACACCATCACTCCCACAACACAATTTGAGTTGAAATAAAAAGATACGTATTCTGTTTTAGGCTTAATGTTATCAAGGGGCTTGTAGATAAAACTTGAAAGGACAGTAGATGAGTAACAAAAAGCTTCTGAGTTGTAGTTTCACCTAGAAAGAAAAGGTGAAAGTTTTAAAGAGGTGAGAAGAGCTGATTTTTACTTTAAGATGTCTTCGAGGATTTACAACTCAGAGGGGTTTTTGAGACTGTGACTGTCTTTTTTTTTGTGTGTTCATGGCATCCCCGCAATGGAGCCTGCTCTATTTCTGAGGCTTATAGGTGCTACAGTAATACAGACAATAGCTGGTAGTAAACAACACAACCTCCTATGCACAGTATCTGTATAAAGAAGATGATTGAGAACAGTTCTTATGATCCTGTTAGCAGTGGATGCAATTAATTTGTTAACATTTCCCTGTAGTCTCACAAAGAAGCTGAACAACTTGGAAATATAAACTGGATAGTAAACATACGTTGCTGATTCATCTCAGCCCTAAGATGTTATCCATCATTTATACTGAACATCTTCATACATCTTAAAGGGGAGTCTCTTCTTCTGCGGGTGCCCAATGTGTTCTTGAGACCATGAAGTCCTTCCAAACCCAATAAAACTTGCCATGCCATTGTCACCAACGCAGAACTTCAACAACTGCGTAACTGAGGTTAATTGCTGTAGTGGTGGGATGCGTAACATTGATCAACATCTCTATTTACTGGTCTCCAGCCTACCCAGCTCCTGTCACTTTCCAGAGGAAAAGGTATTGATTTATCTACAGAAGTATTATTAGTGAAACTGTTAGCTCAGGGACTGAAAGATGGCTGGCTGCCCTCTCCAGCGTCCTGCCTCCCAGAGGTAGGTTGTGATAAAACTTGGAAAGTGCTACTTGGCAGAAATGTCAAATGGAAGTAAATAGGTGCGAAGCAGCAGCTCCTGGCTACCCCAGAGTTTGGGATGCAGGAGGTAGAAATGTCTACATCTGTGAGAAGCTGCTTTGAGGGGAGCAAAAGAAAGTGGCACCTGGCCCATGTACCTTAGCTCCCCAAATGTGGTGCGTATCTCCGCTGCAGGGAGTAAGCTCCTCAGAGGCAGGCAGCCTACACCTACTTGTAGGCCTGACTCTGAGCCGCTGAAGTCAGTGGAAATCTCTGCACTGGTAAGTGCAAAGTTGATTCCAATGGTAGGAACTAGATGGTGCTGAAAAGACACAGAGCATTTTAGCTGCTGTGTTTAATAGAGCAACAACAATATTCACTATTAAGAGACTGCCCTCTAATACTGGAAAAGACATCCCCGAACACCCTTTGTTGCAACAGTATTGTGTTTGCAAGGAATTATTACAGTGGGATCAGGGAATTGCTCCAGCAAGGTGACAGAACTTCTTTTAAAATTGCTCTCCTAACAACTTCACTGGTGAGCTCGTTCTCCACTTGGACAGTGGGCATCTCCTCATCCGTTCCCATCAAGGCACGGGCAGCTCAAAGATCACTCTGATTGTCCTAGCTTCTTGACTTCTGATTATATACAGCTTATGCTTCTGACAGTTCACATAAATAGTCTTATTTAAAGCAGACCTGATGATCTCCTAATGCTTTTCTAGGCTAAGGTTTCAAAAGAGTTTTCTCTTTAATTTAGTTTATGGCAGCACTGTATTTCACAGCTGGTTTTAATGTATTTTTGGAGACTATATGGAATCAGTACTTGAGTTATAAGGTATGTATATCAGATGGAGCCATAGCCACCATTCCCTGGCAAACTGTTAGATCAAATGAGCTGAATCTCTACTTTATTGCCTAATTAATTCTTGAACGATCACTGAATTGCAGGAGTGGGAAACCTGCCAACTTTGGTCACACTCTGTATTGGGTTATGTCAGAAAGGATTGGAAAGTGAGGGTTTTCTTTAATCTGGGTTCACAGAGTGAAACTTCTAGGTAGGTGGGCAGGGGCTTCTTTTGCCTGCTTGCACAATTGAATAGCAAGAGGAAGTAGCTCTTCAGCCAAGGGTCAAAATCTCCAGGGAGGAGCAGATCCCACTGGGGAGCAGGACCATGAAAGTGCTTGCATTTCTCAGTGCCAGCTTGCTGCTAAACAGGATGGGCTTGATTATCTGCAGCCAAGTCTCCCTTGGATGACTAGATTTTCTGTGGGTTTTGCAAGCACTACCAGAAGTGGGACAGCAGATTGGTTGGAGAGGTAAGTCATGGGCTGCTGAAGATGGAGTCACAGCACAGAAAAATTTGCCTGAGAACTGACACTGAGGAATTCAAGAAACAATGTCCTAGGAAGAACATTGCTGCTGGCAGGGTAGCGTTAGACACAGGACCATTAGTGAAAAACTTCTATTTCCCTGGGGCAGCAATTTCCCATTTCTGAGGCTTTACCCTGCTTTTGAGTATAGGAAGACTATTTTAGGCATCTGACCACACAGTCCTTCCAGAAAAATAAAAACTATGCATTTATTCTACAGCCATGGGCCTTCAGGAGTACCTGATACACTACCCAGTGTGCACAGCTGAGGCCTCAATTCTGCACTGTTTTTCTGGGCCATGCTGATCTACAGGTGGTAGCCCAGAGGTCTGGGCAGCCTTGGCAGAACCTTGGGTGCTCTGTCTGGACGGAGCTGCGGTTAAGCTGCTGAAGAGCTGTACAGGGCTGTGTAGAAGGGCTGGTTTCATCTTTGATTTCTGTGCAAGCCTGCTGGGTACCAGAAGCTGTATGGTTACATGATATTCCACCTGTGCCAATAATGTGAGTAGCAGAGCACATACTGCCTTCGGTACAGGAATGACAAGTACGTAGCTATCTTGGCTATCTCCGCACACGGCTGCATCATGTCTGCTAGCCACACCTTGAATATCCCAGCAGGAAAGAAACAAGAACATATGCAAAAACCAGTGGGGTCAGAGCAGCCATTCACCTATTCCACTGTTGTCTACAACAGTGGCACTTGGAAGTGCCAGTCAGGAGAGCATACAAGCCTGCCCACTTTCCTTCATACTCCCAGCATCCACAACTGATGTATTTAGGATGCCGGAGGGTACATCCCAACCTCCTACATTTAGCATAACTGCTGTCCATGAATTTGTCCAATTTGTCTAAGGCAATAGGGTGGAAACATTGCTGGCAAGGAGACTGGTTTATAAGATGTTGTGGATGTTATGGCTATGCTTAATCCTGGAATGAAAGATGCAGTTGAAACCTTATGAATGAATGCCACCACTTCTACTTAATCTGTAAATAAACTCAGGTCAGACCTCACTGTTGGTTTAACTGAGGTCAGTGACACAACCCATTTGTTTTAATGAGTAGAATAAAATGGCCAGAGGCTAATAGAAAACTCAGGATCTGAAACTTAGTGGCTGTTTTACATTTGGATGGCAGGCAATCTGCTTTGAACTGCTATCCTGGACATTAGGGAGCTCTTCTCTTCCAGCAGACTGAAGCTCCTGGATAGGAGTCAGTTGGAGGTGTGGGAGCTCAGCCCTGCAGCGAAGACCAGCAGCAGATCCAAGGCAAAGGCCCTGTAATAGTACGCAGGCAGACTTTGTTCCTCTGACGGTTTGTTGAGATGGTCATTCATTCCCAAATGATCTCCCTCCAAGTGTCACCATCCTTTTTTTTCCCTGGCACTTGGCTTCGGTTCTCATGCCAGCATCACTCCTACGCTATGGAACCCGCTGAGGATTTGGTGGTGATCTCCTCAGAAATAACATGGAGTTTCTCTATGTGCATGGAAACATCCCACCTGGAAGACTGGTGCTCAGAGGGCATGCAGGCAATGCCTTCCTTCCAGTACTTTGGCTCATGTCTGCCGTGGTTCCCTGGGGAGCCACTTTCCCTGAAAAGCTGTCTCTGATGGGCCACCAAAGCAAGCAAACTTCTGCAACTAAAAAAACTCCTGCAGCAAGCCCCACTGTCGTTTCTGGAACAAAAGCCCTCATAAAAAAAAAAACAACCAAACCTGGAATGTAACAGCACAGCATGTCTGAACACATGCTAGCAGAGTTAGACCCCAAACAAATAAATGGGAAAGATAATGCGGAACAGCACCACCTCATGCAGTTTACCATTATTGCAACGACAAGCACCTCCAGTAGCCAGCCTTTCACTGCTCTCATCCCTACATGACTTCTACGAATCAGGGAAAGCCATTGAGAAAAACCAGGCTGTTTTTCAGTAAATGTCTGTTGGCCACATAGGGGTTTATATCTCCACTGCTCACATTACCCAGGGATCACAAATCAAAAAAATGTTGAAAACCAAGGTCCTATTTAAACCATATTAAAACTGTGCAAACCCAGACCTGTTCCAAAAGCCCCTCTGGCATCCAGGGGATGGGTGGTTATGGAGGGGGAAGACTATCTCAGTGATGCTCTTCTACCTTGGCCTCTCCAAGGGCTGGAAGGAGGAGGAGGCCGAGCTCCCCATGCGAGAGGGACCCACAGGAAGGTGGGTGCTCTCCAAAGTATTTTTGCCTGTGAGAGTGTTGCCCATGGGAGCTCATGGTGAAAGCATGAGCAGAAATGTGCTTGTTCTTCCACTGTCATCATAGGAGAAGCTCCTTGTACGGTGGATCTCAGGAACACTGGAGACATCTATTTCCCTTCAGTGTTTAATGTACAAAATAAAAGGAATTGGCTTGTTCTTCTTGAAATACTGACTCACCAAAAATTGTCCCAAGAGCAAAACACTAAGTGTTCTGGTATATTTGAATGTAGTTGTGAAGTCTTTGCACAGAACTAATCCAGACAATGACAACATTAAATTAACTCTACAAAATCACCTGCTTCTTTTCTTACCACATATATAGGAAAGTCCTAGGGAAATAACCATGTCCCTTTAAAGAGAAATTAAATTAACATAAGACTATTCATATGAATAATGTAAATCATATTAATTTACAGGGCTGCTTTTCATACTGAATTCATTTGTTTATATTTCCAGAGCACCTAATAGCTTCTCATTTCTTTTAACCCCGCATGTACTTAGTTGTGGATAATTCATCCCTGGAGCAAGGGTTAAGGAGCCCCAGTCAGAACCAGTGTCCAGAAGGTGAGGGAGGAATGGCCAAGGAGGGTGGCCACGAGCTGCAAAGTAAGGTAATGCTAATGCCCCCACCCCAGGTGCCAAGGGATCCTGCTCTGCCATGGTGCCCCCATGCCATCTGCAGAAAAGCAGGGTGAGCATGCCGTGCCGTGGCAAAGGAGGCAACGTTGCAGCAGGGAGGGCTGCTGGCCACGCAGCAGACAGCCTGCCTGTGGCTCCCGCGAGCAACTCGAGACACCCCTCGTCCTGCACAGCAACGGGCGCTGGCACGGCTGGTCTCATGTCAGCATCACTGGTGGAGGTGCCCAGGACTTCTCACCCTCCCAGTAAGCCCAGTCCTCTGGGGTTTATGTTGTGACAAGCCTCCTCGAATAGAGCCACGTGAGAGTGCCGTAAATGAGCTGGCACACAAGGAAAGCTTTCATTCGGGGACCATTTATTTGCTTTGGCTGCAAAGCTCTCTCATGTGCCTGCAACGTTATAGGCTTCATCAATAGATACAGATCAGTGTTTGTATGCTCAGCACCTTTGCTTGCATCTGAATTTTTTCCAAACCAACAAAGTTACACAGATCTGGCTGATATGTCTGAAGATTACAAACTTCCTCTTTTCCACTCCCACCTGTAATAGCTGGCTGCTGGTGATTAGTCTGCTAATTAGCAAGGGTGGACCAAAAAGACAAGGAAAAAAAAAGTGCTTTTAACTCAAAGACATAACCCCCAGGCACATAATTCAGGGATCCCCATCTCCTAAGAGAAGCTGGTTGCCCTGCAATACATGTATTTATATTTCACGTGGCATGCCATCTCCTGCATATTCTTTCAAAAAAGTTAAATACAGCAGAAAATTATACTTAATATTTTAATAACCTTTAACTGTGAACCCCTAGCCTCACTACCACGTAAAGAAAGAGACCCAGGACAAAAACACTTATGGGGGAAAATTAGCTATGCAACTTGCTCGAAATCATTGCAGACTTTCAGCACATTAATGAAGACAGGCTTGGTTCCTTGGGCTTGCTCGTACAGAGCCACCTGGAGTTATAAAGCTCCAGCAGATGCAAACCCAGTAGTATCTTTTCTACTACACACAACCCTGCGGTGCCACCACAGCCTTCCACAGTCACGGTGGCACTGAGCTGTATGAACTTCGTTTCATTTGCAACTACTTTTCCCCCTGCTAATGACCAGCCTCAAGGTTTAAAATTCAAGTGAGAGGACCATCGTATTCTGAAAAAGCTGCATGTCTCTTAATTCCCTGTGAGAAGGACCCCAGACCAGACCTGTAAGTCTCTCCTCCCCTTCCTTACCTGTTCTAGCTAGGAGCGAATCCAGCCAGAGCTTTGCGGCCTCATGGAGACCATGCTAACAAGGAGGCACAAGTCACACCAGCAGCAGCCACCAGCCCTGGAGGACAGCTTTGGACCCTTGGTAGAAAGGAGTCTCTTTTTCCAGGGCCCTGTGGACTCTCAGAGTCCATGCCAACTTCTCCCCAAGAGCTGTGTAGCAGGAAGAGGGTAAATCTGCTTTCCAAAAAGCCTCTCTGTCCTCACTCTGGCTAAGTGGTAAAGGAGGCTGTGAGAGGAGCGGGAGGCAGAAGCTGTGAGGAGCAAGGGGTGAGCCCTTCCCTGGTGTCACGAGCAAAGCCTCACGGGTCTGCTAGGTGAGTTTCAGGACTTTACACATTCGTGTTTCTCTCTTCAGGCTCTGCAGGTGGCCGCACTGAGATTGCTGAGACCTGCACACCACATCCACAGAGCTGCAGCTAACAAGCCACCCACTGAGCACAATTTGTTGTCGGCTCAGTCCCTCCCTTTTGCATTAATGTTTTGTGCCATTACAAGACCTGAGGACCCTCACAGGGAGATTGCTAGGTATAAGAAGAAAAAAAAAAATTTAAAAAATCACCATCTTCTTAACAGCAACATAACATGCAGCCTTTACAGCTCCATGCATCTGAGTGAGAGCTGATGGTGCTCAGAGGGCACATACCCAGCGCACGTCCCCAGCTTCAGCTACTCTCCCTGCTTCAGGCAGAAAAGATGCAAGAAGTACGGTTCCCATTAGTGGGGTACCTCTGGAGGACCACACAAGTACATTCCTCTCCATCCCCTTGAGTAAAAAGCGGCCTCCAGCCTTTCACTGTGTCAGCACAAAGAGTAATTCACATGCATATGAATGCATTTGGCTAATCATAGTGTAGGGATAATTCTCTGTATATAATTACATGCTGTACTAGGCAGTTAACACTGCAGGGATGTTAAGGTCTGCTTATATATAGGAAGGTTATTATGCAATCTTCACAGGGCAAACGGGCAGTTTCAGACCTGCTGGTATATTTTGCATAGACATTGAGCCGAAATCTGTATCTAACTCAATGCAGCCCCGATTAAAACCAAAAATAGCTGTTGCTGGTAAGATTCAATTTAAACTCTATCCCCTTATCTTTGTCAAAAACTTAAGTCTTTGCATGGGGATCTCCATCACACTGATAGCCAAAGCTGCCTGGCTTGCTGGATTATTAATGTCTGGTCCTATGCACCATGTTCACCGTCTCACTTTCAGAAGTTCTGAGCAGCTGTATATCTCATAGATGGCAAGGGATTAGCAAGTACCTAGTATCCCTGAATATCATGACAGCTTTGTCTGGAGTTGAGGCTTTTCTAAAATCTGTGAGTGAAGGAGAAATATGGAGCCCTTTGAGTAGAAATAAAATGATATAAACCTGAAAACAGAACACCCTTTTCCCTATTTTTTAAATATATCAAGAAAAGTACAATCCAAAATTGAAGAACAGTTGAAAAAGAGAAGTAGAGCAACATCTTTGAATTAGGTGTCAAGCAGAAGGTGGAGAAAGCAATTCACAACACAGGGGATACAAGATACAGGAAAATTCAGAAGTATCAAGAACTCAACAGTAAGAGAGATCCAAGCAGTCACAAAATAGGAGGCTGGATTCCAAAGTTCAGGAATTGGGCTAGAAAATTACAAGGTTTTAAAAGAACAGAAATTTCTATTCCAGTTTCTAACCTTGGAGAAGATACACCAATCTTCTTTTGTTCTAAGCTGTTTTTTGCTCTGCTGCCACCACAACTAGAAGCTTAATTCATACAAGTCAAGTCTGAAATTCTTGAACAATTAGTCGGCTTTCTAAGAGACAGCAAATATTAATAGACTCATGAGAAAGTCTTATGAACTGGCAAAGCTGAATCAGGAACCCCTAATGTCAGAGCAAAACCAAACAGAGACAACATGAATTGCTGACTGAAGCCAGGGCAAATCTCCCTATAAATCCTGCATGGGCCAGTGATTCTCTGTGTGACCTTTGGCAAATTGTTTGGTCTTGGTTTGTTCCTCTGTCTACTCAGCTGGAAAACTGGGTTAAAAAAAAGAAGAAGAAGAAGAAGAAGCAGGAGCTGACCAAAAACCAGATGCTGAGCCTGAGCTAAGCCTTTCCAGGTAAATAAATTATTTTTAAATAATTATGATAATACAAAATGTTCAGCATATCTCATGTCTTACTTTATGTATTTACTGCTGGAATCGAGCCCATTTACCCCAAGAGGATGAATGCGGCAACAGCTGAGAGGAGGGATTTTGTGCCAAATCAATAGGGAGAGCCATCAATCCTTGCAGCGAATATCGGTCTGCCAAAGACAACATTGTGATAACAGCGGATCCCACCCGGATTTCCAACCCAGCTCATGGCTGGGGCTGAGGCTGAGGCCAAAGGGTTTTCTCCTACACAGAAAGAGACAAGGAAGCTACTGGGAGACCCAGGAGAGCCCCTGAGCTGCTCTCAGTGGGGCTAGGGAAGCCTCATAAGGACCTCAAGGCAAGATCTCCCATTGCATTCGCTTGGATTCTGGGAATTGATCCCATGGTTTCTGCCAGACAACAGGCGACTTTCCCTAAATCCTTCCTCACTCCAAAATAACTCAGACTCCATAACCTTCCAGAGACACACTGCAGAAGCCATTCGTTAGAGCTAGTTTTGGGAAGAGGTTAGGGACATATTCCAGAAGCAAGAGGCTTGTTGGTTTGGGGTTTGGGGTTGTGGGGTTTTTTGTAGCTTTGAGTTACTGCCAAAGTTCACTTAACTAGCATTTATTTACTGCTGTTGGCAGGCTGAGCGTGCACGCTGCCTAACAGATTTATCTGTAATACTGCTGGGTGGTCACTATGTGTTGTAAGATTAATTGTAAAGACTCCTAGGGCATTTGGTACTGGGAAGTTCAAGCTATTTAAGTAAAATAATAATGCATTTTTCTCCATGGCCCCACCTATCTATGCTAGGGAAGTCAGGGTCTGTAACAGACTAGCAGTGCAACTCCTCAAGCCATGGGGAGAGGCAGTGGCTTTTGCAGTGCAGAGAAGGCTTGTACACCTTATCAATCAGCTCATTCTCAAGGCAATGCAGTGCTGAAAACTTGCCTTGCTGCAACCTTTGTTCCTATGGGAACACCACAGCTATGGGCTGTAAATATTTCACTCTCATGGATTTCCAGACCTACTGGCTCTATTTAGCCACTAGTGAACATGCTGTAAGTGGCTGGCTTGGAAAATTGTATCTAAGTCTTCAAAAGGATCTAATTCTTCTTTTGACACCTAAATGCTATTGATTTATCGTAGTTTGATTTGGAGGTCAGCATGAAAATCCCTCTTGGGATCTGTGCTTAAAAGCCAATGATCAATGAGAAAAGTATAGTTAACTCTTTAATTGCTCTGGCCTGAACTGAGATTTTCTTCTTGCCCTGCCCTTGTGGTAAGTGCGGGAAATGTTCACAGAAAGCACTGAATTGGCACTAATCCAGCACATGTCTCCGTTTGGGTATCAGAGGTCAGTGATTTGGGCTGGGAGGGAAATTGCTGGCTCCTACCCCTTACGGCTGTCCGGCGATCACCAACAGCTATGAAGTGGAAGCACGAGACTTTCAGTGCCCACAACTTCTCTTCTTTGAGCTGTGAACAACGCCTGCAAGGCCAGCAGTGAGTATTTTCACAGAGGGAGCTCCACGGGCTTTGCAACCTTGTGGCACGACCCTTAAAGCTGTGGTTGTACCTGCCCAGTGGCAAGACAGGGGCTACCGGGGACACCGTGTGTGCTCACACCCATGCTACAGGAGGTGAGTTTCACCAGTGAAGAGGGGTTAATGGGAGTCCTGTTCCTTGGCAGGATATGGTGGAACAAACTGAGCAGATACATACAGCAGAGTTAGAGTACCGGTAATTATTGCGTTTATTTTTTTAATAGTTTTTGGGGTGAGGAGACAATTCCACTACAGAGAATATTTTTATACTGATACATTTTCTGGATTTGCATTGAGTGAGATTGAACTTACTTGCCAATTCAAATATCAGTTTTAATAAAGCTTTTAGGACTTTGCCAGTTTAGGAACATAGGATGCCATTTTTCTGGGGTGCATAGATTTCTGGCTGGGATTTTTTTTCTTTTTATACTTCAGTGACCCCTTTTTGGCTTTAGCGTCAGCTTCTCATTTCCTTACAATACAGTGGGCAATAACAAAAGCTTAGACACACAGGGACTGCTGCTAAACTCACAGGCACACACAGCGAGCAGAACCTTCACAGTAGAGCGGCCGGACTTCAGACAGCAAATAACCCCCTTCTGAGTTTCTAATGCGCCAGCTAGAGTACAAAAAGGTCAAGTGCTAGCTAAAACCTACAGAAATGTCCCCTTTCCTTTTTCTTCCCAGTCCAACCTGCGTTACACAGCAGCCTGCTGAGGAGGAGGGAGAGCGGGCGGTTTGCATCCGATGGCTCCGGAATCACCTGGTGCCCAGGACAGCCCAGGCTCCTCGAGGAGCTGCGAGCTCTGGCTGTGCAGCTGAGAGGGAAGAGTTTCCCACCCTTGGCCAAGCACACTGGCCTGCTTGCTCTTGTGCTGAACAAGCACCCCAGCATTGCTCATTCTCTTTCCATAATTCCCCTTTCTCTGGGGACTCTCCAATTTGCACTGCTGCAAACTGGGTCCTTCTCTTTTGCCTCTCCTCTGCAGCAGTTTCCTCGCTCAGACTGTGGCCCTTGCAGCCCTCTCAAAGGAGTAGATCATGCTCACTGTCCCTGCTAGTTTCTTTCTCCATCAGCAAGGCACACTTGCAAAACTTTGAGCAGATTTGGTGGGCTAACCCTTCTCCTCCACAGTTGCCAAGCCAAGACCAGGGTGATAACACAAAGGTTATCACACATGCACGCCCCCCTTTTTTTTTTCTTTCCAAATACATAAAACTTTTACTAGGTTTCAACACCTAGGAACCTGTCCATCAAAGGCACAGCATGGGCAGGAGGGTGGGAAGGCAGCAAAGAACTGAAGCAAATGTCTTTTAACCAGCCCTGGAGAGCACCACTTTTTTCAGGCTGGAGCAGCCCTGGATTACAAGAGATTTTAGGAGATCCCTGAGTAGGCAAGCAAGGTGAGATCTCCAGCAGGCAGGAAAAGCCCCTCAGCGGGTAAGTGGACTCAGTAGCTTCTGACTTGTTGGTCCATGGAAGGACCTGCCCACTCCATTCCAGGGGCTGTGGGAGCAAATCTGACCATGCAGATTTTCTGCCATGGGACAAGATTACAAGCATTACCTCTCAGAGGTGGGAGACACTCGCTAACCCCAACGAGAATCCTGAGAGTCCACCCAGGATTAGGATGTCTTAATGAATGGCCACAGACTAGCTCACCCCAGACTACCAGAAAAGAACTGTCCCAGGGCATCCCAGGGGCAGCCTCTTCTTTACCACATTACCTTGATCACCCCCTTCTCCTCTTCTTCCCCATAGGCAGTGCAGTCAAGAAAAGCGGGGTGACAAGGGGTGCTCTGTTCTCTCTTATGGTCAACCCCGTACAACTCAGACCTGCAAGTCCCCTCCTACTCCTTTTGCAAGTTTGGAAATAAAGGTTCGGGTGACTGTACTGTATCTGGGACAGGCTGAATAATCAATGACTGAATTGGAAAAACCTTACAGAAAGAACTAGGCTTTTATTTTACTTTTTTAATTACAAAATGACACTAATTGATAGATTTTTTCATGGACATATCTTGCATCAATTTTAGTGGAAGTTTTGAGTGAATGAATGAGGGTTGCAGTAGCTAGCTCATGATAATCATTGAATATATAACAATATTAGTGCCAGCAAGCTGACACACTAATGGCAAAGTTACCAGTTCTCATCAGAAAAAGAAGTAATTTTTCTGAAGTGCATTTGTAAATTCATTGCATGGTAAAGTTTTACTCTCTGCCTTTGAGCACAGTGGTTAGTGATAAAAGCAGATCAGAAGGTGGGAAATATATAATACAGCTCTGCAACAGCTCAACTCCATTTTCCTTTTTTTTTTTTTTCAGTAAAAGGTATAGATATTCTTCACAAGCAGAAAGTTTGCCATTTTTTTTACAGAAAGGCCTTTTTGCCTCTCTCAGCAAAACTTGAGCATTCTTGTCTGTAAAAATGTCACATTTTCACCTAGGGCAAATTCATGGAAATTTGCAAAGATTTACAACAAGAAGCAAAGTCTTAATTTTCATGAATATGCCCCAGGTGAAAATGAGACATTTTTTACAGAGAGGAATGTACCATTCTTCTCTGCAGATGAGTATT
The DNA here is from genome assembly GCF_964188355.1 of Buteo buteo. Classification (NCBI taxonomy): domain Eukaryota; kingdom Metazoa; phylum Chordata; class Aves; order Accipitriformes; family Accipitridae; genus Buteo; species Buteo buteo. Next base: position 21,506,090 of record NC_134195.1, on the reverse strand, counting down.
TTCCTAATGAAATAGCAGTTCAATTTTAAAAAACCGCCCTCAATTACATTTTTTAGAGCTACAAAAGGAAAGTTTAATGCACCCATAAACCCTACTCACTCCTTTCCCATTTTGCCACAAACAGGAGCTTCTCAGTTATATAGACAGTATTATTTTTATTGTCATTATATTTAGGATCCTTAATCATGGATCAAGACCCCATCATGCTAGACACTGGATAGAGAGAGAACATAAGGCTGGTTCTTGCTTCAAAGAGCTGAGCCCCCATGGCAAGAGGCAACAGCATGGGGGAACGTATGGAAACAAGACAACAGATTATCGGCAGAAGAGGTTTAGAAGTTGATGTACTGCAGCCACTTTGCCTCATGCTGGGAGAACGAAGTCACCACCTATCCAACTGCAAAACCTTTGAATTCAGGATGAGGATTAGGGACAGACTTGGAAGGATCTTGCTTAGCTGCAGCAGCCAGAAAAAGATGAGGCGCTATGCCATTGATGTGAAATTTTCCATTCGTCCTGCTGTCAGTTGGATAACAAGTTGCTTATACATAAAGACAGGACTGATGTAAAACACCAGGACAGAGCACCAGAAAGCAGAAAAGGATTCAGGGGTGACTGTGGTGTGAGAAACCAACTATGTCCTGCTACTGCAGAAACTGCAAGCATTGTGCTGGGGTACAGAACCAGGACCACTATTTATAAGCTCTTTGACATACTTTTTCTCAATGTAGCACTACTAAGGCCTCGGCTAGAATATTTTGTTCAGTTTCAAGCACATCTTAATTTTTTTTAAGAGAACAAAAAAAGCTATGTCCCAAATCCAGTTCTTCAAAGTAGAAAAATCAATTAGAGATCTAGAAAACATGATTTGTGAAGTAAGACTGAAGGAAATGGGGTGGTTTAGTCTAGAAAAGACAAGACTGAAGGGAGACAATAACAGTCTTTAAATACATCAAAGTTATCTGCAAATGTGGGGGAATAATTTTGATGATAGGATGGGAAATAATGGGCTTTGATGGTTGCAAAAGAGATTTAGGATAAACATGAAAAATTTCTAATAGTAAGGATGATTAAGCACTAGATAGATTGGCTGGGGAAACTGTTACATCTCTATCATTTTTTGTTTGTTTTTTGAATAAGAGCTTAGGCAAACATCTGTTGTGAACAGCTTAGGTACAAGCTGATCCTGCTCTTGGGCAGGGAGGGGATCAGATCTGTGGTAAGCCATCGAGGCACCCTGAACAACACCAACCTCCCCGCTGGAGCTGCATTTGCCTGTGGGGCACAAAAAATCCCAATGGGACTGAGCAAAGGCACAGGTGAGAAACTTTGAGATATGCTGGGCAAGACCATCTTTCACAATCTTTTCAAAAGTAGTTTGGAAGATTTATGGCACATAGAATGTGATATATCCTGTGGCATGCATTATAGCTAGGGGCCTTCAGCGTGTACGTATGCTGGAATTTAAGGAAGTCGCTAGTGCTTTGAAGGTTGGTGTAGTCTGCAGCTTGTTGAGAATATGATGGGCACCCTCCCTCTGGAAGCCAAGGAAAAGGCTTTTGGACTTTTTAAAAGCTTGCTCCTCTTAGGCACCCAGAGTCACTCATCTCCTCTGCAAATTCAAAGGCACCTCTGCTCTGCAGTCTTTTCCAGACCAATCTGGGGCAAGACTTAATCAGCATTTGTAAAAAAGAGATGATTGCTCTAAGATAGAGCAGAGAAATGGGAAGCAGGAAACGTGGTTACATACATTGATCAGAAGTACAACCAGCGAGGCTTGAGTACAACACTGAACCAAATCATAAAAGCGCACAAAGAAGAGATTCTGGAGACATGCAGAACAGCCAGGAGCTTGTGCTCTCCCAAAATTTGTTCTGTGGTTTGGAGATTTGGGTCAGACCACACAGATCAGAGGGAGTTTGAAATGACAAGGGTGGGAAGCAGAGACACCCGCACCACAGCAAATGAAACGCTAGAAGCAATTTGTAGTAAGTGCCTCAGTCTTATCTGCCTAAAATCCCTTTCAAGTGGAGCAGGAGGGAAAGACCATGGCTGGCACAGCATCCTACTGCTTCAGCAGTGGTAGGTGCTGCTGCACAGCTTTGGAATGGGCATGTCGGGTACTGAAGGCAGCAGCAGATGAAAAAGATTACCTAGCTGCTCTGCAGCTTTCTCCTGTGATATGTAGCTTATGTTGCAAATGGGGCAGAAGCCATTTCACTGTTATTGGGGTAGGAGCACACACGTGGGCAAGTACCGGGGTGAAAGACATGCTGTAAGACGTAGTCATTAAACCTTCTGACAACTTGTCTGTTCCTTGCAGTAGGGTGGAGTATTTAGCTTTACAGAGATTGTTTTTTTCTCTTTGAGCATTATAACTTGACACACAAAGACTTTGCTCCTTGGAAAGAGTCAGGCAGCTTATGGTCCAGCACAGAGAAAGGATGGTCAAGAGACAGGTTGTGATGCAGAAGCCACTTTGGTTCTTGCCCTGCCATTCCTGCTGCCAGCTGCAACTTGCTGTGGAGACAGTTAAAAGCAATAACTCATTCGCGTCACACTTCTGCAGAAACACCTACTCAACCATCCTGGCATCACAGGTGCATGTGGGTCTTCACACCTCTCCTGCTAATGCCACAGGATCTGCCCAAGACCAGTCTTAGAGAGTGAGAGCAATGATCTCCTGTTGCTTCCACAAGGAAACAAAACATCTAGAGAACATGCACTCAACACCTTAGCCCCTCATCTGTAATGCTGCTCCTTACCATGTGTTTCTGCCCAGAGAAACAAACCATAAGAACGAGTCATACAGCCAAAAAAAACCCCAAACCAAAATCCTAACCCATCTCAGACCTGTGGCACGTCAGGAAGATGATGCACGCAGAAGCTTTTCCTGAAGGTGCTGCCTTTCTGTCCACCACCACAGCTCTGGTGACAGACAGGACAACTAGAGAAACATGGAGCAACAGTGGGAGATTTTCAGAAAGTACACCCACACAAGGACCAGGTTTCCAGCAACTGAAGCAAGGGCATGTGTGCAGCATGAGAAGCTGCACTGTGGATGCTGTCAAGTAGATTAGAAGCAGGTGGAAGATTTATCTCTGTGTACACAGACCGTCTGAGTTTTCTTCCAAAATTTGCAGGGGAAGTGTAGTTCCCTACCTCTGAGGAAAATGAATAATTTCTACAAGATGTGTGTTTTGTGCTTGAGCTCCCTTCTTTCACATAAAGGACAATTATTTTTGCCTTCTCCAGGAAATCATCTCTCTTTTTTTTTTTCTTTTTCTTTTTTTTGGGGGGGAGGGGGCAGGGTGCAGTGCAGACCAGAATTGACCAGGAGAATGCTTGTCCAGTGGAGAGGAGAAGTCTCTATAGGAAATATTTTTGTTGCCAGGTGGTCTCCTGCCTCTCAACTTTGTGAAATGCCTGAAAGACCTGGATAGATGTGCCAAAGGTACACCTATGCACATGGGAGAGGGGGCTGAGTGGAAAGAAAGCAAAAGAGAATAAATTTTTTTTGAGACAGATTTTGACAGGAAAACTCTCTGGAAGTCAGGTTGCCTACAGAGACTGATTCATTTCAGCTTGAAGCACAAATGTGGTTGCTAGCCTAATCCCCACAAAGCCACAGAGAACTTCCACTAAAGAGTTCATTAGGCTTTGACAAACTATATGCACCGGGCTGTGTGTGCTTGCCGGGCTCTCCTGAGAGAGTGGAAAGTATTTAATACACAGGCAAACATCTTAGAAGGGAAGGTATCCTTTCCTCATATATTTCCACATAAAGCATTTTTGAAAGATTTAATCAGCATAACTTATTTCCAAGCTGCCATGTAGCTCCCAGGAACAGCTCTGACCTTGGCTAAGGGTGGGAAATCAAGAACTCTGCTCTGAAAACAGCCTTCCCAAACTGCTCTCAAGTTTGTCGGCACAGTTTTAAGCAGGAACTTCCCAGTTCAGTGCCCATGTTGGGGTGGGGGAAGCATGTTACTATTCACCAGCTCAGCCCTCACAAAGTATTACTGTTTCCTTCCCAGGGAAGTGCCTAGGGAATTAAGAGCTTATTTTCTAAGGGGTACCTGCTTCAGTTGGTTCCAACGATCTATTTTCACTTCCCTTTTAGGCAGGCTAATTCACTTCATGCAGTCAAGGGAAAAAACAACAATCAAATTAGATCATATTATCAGCATAAGATAAAATAGTAGTGGTTTTATTTTTTTGAGCATTTTTATCTCAATGGCACAATTTGGAGCAAGTCCAAACAGTCAGAAATTCTGTAAATTTGCTTTTAAGAGCCCAGCAGGGGGTTTTAATGGGAAGTGCTCCAGTATATGAAAGAATTTCTGAACAGCCAAGCCCATTTACTACAAGATTTAATGTGATTTTTTGCAGTGTGATTTGTGGAAATCTACATTTCTGGTTGCTACTTCCCACCATTATGTTTTCATTAAAAAATGCAGGAAAGTTTTCCTTTTTAAAAGAATTTATTGCACTAAATAGCAAAACAAGCAAGCCTTTAATAGGATTGTTGCTCTAGCTTTAAGGACTTGAAGCTTGTGGGGAGAAAAAAAGACCTTTTATTAGAGCTACTGACAGGCCTTGGAAAATCAGACCAGTCATTTCTTTGGGCCTGAAGCAGGTATCAAAGCCCAATTTTGTTTGGCCTGAGAAAGCATGATAAACTATTATTTTGATGAAAAAATTATCATCCCAGGCCCAACCATGCACAATTGTGGACTTCTATTAGCAAGCTGTGCTCTTAAAAGCTAATGAATCCTCCTTTTTTAAGCTCTGGTACAACCCAGCAAGCTTGCCTAACTTGCTGAAGTTTCTTCAGCCACTGGCATGTCACCTTGAAGCTGGAGGAACACCAACACTCTCCAACAGCAGTTGAGCACCATCCAAAAGCCACGTTGGCGCACGTGCTGCAGGGCCATGCTCCTGTCTTGGCTTCCCACAGCTTCGCAGCCCGCCCTGTGGGTCGGACCCAGCCCAACTCAGAAATCCAGTCCTACTCATGCCATAAAACCAAGCAGCCGGGTGATGGAGACATCCTGGCAATGCCCCACTGAAGAAAAGGCTTTGCAGCCACTGCTCAGCACAACCACAAATGCCCCGTACCCCTCAATGGGGGCTCAGCCCCCGCTAGGGATCAAACGATTCGCAGCTCGGATGTCTGTACAAAAGCATCTTTCATGAGCCCTACTGGTCTCGGGAGCGCAGCGCCTTCCTACACCTATATCACAGGACTCTAATTAGGAATTAGTCTGTTAGAGACGGGGATCTGTAATGTAAAATAGTACTTGGCTTTCAAATCTGGTGCTCACCCCACCATCCAAGCAGCACGAGCCTTTTTTTGGCTCCGTCGCTGCACCCCTGTGTGAGAGCACTGCACAGGACACAGCCCCAGCAGCTTTCAATTACTTTTTGGCTGGACACCAGTGACTCATCACACTGCTGGTGAGATGGGATGGCGTAGTCTCCTTAAGGACAATAGGAAAGAATGCCTTTTCCCTGTTTTATTCCTTGTATACATACATAAAAATATCAAATGTTTTACATTTAAAAGAGGTGAATTTTTTTTACTAAACTGAGAATTTAAGGGTGTTTTTTAAAAAAGCCATTACTTCAAAGATTAGAATAACAAATGGTGTCACGGCAGTGGGAGAGCCGGAACAATAATCTTCAGGCAGAAACATGGCAACAACCATCACAGGTTTGCCTCAGTCTCTAGCATCAGCACTCTCCAGCTGTCACCAGCCCTGGAAAGGGCAGGGGGAGAGATATAATCTGTCACTCAAAACCTGTTTTTTACTCTGAAAAATGCCTATAAGTATTAGTGTCTTCAGCTACCCAGACAAAATCCATCTAACCAATAGCTTACCTTAAAGTCATTAGCCACAAATATGAAAAAAAATTAGCAAATAGTTTCTTTTGCCTTCATGAGGCTCTAGCTGGGTATTTTTGCGTATCATTGCACACAGCTGAGAAAAAGCTGGGTTACCTACTCTCTTCCATGGCTGAGAATATTGCCAAAGCAGTAACTTACCCTCCAAAAGTTTATAAGAAAAAGGAGACTGCCTACAACTCCCTCCTCTGTCACTGTGCAAAGAGCATCCTTCAGAAACCTTCCAGTGCTCGGGGACAGGTTTGGAGGCCGTCAAACACACATGCTGACAACGCATGTGCTTCAGCAGCTGTGCACTCGGACTTTTTGGGGACAAGAGGGAAAGGGTGCCTGGTCCCACCCCAGCAGGAAGGGCTTTCACCCAGCCGTGCCAGCCAAGGAGCCGTCGGGTCCCTCCCACCCCTTGCTGCCGTGGGCTCGCTCTGCACCTTGCAGGGGTTTAGCACGTGGCTGAGGGGTTTTTAGCCACATTTGCCAGGTTATCGAAGGCCCGAGAGTGGCATAGCTGCCAGGGACGATAGCCAGCTCTGCGACGCCTAGGGCCAGCTTGGCCACTTGCCAGGATCATAAGCAAAGCAGTTCATTTGCATCTAAATTACTTAGTATTTTAATCAGAGATTAATAAACAAAGGTTTCCGTAATTGTTTATACAGATCACAGCAATAGGGCTTCGCACAACACAGCAGCCGGCATCATTTACTCTTGGGGCTGCAGAGAAATACAGCTGGAAAAGAAAAACCTGCTGCTTCCCTGGAGCCGGCCTCTCCACACACCGCGCTCACCGCAGCAGTGGCCAGATGCCCACCGGCGCACAGGCTCCCTCTGCCCCTGGGGGCCGGGAAGCTCTGCCGGCCCCCCTGCAGCTGGGCGTCTCTGCCACGTCCCTGGCAGGCAAGATGCCGCCGCTGCCTGCAGGCAGGGCTCCGGCCTGAATCCTCCCTCCTCCTCCTCCTCCTCCTCCTCCTCACCAGGAGCCACCCTGCTTCAGCACAGCCCCAGCGGTCTTGCGATGCCATCCAGACCCTCTGAGTTGCCACGCCTGGACCCTCCGGCACGAGGCGGCCCTGCTAAACATCCCCCACCGTAACAACAACCTTTGCCGCTTCTTCATACCGTGTCAAGAAAAAAACCCAACGCATCAGCCTTCACTGACGGAGGATCATCCGCCTACGCCATGCCTTTGGCAGCCGGAGAGGCACTGCTGTGGGACATGCACAGACCGGTGCCCGCTGGGGAGCGTGGAGAAGAGAAACCAGCTCTCGTCCACAAACGCTTCATGCTCAAACACCACAACAGCTCAGGGAGATTTATACTTCTCCACACTAGCCTTAAATTACAGATTTGTCCGTTGGTTGGACCTGTTGATTCTCTTCTTATATTCTTCGGGGTTTTGTCTTCATGCGTGCATATGCTGCAGTTTGGTTAAAAAAAAATTAGAGATTGGACTTCAAGTTCTCGCAGTAATCTCAATCATTTAGCTTTATGCTGCTCTAGTTAGTCAAATAAAAATAGAGGATTTTAAGTCAATACTGCCTAGAAACTGCTGTTGCATACAAGAGAAAGGAAAAGGGATCTCTCTCATTACTTAAAGAAATGCAAGACCAAAAAAATTCCCCAAGCACAGAGGTGCTCTGTTCTGCACAGCCGCATAAGTACGCTTAGCAGAGCAAGGTCAAGAGAGACTCCGTTATACAATAAAGCAGCAGCTCACTTGTCCCTGTTTAAGGGGTCACATCTCTAGGCATTGCTAAAGAAAAAAACCTGCTCTAGCAGGAAGGTACTGGAACACATCACTAACATGAAGGACATGGGTGTTTTTCCAAGAAACTTGAATTAGTCTGGGCTTTAAGTTTCATTTCCCTCAGCAGTGCTAGGCAAGAGCAGGCACAGCAAGACTATTTTAGCTTACTTTTTGTTAGTGGCTTGCAAACGGAAACTCAACAGCTTAACAGTTTAATACAGCTGGGGATATTCAGCTTCAATGACTAAATATGCCTGAAAGATGTCGTTGCTGACTTGGAGGATTTTACATTTATTCCGCTTGCTGTAACACTGTTTGTCACTGCAGGTAATTGGCCCTGCTCAGTCTCTGTGTTCAACAAAGAAAGGCTCCAGATTTTCCTGTTCATGGGTGAAGGAGAGAGTGTTTTTCAGTCCATCTTGGTGGTGGCTTTCGAGATGTCTTTTCCAAGGAAAAGAAAAGTTTACAGCTGCTTCTGAGAAGGCCTTCCATGCAGGTACAGATTCACAGCGATGAGCAGAGGTGTGGACAGGAGGGGAAAAAAAATTACTTCAAGAGATTTGCAGTTTCTCTCTCCCATTAGCAAGTCCCTGTGCATCTCTGGCTACACAGTACACAATTTTTCCACCCTCCCCACTTCTCCTGACCTGTTGAAGTTGTACCTGTCCTTACCTTCAACAAGCACCTGCCACCAGCGTGGCCTTTTACCTCTGAGCCATTTCTGTCTGAGCTCGCACCTCCCGGCCCCCTCCCAACCTCCTTAACCCCCCCGGGGCAGCGGAAGGCTGGTGGCCCTTCCTCGTCATGACTAATTGCCCCACACTGAGCACATGGCGGGTCCTGGCTCCAGCACGGGTGAGGAGAGTTCCTAGTTCAGGTTACTCTGCTGAGGAAAAGTCTCGTTCATCTTCCTCACTTCAGTGTGCTGAAGATACCATACAAGCACCCTCTCAAAACCTTCCTTCCTCTAGAGAAACCTCTGCAGCCTGGTGGGGTGCTGGGCGGGGAGGCTGGAAATGGATGGATGAGATGAGTGGAAAAGAGGAGCCAGGATTTCTGGAGGAGCTGACAGAGGGGCTGCTGCCCGGTACAGTTGTGTGCAAGGACGCAAAGTTGTGTCTCTTTCTCGCTGCTGAAGACACAATTCAGTGAAAACACTCACGCTGTCTGTGAAGAATTTTCCAGGTTATAAAATCCAGAAAAATTCAGGTTGGGGGGGGTGTCAGGAGATCTCCTGCTCAGAGCAAGTCTGATTAGAAGAAGTTGCTCGGGGTCACATCCAGTTCAGTTTTGAGTGTGTCCAAGGATGGACAAACCACAACACTTCTGGGCAGCCTGTTCCAGCGCTCAACCATCTTGTCTCTGATACTTTTTCCTTGTATCTGATCAACATTCCTCTTGCTGCAATCCACGTCCATCATTTTTTGTCCTTTCCCTGTGTTCCTCTGAGAGGAGCCTGGCTCCACACCCTCCCATTCCGTAGCTCCAGACAGCAAATAGATCCCCCTCTTTGTGGTTTCTTTTCCAGGATAAACAAATCCTGCTCCCTCAGCCCCTGCTCATACAACAAGTGCTCTTGCCCTATCTACCTTCGTGGTCCTCCACTAAGGTCTCTCCAGTGTGTTGACACCTCTCTCAGATTGGGGTCCAACACTGGTGTCATGGTTTCAGCCCAGCCAGCAGCAGAGCACCACAAAGCCTCTCGCTCACTCCTCCCCGCCCCGGCCCCGGCGGGATGAGGAGAAAATATAAAGAAACGCTCGTGGGTCGAGACAAGGACAGGGAGGGATCACTCCCCACTTATGGGCACGGGCAAAAGACAGGCTCAACTTGGGGAAGGAACAAAATCAATTTAACTTACTACCAATCAAATCAAAACAAGGATACTGAGAGGTATCCACACAACATGGTGTGTCTCATCCTCAACTCCAGGGTGAGCCATGCAAGCTCCTCTTTAGGGATCAGGAGGAGCATGACTCTCATGAAAGTGGGCCCTGAAAAGGGGGCAGCAGGAACAGTCTATGGCAAGCTTCTGGGCTGGCCCCATGAATGCTGGGCTGAATGCACCAGCAGCAAAGGCATCTTGCGTGGCCTTCAGTTCTCTTGCCCATGTCCATCATGGAGAGGAATGACACACCGGAAAATTTCCTGCATACTGACTGTAAGAATAGAGTCAAAATAGGACATTTCCTCTCCTACTTCAAGGCTTATTCTTTGTTGCTGAAGCACATCATGTAACAGTTTGCAATTAAAACCATCAACAGCATGGAAGGCCATACCACAATAGCTTTGTAGTCAATTATTTGATTTATAATTAAACATGCAGAATTTCAGCTTACTGACTAGAAAGTAGGACAAGTACTTTCTGTTTGCCTTGTTCTCAAAGAAAAAAAAAGACAGGAATCCAGGCTGCAGTCTCTATAGCATGGATAATTTCTCTCTGCCAGCACGGGCTGTCTAGACAACGAGCAGGTTAGAACAAGGTAAGTTTGGGGATGCAAATTTTAAGTATACCATCGCGACAATTAGAAACCCCATAATAAAGAAACAGCTGGCGGCTACGAAAGCCCCTCAGCGACCTGGGAAGGCAAGCTGGGTAAGACACAGAGAGCACTGCAACGTGGGGGTCAGGTTGGCGCGCTCCCTCCATGTGATGACGTTCTAGATTCGTCAACGCTGCCGTCAGCTGATGCAGCACGGTAATGTTGCACAGTGAGTCAGTGCTTCAAATTGACCCTGAGCACAGGGTCAAGCTACTTTTTCACTCACACACCAATACAGTGTTGTCCATCCCTTCCCTCCCTCCCTGCCTCCCCCTTGGATGGCAAGGAAGATTTGAAGGTGGTTCTTGTGTCAGACTCCTCCAAAGGACACAGCACTTTTGTATTTGTCAGCTCTAAAATAAAAGACAAAATCAAGAAAAGGCCAGATATGTGACCACTCTCAATCTGACTGATATACTGAACTTTATTTAAACCTCCAAATCCTTGTGGTTCTGGGGCCAGCCAGCAGTACCGTCTCTGCTAAGCACGTCAGGTGCATCTCCGTGGTCAGGCCTTGCAGTTCGTCAGCTGGCTTTCAGTTTTTATGCACATGAAGTGATATACAGCCTATTGCACGGGCATCCTGTGCACAACATGTGGTCATAGTGCTAAAAACAGTTTTTACCCAGCTGACGAGCAGAGCGTTATACTGGATCTAGCCAATTCATGCCATCTTCTCTGAGAAGCGGTAAGCATATCTTGAAGGCTGTTACACTTTCCTAACCACTTCACACAATTAGTCTTGAGGGCCTTTTTAGAAAATTTCTGTAAAATGTACTCTCTTCACTGCTCTCTTGTATGCATTAGATGACATTTTTCTCTTCCACAGCTTTGTAAGAGGCCACTAGAAACTTGCAGACTCTCTGCCTCCACCGGGCATTCCAGGAGGCTTATGAGGGCCGCCAGCTCCCAGCTCCTCCAGGAATAGACGTGGAATGTGTTTTGTGTATCCATACAACTTACTCTAAAAGTGACTTTCATGTGAACACAGTGTGATTAGTGCTCAAGACTTGGATGCTTTTTCTGCCCACAAGCACCCTGTGGAGGGCCTACGGTACCACTGGAGCAGCAGAAAGACTTCAGGTTGTGAGTGGCCAAACACGTGCATATATCTGATGTGTTTTCATGTCTGGATAGCCTATGTAGACAAAACCATCATTACCTTTCCCATGCTCTGGCTTTTGAACATCTCTATTACTTGTCCCTGAAAAACATTCACCTTTAGGGTCATGATATAACAGTGAAATAAGACCTGAGTAGTGAATATCTGCCTTTTCCACCCCTTGACAGTAGAAAAGGGGCTTTACTTGGTGATTTGTACATTGAGGCATTTGTATGCCCTCTTGCCACTCTGCCTTCCTACAGTGATGGTGACTGTCCTTAAGAAGAACCTACCTGCTTGCATGTGATGTTTCAGGAAAGTGAAGCTTCCCAGCGGATTGTTTCAGGAGTCACTTTCAGCTTGATCAGTAACAAGTACCCCCGAGTGCAGAAGTAGCTCCTCTCTTCTCACCAGCCTAGCCCAAGCATAGTTTCCAAAGGCTTGGATTATTTTGGTATCACAGTGGTCGCACGTGCAGATTCGCATCTTGAGAAGGTTGGAATAATTGGCCATATACTTCACAAGGTTTCAGTGGAGCTCAAAGGTGTTCAGCTTACGGGTCAGGTTGCAAGACTGGAAAATCAGTGACATTTAATAAATGCCAAACAAGAAATATTCTTTTTGTGGGTCGGTTGCAATTAGCACAACACTAAAAATACTCAGCACATTACAATTTTCATACAGAAGAGCAAACATGCACAGAGTAAAAATGACTGGTTTTAAATGCAAAAAAACCAAAAAAAGGAGAAATTGCCACCTATAAAAACATACATTTCATTTGATGCATTCTTCCTGCTCAAGCCCCATTCCTGAGCAGACAGTCAGCAGTGGATTTTTTTTCCCTATTTTCATGTTCAGCACACAGAAACACATGCTCTGTAACCACAAAGATCAAATGGTAGAGTTCTAAATAAGGGTTATGTCCAGTATTACTACATCTACCAGCGACATCAATTGTTAAAAATAAAATTAAGACCATTTAACCATATTTTCCATACTTTGTCATCCGGCCATTTTTCCCAAATTAACTTTTCAGCTGCACAGGGCAGCAGTTTAAGTATGAAGCAACCAACTGGGATTTTTGTATGACTAGAAGTTTTCCCCCGGGGTCTGGAGAATGTTTGCATCAGCTGTTGCCAAATCATGCCTGCTTCCCAGCTAGCATAAGGCCATGGCCTCTTGCTGAGGAGGGGGAGATGTTCCTCTGAGCCCACTAAATTGGACATGAGGTGACTCAGAGTGGCATGGAAAACTCTTCCTCCTCCCAAATCATTGCACAGGCCTAACACTGCAGCAGGAGTAGTTATTTACCTCTCTACAGTGGAAAACACTATTTTTCCATGCAGGCCCGACTCAGCACACAGTGAGGGGAGCTGCAAAATGCAAGACTGCTTTTTTAAGCATCTTAACGGAGATGCAGCCTGAGCTGGGATCCAGGTCTCCTCCCCAGGCCTCTTCCTTGTGAGACAGGAGCGTCCTTTTACTTTTCGGACAAGTAGCCAGAGCACCAGCGGAGAACAGAAGCCCCTGGCTGAGTTTCAGTCTCTGGAAGGAGACTGCTGGCAAATCTGAACCCCTGGGAAGACCAGCGTGCTCAGGTCGGCACTTCAGCCAGGTGGTAAAGCTTCTGCCCAGCACTGCAGTGTCACATCAGTGCACTGTGGGGACCATCTTCTGCACATCTGTCCAAGCAGCAACCGTGTGGGTTTTACTGGTGCACATTTGGTATGACAAAAAGTCAAGGAGAGTTTGGAGTTCACCTCCCAGCAGTGCGAGAGTCTTCCCCACAGTGCCTCCTCCGGCGCTTCGTCCAGCCACGATTAAACCGTACGGTCGATGGCATGGGACTGTGTTGGCAGGACAGAGCGGGGTGCCCACAGGTGCTGACTGCGGCCAGTGATTCTGAATGCTGCTAGCCACCGCCATAGTATTGCCCCTTGCCTTCGCCGCACGCCACCACACTTCTCCCTCGCTGGCTTTAGGCTATTTTGTTCTGTAGGCAGACAGGAGTATTTTCTGCTGTTCTTCCTCATTAATGTTCCAGCCCTCTGGTGAAGCACTGAGAGGTTTCCATTCATCACGCTTGCCATTTCACCGGCTGTAACCTGAATCTGTGACTGCTGGCAAGTACTGAATGTTTCAGGTTTGCCTGTTCACTTTCCTGTGGTCCATAATTTCTCATGCGTGGATGGCAGTTGCCTCCTTTACGGCTCCCCATGCGTGTACCTAACACAAGAGCTGACTGCAGACAAACTCTATCTGGGACAGTCTAGGAAGGCAGTAAGTGGTAGCCAAATCCTCCCCAAAGCTAGCTATGTATTTTCTTTTCTGTGGCCAGTGTGCATGAATCATTTCCCGTAGCCAGGTGTCCGAGTCTTACCCAGCGTGGCCTGGCTCACTCCCAGCAAGCCAGCGCTCTCATTTCAAATCTGAGGAGCAATTTGTCTCTGAAAGAGTGCAGAAAGCCCAAGTAGTTCTCATCGGTAATTGGCACCAAAAAATTGTTGTTTTTTTTCCACAAAGCTTGCAAGATCTCATTACTGGAACTTTATTTCTAACAGCCACACTGTCGAACATTGACTGGCACATTAAAAAGTATTAAAGCTAATGCTGCAAGTGTCAAAATCCAGACCATGTCACCAAGCCTCACACCTTGCTTTTTCATCATGTTCATTCACTTGCAAAATTCAGTTGCTTATTTGTGGGGAGTGTGAGAGCCATTAGGGAGAATTAAAGAGGATCTGCTGAAACCGAGGAAGAAAAGCTTAAGCATCTGCACAGAAGGGAGGGAGGAGAACTTCTGCGTGTTGGTTGAAGGCTGCGTAATTAGGACTCCACATACTCCTCAGAGAACAGAAATCATCGGAATACAAGCCTGCAGTCCAGAACCAACCTCATCCTGGAAACGCTGGTCTCCACCATGTGGTTTCTCAGCCACAGTTACGGTAATTAAACCTGCAGACTCACAAGCTGAAAGCGGGGAAGAATTTGTGGAAAGGAGAGAGCTGCTTACATTTTGTTATCGCTCGGCAGAGGTAGTGAGGGATTTAGGCTGATTACACGCGCTGCACCTAATCTTTCATTCCTGGGCACCTGCCTCTCGCAGGGGCTCTTGTCAGATAATGAGGAGTGACACACGGTGTGAAGTGCCAGCCCTATCTAATCTACGCTGTCATCGCCACTGTCACAAGGAAGCACTATGGGAGATAAATTTAAACCCGACTGGTGTTTGGAAGGATTCGGAGGCTGTTTGTTGCTATTTTTATGCAGATTCTCTAACAAAGAGGCTGGAGGAGAACTGCTGAGTTACTGATCATGAGAAACAATTCCAGCTAATTAGTGTTTCTGGCCCATATTAGATGAGCATGCATTTTTTTTTCCCTTAGGTGATTTTAAAATGCATCTTGCAGGCTTTAGTCTGATGCAGAGGACTTGCCGTAACTGCCAGACTTAGCATCTCACTACCTGGTTTTGGGATCTGCTTTGTGCAACTCTTTTAGCTCTTTGTATGTAGTTTCCCCAAATAAGCTTTGGCTTTTTGAAGGTCAGATATAAACTCCATTTTGTGGCACTGCCCGAGTTCACATGAACATGTACATAACAAAACAAATGCATGAGTGAGCAAATTTTTCCTTGAAGGACTGAAGTTTCAGTTTGAATCTTCCAAGAGATTATTATAAATGACTGTGGGAAAATGATGAAAAAATGCATGTAGAATCCTTTCATAATACTTGTACTGAGAAATATAATAAAAGGAAAAGAATTCCCCTTTTGTCTCTATTTTCTTGCATAATCCTTGGTGTTAGAACTGTGATTGTATCTCTAAGCCCTTTTCTTAACAATTGCTAGTTATAATGTGCCAGCCATGTTTGCACAGATAATAACCTCAGACCTGGTCATGCAGAGGTTTACACCCATGTTTAAACTCCTGTACCGTGAACTGCTTTCTCGACTTAAAAGAACTGCTCCCTGTATGAAAAAGTTGAGCCCGTGCTTGAAGTCCTACAGGAGAACTGGAAGTCACGACCTCTCAAGCAGTCTCGTCCAGCTCAGCCCTATATAATCTGTGCACAAACCTCCTCGCTGCCTGACATTTGCAGAAGTCTGCCCACACAAAAACAAATGGCACAGTTTTGGCCTCAATCTGTGGCAATTTAAGACAAAAAGTTAGAAAGTGTTTTCACATTTATTTTTCCCCCGAGCCAATGAAAGGAGCATTTGACTGTCTATGGTCCCAACATTCATTAGCATTTTGGAGCATACACAGCCTTTACTTTGTTTGCAATGAGTACAATTACTGTTTAAAGGACTGAGAAGTGAAATCCTTGGAAGCTAAACTCTGTGGGCTCTCTCCAGCCCACAATATCCCCCCACATGTGTCTGTAGGACATGGTGCTGCAGTGGCTGTGCTCTGTTCAGAAGCCCTCAGAGCTGGTTGCACTGGGGTTACCCCGCAAACGCCTGGGCCAGCAGTGGGTTGCTCGCAACTGTTAGGGATCTTATATCCATCTACACCCTACTGGGAGTGTCGTGACTTGCAAGCAAGAGCACCAAGTGAGACACTACCCCGTGATCAATGTTACACCAGAGAATACCAAAAAACCACCTCTGAGCTAGCCATGCTTTCCTATGGGAGACTAACAAGGCTCCCAGTAACCCTCAGATCTGAACTGCAGATTTTCCTGCGAGCAAATTAAGTACATGCGGACTACATGGGCTGTGGACCAAATGGGCTGATCTACTCTGAGGCCAACAACCACGCGGCTTCCGTGGCTGCAAGTCTGAAAGTCTGAAGACATTTTTTTGGACAGGCAGAAAAGGAACTAGACTCTTGGAGTGATGAGGTCTGTTGGCTGACCACAGTGGGAGATTGAAGCCCTCTTAGTCATCCCCATTCTCACCTGCAGCATCCCAAGTGTGATTCTGGATGGTGAAACCCTACTGTTGAGCTGAGGTCCAGGTCTCTCTCTAACAGAGCAAATGTTTAAAGAGATGTTATCACATTTTGTTTCAGAACAGGAAAACATAGAACTATTTTTGTTTTCTGAATGTGTGTTTTCTGATGCTGCATAACATTTTAAAAGAAATATTCATAGTCATTTTTGGTAAATCTACTACTACAGAAATTTTGCATAAAAACATCATGCAAGCTCTGGTCCCACTCACCCCAGTCAGCAGCTTCACCGATTGAAGACTAAACACTGATCACCAGGTCAAGACCAACACGTGGATTTTGGTGTATTTCTTCAAAGAAATAAATTACAACCAGATTACAATGCACAGACCCCTGTAAGGCCCATAAACGGATTCTCAGTCCCTCCTTTGAGAGAAAAGCAAAGCAGAGCTGTTGTCAGCAGACTTAAATTCCCCATGCAGGGATGCCTACCCTCCACAGGAAACTTCTAAAGGCTCCAGAAGCCAAAACACTTCTAAAAAACCAGCTTTATAAGGTAGGATTGCTCTTCTCCCTTGTGTCTCCCTTGTGTCTGGGGTATGATCTTAATTACTCAGAAATAATTATATTGCCATAAAGGACTCTTCCACACATGGCAGAGAGCTGGATGACACCACATACGCCGCCACTACTCTTCCCCCGTCAGCTGGGAGTCAAAACACATGCCGCGTCGCACAGGGCTTACAGCACCGTGGGAGGCACAGCACCGAGCACCAGTGGCCGTGCACTGGCAGCAAAGGACCACCTAAGAAACAGAGATCCTATTCTTATGCAGATGATCCCAGCAATAAATGAGGAAGGAGGAAAAATAATAGATTCAGATTAGTATTAAATTAAAGAAACTCATTGTCAAAGTTCAACAAGATTTATCTGTTCGTCTCTCAGTCAACTTTATTCAAGGCTGCCTTAAAGTTCAAGCACCTCCTTTGCTACTTGTTTCACATCTTACTATTGGAAGTGAACCTGAACTAGCCATAGGTAGGATTGCTCTAAACATTGTTGAAATATAACATCATATGACTGAAGTATATCCTAACATGCTCAAGCTTCAGGAAATCAAGGTTTCTTTGCATTCCCTGTGGCTTTAGGTGCAGCTCTACTGCTCTTGTCCTTCTTTACTATTTTTCCAGCACAACTTGACATAAATACGGATGTCTAATTATTTTTCTATTATTTGGGCCATGATGTTGCAGTTGATCTCCACTTGTTGGTTTGCAGGTAGTTAATTCCAGTTTTACAAAGGTGACCAAATAAATGTTTTAATGAAAAATAGCTCTGTACTTTTCAGAGTTTATCCTCCAAATCAGACTAGAGAATTAGGTCAGCACAAAGAAATGCATTTGTCATATGTTGTGTGAATTGTGAGCTATGTCTTGATCCATGCCCATGTCATTACAGATGGAATTGCATTTGGGAAAAATTTGGTCCACAGAATATTGTTTAGTCCTCACAGAGGAGGAAAAGTCATTGAAGGTGGAATCCATGTTTATTTGTAAATGCAGAGGTCACCAGGTGGGGAAGACAACCCACTGGGCGGGGGGGGGAGGCTAGGACTAACCAAGCACTCCCCTCAAATACTCACAGAGCAATGAAAGCCTCCCTGCAAGCAATCTGTTAACCCATAAACTGAACTCTGTGTGTAAGATCTCTTCACCCAGACTTTTTAGAAAAACAAGCAGCACAGGTTACAGCTTGTCCCCCCCCCCCCCCTTTTTTTCTATAAATCCAAACAAGAGACTTGAGTGGGCAAAGAATAAGAGCAGTTGCTTTGGACAGGAGGAGATCTATATGTTTGCCTTCCAGCTGCGGGGTAGAAATAGGTGATAGTGGCATCTTTAGCATCTGGTATGAAACTAAGCTGTTCTCATCAAGTAGGAATATTCAAGCTGTTCCCCTGAAGAGATAAGGAGCTGCTCCTGCACTGCCTTAAGCAGAAGGAAGAGCTGTGATTTAGGCACAGGGAATCCAGGTCCAGGCATTCAAAGAGAAAACCTGTGAATAATAATTTAAATGGATGTTAGCACATGAATTTGTAAGTGATGCTTTCAATGAATATAGTCTGGTTTGGGATCACAAATTGCAGCTGTGTATACAGGATAAACTGAGAAAAAGGCGGGGGGGGCTTTAGAAATAACATTGCTCTCCTGGGAGAGTCTCCCCATGTTTGAGGATGTAGTCACAAATTATTCCAGATGACCTCACCAAACCACCAAGTTTATCTCCTTCCCAATGCCAAACAGACAGACTCAAATGGGTGCTGTACTTGTGTCGACATCCGTGGAGGCCTCATTAACTCATTCTTATGACTGTCTACAGAAAAACTGAGCGTGGATTTTCAGTCTTCTGACTGGATTTGTTTTTGAGACACATTCCTTCTCCTCAGGTCCCTCCACTCCAACCTCAACAGTAAAACAAAGTGGATTAGACAAAGCGCAGTCAGCTTCATGTGCTGCACTCTTACTTCTGCTGCAGAGGAAGAAATAAGGATGCCTTGGCAAAAATTAAAACACTTCCTATCATCTCGCTCATCTTCTTATAACCTTTTTAAGACTGAGACTCCTGGCTCCCAAAGCTAGCTAGCTCTCTGCACCACATGCTACCCTGACACATGCCAGTGGGTAAGCCTTACCTCCCTGTCCACCTTTACTAACGCTGACTACTGGGGACCTGCTGTCCCTATATGGGTTTTTTGCAAACTATTTTTCTTCTGTAAACAATGAAAGGCCCCAAAAGCTGAATGATTAACCCCTTGCATGGATGTTGTCACACTGCTGATCCCTATGGCAAACAAGACAATAAAGACCACCAGGTTCAGTTGGAAATCAGGGCTGAAACAGAATGAACTGCAGAAGTGTGAAAGCGCAAAGGACATTATGAAGCCAAATGCAGGGGTTTATCAGCTGTAGGAAAAATCAGTATCAAAGGTGCAGAGCTACACTGATTTTGAGTCAAATTTTAAAGACGTTCTTAGCTACTTTCAGGGACCAAAGTTGTTTCTGCTGCCTGAAAAGCTGACTCATCCCTGGGTATTGCTGGAGGGTCCTTTGAATGGGGCCAGCTGTAAGATTAGTTTCTGCAGGGGGAAAAACCTACAGCAGAGACACAGTGATCTGTATGCATAATTTAAAAGGGGAGATTTATGAGAGATTAGTGCTGTCTCCTGGTTTTACACAATGTATGCAATTAAATGTCAGATCTGTCAGTGTTTATGTCTCCATACACAATCAGAACATCCCTTTCCTGAGCTGCTCTTTATCACTCGTATTACACTAGCGTGATTAAAACCAATAACATGTGGCTAGCCAGGCAGCCTACTGGATCACAATGCATTAAGGCATGGGGTCAGTCCTTTTTCTGACACACCCATTGATTCCTAAGAAGGAACATCTCACCCTACAGGGACTGGGACACAAATCAACAAAGGGACATACCTCAAACAATATGTATATCCTGGAGTCCTTAATTATAACTCCATAGAAACCTACATGCCCCCATTTCCCAGTGAGTTTAAATCTGCATGCTCTTATACCTACCCTTATGTGTCTCATCAGAACTGAACAGCTCACATCCTTTTAAGACTCCCAGACTCTGTGTTCCCTTGCTATATCTTCCAACTAGCTCTGCCTGGCATGCCTCAAGCAAATTTATGGGATCTAATTTGCCCCCAAATCAGGCAGTTTGTGCAGCTGAAAATGACCATGTTTTACACAGTAGCTGATGAATTACAGCAAAGGTCCACTTTTTGGACCCCAAAATACTGGAGATCTGCATTCACTTCTGTCTTCAGACAGTTTGAAGGAATCAAATTCATTCCTATCTTGAGGTGGAGAAGGCAGGGAAGAATAGCTCTTCTCACCACAGAAAATTTGAAGTTTATTTGGCCAGAAGAAAGAGGATCCAGGCCCTGCTTCAAAAATTAGCTGTAAATTTAATTAAAAATATACCCTCAAATATATGGTGAGGGAGTAATTCTTTCCTCTCTTCCTCATCTAATTAATATTTACTGATTACATGCGAAGTGGAACAGCGTCAAGCTTGACATCTCTTGGAAGTACTTTCTCACTAAGTGATTCAAGGATCCAGTTGTGTCTACATGTTGTCACCAAACAAGTCCTATTGGTGGTGGAAAGAATGATCTCTTCTTGAGTTTTGCAGAAGGACTTTCAGGCACTTACTGCTAGGAGAAGGGCTGAGAAGTCTCAGTCTGAAGGCTGACACCAACATCTCTGAGAGAGGCAAGTGTAAGACTTGCCCCCTCTATCAGCTTTCCCACTGGCAAGAGATTATGTCTTTTTGCTGATAAAAATCTGAGGCTGGAAACTGAGGGGATGGGTATCAGTCAGCTGCCTCAGTTCCCCTGGGAAGACTTCTGCGTGCAGAGCCTGCCATGACTTGTGTCTCTACGGGCACCACGGACCAAGGTGTTCTGCTGGTGCACATCACTGCCTAAGTCACAGCTCCAGGCAATGCTGTTACCCTTCCAAGCAGCCTGGCGATGGGGTGAAGGATGGGATTTGGAGTTTAAAAGATGAAGGCATCCTTCTTCTCAATGCTCAGAGGTAGTCCCTGAGTGCCTGTCCTGCTGAGGTGAAAGATGAGACACACACGGCTCTTCATGAATGTCATTTATCCCATTCTGAATTGTCCCTCGGCCAGTGGGCTTTTTACTCTGTGATGTGATGGCCACCAACTTGGTAGCTGGCCTCTCCAGTGCACTGTTTTGCCTCTCTTCAGTACTCACTACAGTATCCAGCAAGACAGGTGGCTTCTTCATGCCACATGCATATCATCTCAATGTTTACAGGCTGAAGCTAGTGGGAAGTGGCCACAGGCAATAAGGAGGTTGCCTACATCTTCAGCTCCCATTTTAACGACCCGCTTGCAGAGATGCAGGCACCTGGCCTGCAGGTGCCAGGTCATCTTCTAGGAAACTGCTCTCCTCACAGTAAAAAAGGCAAAAAGACATAGCAGCCTTGCAGCCCTGAGGTACAGTGTCCTGGTATCAGCACAAGGCTTCTCCCAATATGAGGGCTGGCTTTGGTCTTGCTTACCTAGGGGATCAGCCCCTAAATGTCCCCACAGTGCAACTGCGTTCACATCCTAAAATACTCCAGAGACACCTGTGGAGAAAGGATCACAAGGGAAATATGGATAAATACGCAAGGTACCAACCAATGCAAATGCTGTTTTGCGTATTTACTAATGTAACAGTAACACACTCATATTCTGGACCAACTACATGCTGCCAGATGATGTAACAATATTTTCATGTTAAAATCCTTATCTAATCTTGCTTAGCTTCCTGGCTTTTAGGAAGCCCTTCTGAGGTGCTGACCTTCCTTATATATGTCGCAGAAAAGCTAATGTCTCGCCAGGATGTCCCTCATGCGATGCTAACTCTTGGCCCTGGTGAGCAGATGTGGCCAATAAAGTCGGAACCAGCTGGGGTGAGGTACTAACCAGTTTTGTCCTCCCTACCACCCCTCTCTTTCCATCCAGACTTTTTGAGCCTCGGCAATGACCAGAAGGATATTCCCGTAAGTCAATGGGATCCACTGCGACCTCCTGCAGTGGTTTGTGCCGCGCACACTTGCTCCTGAGCGCTCTTGCGCTTTGGTTTGTGTGCTGGTCTTGGGAGGGATGACCCGTCCCCAAGAAGTACCTGTTTCCTCCATTAACTGGAGCCTGGTGTGACTGGCTCACACTGTGGGCTTTAGTCTTTATTCATCTTTAGTGAGATGGATTATATCTGTGCTATCTAAGTTAGGTATCTAGCCACTAATCTCTGCACATATGCCAACAGAAGGACTAAGTGCTCCATTAACTCCAGCTAGAGTAACCACGCAGGCCAAACTACACATGTGAAGAAATTGTTGCAGGGTTAAGTCTTGGGAAGCTAAAGCAGTGTGGCCTGATTTCCCAGAGAGTCTGCTGAGTGCTCAGATCTCCTGTTGAATTCAAAGGAACTGTAGGTTCTCAGCACTTCAGAAAATCAGTTTGTGCCAGATTTTTATAACAGAATGATGCCATGCTGCACTTAAAAATAAATATTTCTCCCCCCCCCACCCCCTCTCTGTGTCCCATTTTAACTTATTTTTTTAACTGGATTTTATCCACAGCTTTCTTGGGATGAGCAAAGGAAAGAAAATACATGAGTCTTAATTAGAAAGTAATCTTTCAACCTACAATGTAAGTGAGGCTTTAAAACACAGCAAAAAATGTTGCAAAGCCTGTTATCCTTAGTTACAAAATAAATATGCAAACTATGTCACCATACTCTTCATAAATATCTTTCAGCTGTTCTTTTTAATAAAGAAAAATATGAACCCTTCTGTATTACTCTGAGTTTAAAGTAGCTCAAATGTTTGGTCTACCAACTTTGACAATGTCCCTTTAAGTTTTCTGATTTTTGTGGAAGATCTAGCCCTGGGGTTTTTTGGCTTAGACACAGTACTTGTCAAAATCCTTCAGACTCTCTTACTGAAGTGGCTGATGCTGAGTGTTTTTTTTTTCTTATTATTAGTCTTTTTTTTTCTTTTTTTTTTTTTCCCCAGAATGACCTTATTTCCAGCTCCAATTTCATGAGAAAATGTGATCGTGTCAGAAATTTCCTTTGGAGAGAATTTTCATTTTACGCATCTGACAGATTTTCAATTTCATGCTTTGATTTGAAGTTTCTGTGATTCTTTTCCTCTTACATTTTAATCTGACAGCCTGTAAGGCTAAGGGGACCTACTCTTGAATGGTTAAAGCAAAAGGTTTTGTATCAGGAGATCTGGGCTCTATTTCTGGTCTAATCTCCAGACTTGCTATGTAATTTCAGCAATATGAATACATGAGTGTGTGTGTATTTTGTGTGTATACACAAATAGGCATTTAAATAGACAACTATATGCATAAAAGACAGTAATGCTTACCCACCCTATTTCTATTAATGCTTTTGAGTATTTTAAGCTTCTCGGCTGTGAACGAAAAAAAAGAAATTAACGCATGTGAGCATTATGGTATCAGTGTGTTGTCTTCAGCAGCTGAATTTTGATGTATTTAAAACTAACGTTGCATTTGCCAAAGTTTTGCATGTCTGCGCATTCATGCGATATCCTAAACACACTATTACTGCAGTGAACATGTAGGGAAGGCTGCAGGCTGCGTAGATGAAAACAGATGACTTTTGCCTGCAGCTTTGGCTTCTGCTGAGATGGCTCCTAAAGCAAGTTTAAGTTCCCTGATCAGCGTGGACTGAGAGGCATCTCCCACGGAGCCTCCAGCCACTGCCAAATAGGTGTCTCAGAAAGCAGATGAATATTGCCAACCTGATGGAGAGAAATTTAGGTGCTTCTGTTCCGCAGAGCATAACTCCTTGGGAGACCTTCAGAGGCATGTACTTCTCCCTAGGGAAATGAGGTGGTTACTTTAAAAAGACTATTTCATTAGGTGCCAGAAATGTAGATGCAAACTACATGCTTATGTTGGCTAGATCCCTATCATAGAGATGTGAATATTCGGCTGTAGATCTTCAAGAGTCCTTCATCTACTCCTCATCTGGTGGCCATTAATATTTTTATAGTTCTGTATTCATAGGTGAGGAACTCCTCACTAAGAAAGGGTATCTGAAAATTTAAAACAAAAAGAGTTCAGTCCAAAATGTATGACAGATCAAACTGTTGAAGACTGAAAATATTGCTCCATGAAAATCGATTATCAGCACTCCCAGCCAGGCTCAGAAGCTCTGTGCTTGCAGGCTGTGTCATGTATCTGTAATTGAGCCCAAAGCTTTCCTCTTCCAGCTGTCAAACAGAACTGAGAAGGGAATCTGGAAAGCCACAATTTTGTTTTCGCAGTTCAACTAATTTCTCATTCATGAATTAGATAGGAACTATGGGACTATTTACAGTTTGGCTATTACCTGAAATGTGATCTGTGTAATTGGTCATATCATTCATATTTATTCTCTCTCAGACCAAACAATTCCAAGACCATAAAAGAGGTTTCAGTCTTGTCCCACCAGCCTTGCCAGTGAGACTCCCCAGGTGATCACTATCAGATGTGTTTTCACATGATTTTCATTTTACAGATTTATTTTCTGGCAAAAAAAAGATAGGAAAATTCATCTACTTGAATGTTGGTGGAAAGCACATAGAAGGAGATCTGATACTGTAAAAGAGAATTTGCTATTGTCTTCAAACACTGTATTTTATCAGCATTTGTTCGTTCAGAGGCAATCTGTATCCTGCTCACGCAGAGCTTATCAGATGTGATGAATGATCTGATTCGTTTTCATTCAAATTCATTTGAAGGAGAATAATAACCATGTGAGAAGAAAAGTGGCTCTTCCATCTCTGGCCAAATACCCAAACAAACAAAAGTCTGGGGCATGGGAGAGGCTGGTTCAAGTGCTGACAGGACCTGAAAGCCAAAGAAGGTCATTCTTGGTCTTGTGGAGGGACAGTAACCTCTTTTTGGTATGTTTACTAGGTGTCTGCTACAAGGGGCTAGAGCAGAAGGGCAAATGGTACACTATGAGAGTAATACTCCTTAGTGAAAGGCACTGCATCTAGAAAGGG
This sequence comes from Buteo buteo, assembly GCF_964188355.1. NCBI lineage: Eukaryota > Metazoa > Chordata > Aves > Accipitriformes > Accipitridae > Buteo > Buteo buteo. Next base: position 21,481,278 of record NC_134195.1, on the reverse strand, counting down.
ATATAAGCTGAAAGGGAAAAAAATTTGAAGGGTGTGTAAAATACGAATTCACAGAAAAATGCACACTTTTGTAAAGCTAAAAATGCTGTGTTTTAACTAAGATAACATGCACTGTTTCAATAATATTCTTCTTTAAAAACAGATACGAAAAATGGCTGCGACACTGATAACCTGTTGCTAGTGTTGGTCTCTGTCTCCTAGGGAGGGAGCAGATCCAGCAGCATCCTCAGCTCTTGGCCGGGATGCAGAGCTATGGCAGAAGGAGAGCAGTGGCATAAGCATGGCCCTTGAGGGGAACTTCTTACCCCTCAGTTAAGGTAAGGAATTTTACCTTCAACTGGGGAGGTGGAAGCTATTTCGCTCTTGCCAAATTTAGCACGGGACAAGGGTACAAATATAGGTAGTTATTGAGAGCACATGCATCTTGTGTTTTTACAGTAACTTATTGCACTGTAACTTCCTGAATAGTACGCTGCATATGGTAACAGACTTAATTACGCTACTTTATTTTTCTTGAAATATAGTCGTTTTCGGGTTTTGGTTGGTTCAGCAGAAGTGTGGGGAGGTAGCAAGCAGGGATGGGCTTGCAGTAGGAGAGAGTCATATATGTGTCTGGTAATTTTAGGAATTTATTTCATACTGCAACCTTTTTCTCAGCCAGCTATTCTTACTTCTCACTGAACTGTGTTCAAAAGGCCAGGTAAGCTGGGTGTGAAGAATTCCCCCACAGATACTGCAGTTCCCCAACCCTTGATGAGCCCCACACGTCAAAAGACCTGAGTGCTCAGTGTTTGAACAGCACCGCTCACTTCAAGGGACACCCTTCCCCTCCCATAGATGTGACCTATTTAGTCTCGTATGGCACAGGAAACCCTTAGAGAACCTTTTCACCTCCTGGAAATACAATTGCAATTTATTGGTCTCTGGTAAGACCTCGATGTCACACAGAAAAACCCAGCAGCCTTTCAATTAGAGGAATGGCAGATCAACCAGCCCTCTTTTCATTCCCCCCCCGTTCATTCCCTATGCTTCGCCATCACCATGTAAGCCTTGATGCCTTTGCTTGTGGAAGGAGTTCATTGGGTTGGCTTCTTAAAAAATACATGTCTTCCAGGCAGGTCTGAAATCCCAGCCCATACTCATCCCTCTGCAGCAGGAACTTCTGCGGATCAAGCACTGGGTTTATTGCAATACCAAGGACAGACATCTTATAGGTGCTATTAGTTTCAGGGACAGTTATTTTAAGAATCACAGAAATGCTACTCCATTGAAGAGCATTGCAATGCTTCGAGTATGGCTACCCGTGGATGACTCGTTATGCTTTTGGGTGGGAGTGGTATCACTTAATGTTCACCATCAGTAAGCAGGGTGTTTTCTCTCAGGGAGCTATGTATGTGCCCTCTCCCTATGGCCAGTGGAAAGATGGTCATGTGAAAGGACAAGGTCCTCTTTTTGCTCCATGGAGGAACAAGTGTCAGGCTGTCACAGCAGTGCTCTTACGACGGGATGCTAAGGCTAGGTACTATGAGCCTGGGAGGTATGTGAGAGTATTAGGTCCGCCACAGCGGGGCTGGAGGACAGTCCCTGAAGATGCTGGGGCAAACTGTCCTGCCAGCAGCAGCCAGTGTTCCTCCTGAAACTCATTATAGAGGGAAGGAGGCCCCAGCATGAATTACTGTGTGGGTAGCGTGGGTGACAAGGGGACTGGGCCCTGACAGCAAACTGGGAAGGGATGTGATTTGATAGCGTAAAGGCACCTCAGGTTTTTAGGATGAATCACCCTTTGGAGGCATTTGCGGCTCCAGACACAATAAAGAGAGCCAAGACAGCCAGGCAGAGCTGTACACCCTGCTTTCAGACAGCTATGGCTAGATGAGAGGAGCCCCACTGGTGTCTCAACCCTTTCCAGCCTCCATAGGTTTGATTTCTCCCCTCTTTTACTGTGTCTGCTGGGAAACGAGCCAAAGCCACACAGAGCTGGATCTGCTCCTGGTGTTCCTCATGTTCCCACTGTTCATCTCCAGGGCTTTGGGTTGGCCCTTCAGAGGAGCTGAGGCCAGCAGGGAAATTTGGAGCTTGATCAGCTTCCTAAAGGGGGGAGTTTGGATTCAGGGGGTTGTTTCAATCCTGTCCCCACCAATGTTTGCTAAAATAATAAAAACTCATTTCTTTCCATTAGCTTGTCTTGCATTTGCTATGTTGGTGGTCTCTTTTTCTCCCCTTTCTTAAAGTCTTTCCTTATAAATTTAATCAAAACAATTTTCCTAGATTTGCTGAGTGATTCCATTACATTTCCTGACCACTGTCTTTCACATCTGCTCTACCTGTCTGCCTCTATTCCTCACTGTCCTGCAAGGATCTTTAACGCACTGCCCTGAACCCACCTAGCCACAGCCCTTCAGTGTTTCCTTCATAAGCACTGGAACAGGCTGAAGTAGGCTTGATTATTTGACAGAGTAAGGCTAGAGAGTGTCCTTCTGCTACTCCAAGGGAAAAATCCCTTTCCCTGACACTCAGGTCTGATGTACAGCTCCTGTCCTGCATGACCAGCAGCTCCCCAACACCTCTCCCCTCTCTTTAGGTGGCTGGTTTCCAGACAGCAGCGCATCATGTCTGTCTTGAGGTACCTTACAAACGGGGAAACTCGTCATGTCGTGCTGATGGATGGTGTTGGAGGTGGGAAATGATGGCTTCTCCGTCTCCAGGCAGAAGCATGCCTGCCATTCAGAGGTTGGGGTGCAGACCCCCTGGCACCCACGGCTCACTCACCAGAAAGGTCTGCACCGCTGATCCTCCCTCCCTGGATAACCGTGACCTACCTTTCTGCATCCTTTTACTTCTCTCTGGCTGAACGCCCTTTCTTACCCTTGCAGGAATGTGAGTGCGTACTAACCAGAGGGGATACATAAAACATGTTGGCCTGTACATAATGCCACGTGAAGACGCTTACCTGAGACACTGGGGCATGAAGACTACAGTATGCTGCTGGGGATCAGGAAAATTTATTGGCAGCTTTAGGCCTGACAACCCTTGATGGCTCTCAGACTGGCAGGGAATAGAGGCAAAGACAGATTTGTGCTTTGCCCCTGCCTTAACTACCAGGAATTTATTGTTCAATCATTAACTTCTTACATAGAAACTCCTTCCTCCAAAAGCTGCAGTTATTATGGGGGGGAAAGCCCTTTCTGCCCTTTCCTTGTTTCCTTTAAAAAAAACCCCAAGTTATACATCCTGTGGAGTGTTTGTTTTGTTTTAAAAGTCTCTGCAACAAGAGGGTAAAAAGTGTCAGAGACAAACCAGCGGGTTTTTTTTGCTTTTTCTTGTTTCATTGTGTTCCAGCTGACCAGCTGCAAACATTTTTTCGTGCCTTCATTGTTGTTTTTACTGTCAGTGATTTTACTGCTTGATTTCAACTCGTACATTGCTTGCAGGTGTACCTCTAGTGGTAAATCAAGGCTGCCCTTGGCTCTTTGATCTGGGTCTTCAAATAATGAAACTGAGTGCTTATCTCTCTCTTCTATCCAGGTGGCTGTGTACTTTGCCAGCACTAATGAGTCCGGTCTCACGACACAGAGGAGACAAGCTGTAGGAAACTATTGTCCCCATTTAAACGGAGGTGCAGAGAGGCTCACCCAGCATGGCGAGGGAAGGCAGCGGTGCTGTCGGAGCAGCACGCCCAGCGCTGACTGCCAGCACAGGCTCTCTAAACTGACTTCCCCCTACTTTGATAATTACACAGGGAGAGCGACAGCAAGCCCTGGCAGGTGTCATTGCTCCTTTGTAGATGGAAAGACTGGTCATAATAATGAGAATACATCATGAAAAAGCATGCTTCATCTTTAAAATGCTTTAAAAAAGTAGTTCTATAACTTCCCAGGTACATACTTAGCCCTATGATCACTTACTGCAACCGCTTATCTGCTGTCCTCTCATACTAATTACTCCCAGAACTCAGGACATTTTTCTCCTGGGAATTAAGGATGTGTGTAAGAGGCAACCTGAGCAAGACAAAAAAGAGAAAAGACTACATCTCCCCCTTAAAAATTTGCCACCTGCATTGTGCCCAGTCTGCTATAGAGGATAGCCTGTAGAGCATCCTGGTGTACAGCAGAGAGCCACTTCACAGCTGGAGACACAGGAGGCCTAAAAGGGCTGACCTATCTGAAGCTGCGAGACAAACCAAGAGGAGAAGGAGCTGGGTTGCTGGGAAGGGGCAGGTCATTTTGGTGTAGCTGTCCAAGCTTGCCCACCGAAATGCAGCCTCATGAGAGCCCCACTGAGAAATGACACAGAAGTTGATTCTTAGAGATCACACAGTCTAGCAGCTGTTCAAATACAGATGGTTTCAGATCCACTGCTGACACGGTTTCCCACACCCTCCAGAATCTATAATTCCAATTTTAAGAAAAGAAAGGTTGTATACACCTTGTTACAGTGTGAACTGTGCCCAGATATAGCTTAATGCGCAGCTGTGCTTTTAGCTAGAGGGTATGGTTTCACAAGACACCCTGAGTTGAATTAATAACTCATGGCTCTGCTGTTTCAGTGGGCTGAATTGGCTCATCTTGCAATCAGACAAGAGCCAGAGCTGGTGCAAGGAGAGTCGGGGAGGTGGGGAGGGTGAGGTGCGGACTGTGATCTGGAGGATGGCAAAGAGGGGACCCAGGGATGGAGGAGGATGGGCTCTCCTCTCCTGTAGCAGCAGCTAGCTACGAATTCAGCTCCTCCGTAACCAAGCCCTTGCTGACCAGAGAAAGATCAGACGGCAACAGTGTCTGGACAGCTGAGTCACTTCTACAGCTGCAGCGGGAAATCTTCTGAAAGCTCTCATGGCAAGCTCGGTGCTTCGGGCTACTGTGGTGAGGACTCAAAACAGCAACTGCAAGAGAGGTGTCACCTTGGAAGCCTCATTACTCAGGAGAAAACAAAGGCAGCTCTGCTATCAAGCTCCTGCAATGGTATTAGTATTAGAATAGTATCATGCTCCCACAACAAGGGATGCAAGTTTCAATGGGTACATTGTAAAAAGTAGGGAAAAATAAGGGAAAGAAAATATGCATTCATGAGCCAAGTTGGTTTAATAAAGTAATAAATATTTAATGAATGATGCTTTCAAAACAAAACCAAACAGGATCATGAAAATGCAAGAACAACAGAAATGAAATGGACAGCTGTGAAATTCCTAAGCTGGGTCTGAGGAGGGGAAGGTAAAGGGAGGAGCTGGTCAGAGATTTCTACTGACTTCTGTCTCTAGAGTGTCTCATAAACCCCCACATAGCTCAAATTATTTCATTCCAAGACACACATTATAAAGACAAACCTGTTATTAATGGGAAACTCCTGATATGAAAGGCAATATGAGGTTGATCTTGTTCTTGCCATATGTCTTCTGAAATGACAGCTAAAGACGGCTGAATTGCCTCTCAGTGCTAGGCAGCAGTTACTGACTAAGGAGATTTTTTTATAGAGAAAAATGATTATATTCCTTTCCATGATAAGAAAATTCTTCATGACACTCATTAAAAATGCTGAGACTTCCCAGGTAGCTGCTGTGCCCTGCCAGGAACATGGTGCTCTCCTGGTGTTCAGGCAAGCCCAAGAAGTGTGTAGAGCTGGTTGTGTATTTTCAACATCTTTGCAATCCTCCTTTAAGAACTTGTGATTTGAATAAGCCCAGGAGTGTCCTGATGCTTCTGAGCTGATTCTTGTGCTGCTAATCTTTGCTCCACTATTTTTAGATAATTTTCCAATCTGCCTGCTTTTCAGTTACGTATTTGCTCAAAGTGACGGCTTATTTATGTGGCCTGGAAGCATTTGCTATTTCTTTCAATATGTTGGTCTGAGACCTGCAAATACTTTCTGACTTAAGCAAGCTCCAGTTCCCCTTATTGTTTGCTCCCTGCTGTGGCAGAGGTCCCCACGGGGTGCACGAGCACCGACCCACGGGGTGCTGCAGGAGGAGGGCACAGCTCAGCCCCATCCCTCGCCCCCTGACACGCACCCCCGCTGCTACAATAATAATAATAATAAATAAATAGTAGTCTTTATGGCTTCAAATATTTAGGAAGAGTACGTGCTTCTACAGTAAAAGCAGGAATGCATTGTCAGCGTACAGCAGTGCCCCTGGCCAGGACTGCGGGAGGTCCCGCGGACCCTGGCAGAGGAAGGTGCCCTGGGGCAGCCCGAAGCTGGGTTTTGCCACGTGTCGCCTGGAGATAGGCACCCGCTGAGGCCAGTGGGGGCTTGTGGGCCCAGACCCACTCAAACCCACAGTTGTGCAGCTGTGCAATAAAGAGCAGCAAGGAACGGGGTGAAAATTGTAATTTCTTTCCAAAGCTGTTTTATTCTTGTCCACCTTAAAAGAGCTGTGAAACAAAGACTAATGGGTGAAGCCGTGTCGTGGGCACCTGGCCCTGCAAGTGCTCTGGTGGCTGCATGGGACCCACTTCTGCTCCCAGACGGAATGAAAACCTTGTCAAGACGGGGAAGCCACCCTGCTGCTACAGCCCTAAGGGAGGGAGCGCGGACATGGTGGGGCGCATGAGCCAGGGCTGGGGCGGAGGTCTGTTGTCCTTTTCACCATCTCAAGCACCCCCAGACCAAGAAACAAAGCTTTATTGCATTTAAAGCTTTATTACCTTAAACAGTCGGAGGGATTCAGAGCTGTCTTCTGAGTCTGAAGCCGGGGTCCCTCAGGCTGCGGCCAGCACCAGGGGCTGGGAGAGGTCAACCTTGGCAATGCCCCTCGTTGAACTGGCACACGAGCTGCCAGTGGTGGGTGACATCTGTGTTGCCACTGCAAAGCAAGACTGGCGTTTTGCCGTGAAAAAAGCAACATTTTCTTATGCAGGCAGGAAAGTTTCACCTTGACTCTAAACTAGGACAACTCATATGATGTTTGCTGGAGGATGTACAATGAAAACAAACCTGTGATGGCAGAGAGATGGGCTGGATGCTTTTTGCCCCCATCTCTGAGTCTATAAAAGTGAGGAAATCTCACTTAGGGTCATATCTGAGCATCTCTGTGGATACTCACAAATCTGTCAGGTTTTGCTCAACAAACAGCAACGAGTTGTTTGGCCAAGACAGTTCAAACCCAGCCTCCTCCCCTGATGAAGGAGCTGAGAAGCAGCGGAAGGTTGGGGGAAGGAAATTTCAGCTACTGCACCATGGTTTGCATTTCACACTCCCCTGCAGACTGTGTGGGTGTGCACTTTTAGGAAGTGGGGCTGCCCTCGAGGAAGAAAGAGAGGTTTATCTGAGCTGGCGCTGTGAACAGCACTTGGCTGCTACAGCTGCCACTTTCTTTTAAGGCCAACATGAGCTCACGTGCTTTACACAACTGCAGATGCTGTGGGCATTGCAAAAAAATCAACAATTGCTGAGAATATATCTATGGATAAGCCCAAACCTGAGTATTCTTTGAACACTGGACTCCACTGAAGTGCCAAATGCTGCTTATACAGGATATAGGCAGAATTTTAAGTCTGAATATTCTTACAGCTAAAGTCTTGCTTTAAAATGGATCCAAAGTAGCCAGTTTAAACCCCTCAGTAATTCGTTTATTTTGAGTTTCTTTCATTCACATTTGTGACTCAACAACCTGGCAGCAAAAGGCCTCCGTTATTCTCCTTATACACGGCAGTGTGCTTAAAGAAATCGGACCCAATTATGTCAGTTATGTCGATCTTGCCAGACTACCTCTTCCAGCAAGAAATTACATAGCCAAGATCATTTCTGGGTGATAAATATCTCTCATTTCCTTCAAAACCACAAGTGCCTTTTGCCCAGAGAAGACCGGCAAGAGCAGCGGGATGGTGAGGCCAGTGAGCTCCGTCCTCTGACCCAGCAGCCGCCCGTGCCCCTTGGTGGGCTGCCTTGGCCACCCGTCCCCGTCAAGGGCGCCCAGGCCACCCCTCGCCGTGGGTCCGTGGTGCCTGGAGGGTTATGCAGCCAGGACCCACCAAGACCTGACCTGCACCTGACGGCAGGGCTGGGTGCAGCCTGTAGGAGCCCCAGTTTCCCACCTGGTGAGGCAGAGGGGCTAGAGCTCGGTTCACCTTCAGGACTGCTCAGAGAAGAGCATCAAGAATGAGGAAAAAAAACTTAGGCATGCTTTCAGTAGGCAAGACAGGGAAAAGAGCTTTTTAAAATCCCTGGTGACCTTTTGAGCTATCTAAATCAAGACCAACGAGGTGCTGAGGGCAGGTGGTGGGGCAAGATAGGGATATGCTGACAGGCTGAGGAAAAGGGAATAGCCATGAGCCTGCTGAAGATCATAAACCCCAGACTTCACCCTCCATATCGGTCTACACAGACAAACCAAAACCTTTAATTTTCAAAGCCTCCCAGATTCAAGTGCCTTTAGGGTGCCCATACTGAACAGGCAAAATGGAAAGAGCTGAAGTCACAGGCCACTTCTGGGAAAGATCAGATTTATCTATTTTTAAAAAAATCTTATTTTGAAATTATCTGTAGTTTCATCTACTGAGGATTTTTCTAATGTTTTAAAATAGTCATGGTTTGCATTTTGGAAGAAACAGCATCAATTATCTTTTATTTAAATTTGGAAACAAAACGTAGCTTTCCTGGTCCTCCAGTCAGCACTAAATCAAGGGCGATTAAGCAGTGCGCAGTGCATTTCTCATTTGCGCCCATTTGGCCTTTTTTTTTTTCCTAGAAGGTTATGGCCTCTCATCTTGAGCTGACATTACACACCAGTCATCACCATTGGTGCTGAAAGCTAGGCTAACATTTGTGGCAGCAGCTACTACTCAACTAAATCCCCATGTTTACCTTGAAAAATGCCAATCACCCTCCAGTCTCAGTACGCAAACCCGCAGGGTTGGTTAATGGCAACATTTACCAGCTGCAGCAAAAGCATCATCGGAGCAACCTTCCTCCTGGAGAGGCAACTCGGGCAGCAAGAGCAGCCCATGGACCTCCTTTCCTTACAGGAGCCAGGACACCCAGAAGTTAAGTGTTGGGAGGGGGAACCGTTTTAGGTCTGGAGACACCTGACCTCCTGAGAAGGGGAAGTTATGGGAGGTGATAACAGTCTGATTGAGGTTCTTGCTGAAGTCTCCTGTCATCTAGACTCTATAATTGAAAGGGGAATTTGGCCCTCTATCTCAAGAGGGTTGTAAGCTCAAACTAAATTTTCCAACAAATCCCCTAAGTTCTGCAGAGCTCCAGTGTAAGAGCTGGGGAATTTGTCAGCTAGCTCACTGAAGTGAAAAAAAAAAGAAAAAAAAAAGAAAAAAAAAGAAAAAGAAGAAGGGGTTTTAATAAATAAAATACAAACCAGAGTAATAAAATAAGCATGGTAGATTCAGTGTTATTTGTTTTTATATTAATTTTATGCTGCCCCCACAAATTCAATATACCACAGCTTTGTATATTAAGAAAACATGTGCAACATGGAAAGTATTAAGGAAGTGTTGTAGGGATTGCGTTAGAGGAGGGTCGTTACTTTTGGCTGTCTGAGAAGCTGTCTGGAGTCAAGGAATGTGCGTGTCAGCTGATTAAGACCACAGAAGTGATTAGCAAGGCAACCGTTAACAACACTGCATGTCAATGCACATCTTTAGGTTAAGGAGTTAATTGCCTCTCTCAAAACTGTGGTTTCAAGACTTCTGTGGACCTGGGAAGAAAACCCAGTGGCAGTTTGCACTTGATCCACATTTTTCAAAATTCATTGCACAAGTACAAAGGCTAGACACGTCTCCTTTTAATGCCTGCTGAGCATTTTAATGTTGAGGTAAATGGCTAATTCTGTGAAGAACGAGGTAGCCATGAACTACGCAAGTGTTTACCTTCCCTGTTTGCTACAACTTTTTGTTTTCAGGGAAGTTTTTCCTTGATTTATGAAGTGCAGTTCTCCAAGAGTTCAAGTGCATGTACAGCACAGCACCTTCCACTGAAGCGCTGATGTGCAGCATCCCCTTCAAAACGCTGTCCCACCCCTGGAAACAAGCACTTGCCATTCCTCCTGTTAAATCATCCTCTTCCCACCCCTTACCCGGAAGCCTGAAGGAATAAATATGGTCTAAAATTGAATAGATGGATATTTTATAGGCTGAAGGAAGAGAAAGACCTCTTGTTCAAAATGCCTTGTGTGTCTTCATTTCATCTACATGTGAGAAGCTGGAGCACCTCTGCTTGGTAGCACTGCGCAGACCCCCCCCGGGGGGCACTGGACGCCCTCCAGTCTGGCGGGTGCTGCCCAGAGAGCTGTGCTGGGGGGCCTGGGTCCTCCCAGTGGCCTGATCTCCCACCCGAACCCCAGGTTGCCCACACTAAACACAAGCCACTGCTCTTCAGCTGGAACACTGAAGTGTCACCCCATGAGAAAACTAGGTGGTCTTTCACAAGAGGAGGTCCCAGGCCATTTCCAGCTTTTAGAGACCCTCCGGAGCTGTCCCCAGCCAGACCGTGGGAATCAGGGGTGAGACACGGACGCTGTCCAGACAAGACATACCCACACAAGGCAACTGCTACCTGCTGTCCCCCACTGGCACTGCCGGGAGGACTGCGCTGTGCTCACCCACACCCGGGGTGCACCGGTATTGCTCGCTGCGCTGCAGTCCGTAGGCAAATTAAAACTGACAGAAGTCCCAAGTGAACAGAGGAAAAATGAACATTTGCTCAGGTCAGCCACTCTGATCTGCTCACGTTTTACTCAGCTCCCCATGCTCTGCAAGCCAGTGAGATACATGATAGACATAATCTATAACCAAGTGGGTCTTTTTCTACCGATAACATGCAGGCACAGCCAATCCTATCTTGGCTGAGGCCAGCTGGCTCTGGGTGAAGCCCTACCTTCAGCCGGCCCTGAGTAAATTACCTTCCCTTCTAGCTCTGGGAGCTCAAACACTGATCTACGGCCCCACGCTGCCCCACCAGCTCGCAGCCTGGGAGGCGGCCGGTGCAGGGCGAGCCAACACGCTCAGTGCCTGGGAGAACTGGTCTTTTCAGATGATAGATGCTGGGAGAGATGGCCGTGGCTGCGGCCACTTTGTGTCCATGCCAATAGCTGCGTAACACAACTATGAGCTCTCGCAAGAGTTAGGCACCAGTAGGTTTAAACAATAGGCAAGGTCCTTCGTGACCTCAGCTAAATCTTTAACCTGAGAAAAGGAGAGCAGCTTTGGTTTGCACAAGCACCTAGAGATTCAGATGTTTATTTCAGGTTGCGGGTTTTTTTAACAGCTGGGCTTGTCTTCTCTAGATATGAATTTTTCTTGAGATATTCTGCATTTAATTATCAGCTGGGATGGAAAGCTTGCAAGCACAGCTGTTATTGCAACATTTCAGTGCTTTGACTTTCAGGCCCAGATGGAATGAACTGTGCAAAAACGAGAAATCAAGAGTAAAGCAAACTTTCTCAAACTTTCAAAACAACTCGATGTGAGAAACAGGCCGGGATGGATTCAGCGCGCACACGGCCTGGCTGAGGTGCTGCAGCGATGAGTCACGGCGCTACACTGACATGACACCATGCTGCGGTACTCTGCCTCTGCAGAAACGCCGAGGGAAAGGGCTCCTCTGCAACGCGCGGCTTGGAGCCGTGGCCTGCCGTGAATCTCTCTGCGGGGCTGGGTGAGGGTTTGGCCCTGCCCTTATTTGGTCAAATAGCCTTAATTCTTTTCATGGCTGGACCCCATCACAGGTAATGGTGGCGTTTGCAGAAGGAGGTATTTGGCAACTGAGCGTAGACGTGGGGGACGGTACGGGCTCCTTGGCTTTTTTGCTGAAGCGGTGCCACGACCGCCACCGCAGGCAGGCACGTGCGTGCACGTGTGTGCGCGTGTACATGTGTCCTCCTGTTCCCACAATGTCCAGCAGGTTGGGCCCTCTCTAACAAGGTGACTGCAAAATATAAGCGTGTGCTCAGATGCAACTTCTCCTCTTATTTGCTGCCGAAACACTGTTTTATGACCTTATAAAGTTTAAAAGCTTTTGTGTGGGGGAAGAGGGCTAAAATAGGACGCCTGCCTCACGGGCTTCCTCCTTCACTTACCCTTGACATTACCTCTCAAAAATGAGAAGAGCGCTTGGGCACTGCGAGGGTGCAGTTAGGGTCCTTCCCGGTGGCCGGGTTGTCCTGCGTGCTCAGCATGGCAGAGGCCACCCGTACAGCACACAGAGACCTGCCTGCATTCACAGCCCAGGCCAGCAGCTTTTGTTTCACGTGCAAAGCTCACAGACAGGGTATTCCTCCTTCATGCCCATCCTCTCATCAGCTCCGGCCGCTGCCCCCGGCCAGCCGTCGGGCTGTGCCAGAGGTGCCGACGCTGCCGGGTCTGGATTTGCCAGTCAGCGGGGAAGGTGTTGCTGCTGCTGGTTTTGGTGCCATCCTTCACCCGCAGTGAGCTCGTCCCGGGCATTCCCGGTCTGTGTTGGTATTTCGGGACCTGGGGGGCTTCCCTTTGCCACCCCCTCTTTGGGGCACCTGCCCAGCTGGCACTGCCTACCCCCTTGCTGGGACGAGACCCGTCTCTCCGGCAGCACAGGCGTCCTCGCTGCAGCGGAGGGAAGTGCTCTGGGCCGATGCGGAGAGGCTGATGATGGGGCTCACCTCCCCTCACGCCAACCTGTTAAAAACCAGGCATCTATTTACGGTCTCCACTTCTGGCTGTCCTGCTCCCCACACGCCCACCACCCCCACCTTGTTTCCCACCTCTACTGCCAGCACGACTGGCCTCACGGCGAGCCAAAGGAAGGGATTGGTTTGGATTTAAAAGACACGTTCTTTGCCAGGTTGGCGTTAACTCATTTCTCTTCCCGGATCCGGGTGGCAGCGGGGCTCGCGGGGCATCGCCAGGGTGGAAGGAGCAGCCGCGGGGCCGGGGAGGCAGAAGGCAGCACTGCCACGGGGCGGTTTAAGGCACATCTGTGAGCGGTCTAAGGCACATCTGTGAGCGGTCTAAGGCACATCTGTGAGCGGTCTAAGGCACGATCCTGCGCTCACCGGCACGGCGGCATGGCAGGAGCTGCCCTCCAGAAGTGTCTTCTCTCCCTCTTAATGCAGAGGGAGCCCAGATGGCTAGCTGACACCAGAGCTTTAACTCTTACCCAGGTGGAATTAAGCAAGGTTAACCTCACCTCTGATGGCTTCCCAAGGCCATGGAAAAGGCTGTGGCAGAGAAGGATTTGAATCTAGATTTCCGTGGCTCGTACCCTAACGCCCGGACAATCTTTCCTCTCTGGGGGCAGGCATCTGAGAGCCAGGTTCTCAATAATCAAGCACCATGACAGCAGAGACAGCCTCAAGCACTTTTTCCTCTCAGAATTAATCATATTACTTCCTCAGGATAATATTTTATTAATGTAACTGTAACCCATTCCATTAATACTTTTATTTACGAGCGGCTGCCAGTCACGGGCTTACGCTGCCATGCACTGGCTGGCAAGGTTCAGCACCTGACCCCGGTCGGGAGCATCAGTGAAGGTTTTCCAGTTGCCTTCACGCTAATGCTGAATGAAGTCCAGGTCTACCTATTTCCTTGTCAGCTGGTTACAGGGAAGGGGAAGGGTGTCCTGGCTCCCTTTGGGGGCCCAACGAATCCAGTCTACATGCTTAAAGGAGTGGATTTCTAGGAAGGCAGGATTTCAGACAGCTTTGTGGAACCCTCCCCGTTGCCTGTGCAAGAAAATAATCTCTTTGGCTGGCTCATCCCGCATTAGCTTTGTGATTCATCCCCCAGACTCTTGAGCCAGGGCCGTCCATACTTCATTAGTTCACTGAGCCCTGTTGCACCTGCCACATACATGTTATTAGGTCACTGCTGATTAAATAATTCAGTATCTCTGAAATGACAGTCCTCAAAAAAGTGGGTTACGTGCTGAGGCCAATCCTGTTTGCCTCAAGGAAGGCTGATGGTACTGGCCAACATTGTTGGGTTGAGAGAGATTTTTGATGGCGAAGGAGTTGCAGTAACAGGCTGGCTGTCAGAAAGAGAGGCTGTGATTTCTCTGCGCCCAAAGTGTTTTCAGAAAAAAGATCATCGATCTCCTGCCTCTCCAGGGCACAGAAACAAGAATTCAGTTTCATGAATTTTCCCCGTAGAAACACTCAGCTAAATAATTATGATAGGCTGCTGCCTAAACATGAAATATGCGCAGGCTACAATACATAAGCAAAATACAGCCAGGAATGTCTTCTCATTTCTTTTATAAAGCTGCATATGGTGGTTAATACAGGTGTGATGTTCCCATTTCTAATGGGACAATATTGACCTGGTATTAATCACAGAATCACAGACTGGTTGAGGCTGGAAGGGACCTCTGGAGATCACCTGGTCCACCCCCCCTGCTCAAGCAGGGACACCTAGAGCTGGTTGCCCAGGACCATGTCCAAGTGGCTTTTGAACATCTCCAGGGATGGAGACTCCACAACCTCCCTGGACAACCTGTGCCAGGGCTTGGACACCCTCACAGTGAAAAAGTGTTTCCTGATGTTCAGAGGGAACGTCCGTCCTGTGTTTCAGTTTGTGCCCATCGCCTCTGGTCCCATCACTGGGCACCTAATAGTCCCAAACACTCTGACAGTCTTCTCTGAGAAGGTAAGTCTTGGTGCTAGAGCAAAATACAGCTCATGTATGTTTACTCCTCTATGGTGGGCTCTTGGAAGTCACAATTACTGAACCCTCCACTGCTAGAAGGACCTCTAGAAGAGAAGCTGGAAATGCTCCTTCTATTTATAGCAACGGGATCTCCACATCCAGGCATGTCAGTCTGGCAGCTTTCACATTCTGCGCTTGATGCCAGAAACAGGACAGGTTTGAGTAAAATATTAACCATTTTGACAGTTCAGATATTTTGATTTAGAAGAAATAAAAACTGTGCAAATTAATGACATACTCCGCGAAACTTTTAAAATTTGTTTTGAAGAATGACAAGGATAATACCAAAGCTGTTTGAGCTTTTTTTATATGGCTATTACTTACACATTAGATACAATGCTTTAGGATGGCAGCAATGCTGTTACATCTGTATTAACAACTGAAGAGCACTGCTGCCTATTTGCTCTCTCCGAGTATTGACTGTATTTCTTAAAGCTCCAGCTGCTGGAAGCAAGGGATTAAAAAAAGTAAGCTTAGCTTTAATTCTCAAAAATCTGGGGTCAAGCATTAAAAAGGTGCCCTGAATAAAGATTCAGGAGCCAGAAGTCACATTAAACAAACTTTCCATTTCATTTTTTGTTCTCTCTGAATTTAAGGCCACCTTGTGATTTTGAAAGCAGGATTCATAAATTTCAGTCATTGGGGCTTGTAACACCTTGGCCAACACGACACAGGGAAAGTGAAAATCAAACCCTTCTAGATAAAGTTGGTTTTCCTACTAATTTCTTAAGTCCCTGAAGAACTTCTAAAATTTAATTTATTTTTACCACTTGTGATGTGTATTGACTTTTGCATTTCACTCAACTTGGACAATGAAAACAGATCAGTCTTTCTGAGTACTGTGGCTACTGTGACCTGCAGAATTACTGCTTTAAAGCTTCAGCACCTACCTACAGCAAACTTACACAAGCAGCAAGCAAATTCACATTCCCCTATGTCACCCATAATGCATAATGAAACTATTGCTGCAAAACAACAGCTACTAACACATATAGCTAGGTTGAGGATTAACGTAAATAACTTGTGCCCTTCTAACAGATGAGAGGATTATATGGTATCCTATTGTGTAGGCAGTAAATAATCAACCTGATTTCTTTTAGACAAAAGCTAAATTTGAGGCCTGAACTACTACTTCTTCCCTAATGATGACAGCTGCATAAGGCAAAATGTGCAGTGATGTCTGAGCACAAAAATGATAGCAACTCTCAACAGACTTTGCAAAATTCAGAGGAGCAATAAATACTCCCATTTAAGGGAAATAAAAAAATTTAGATATTTATTAATTTTATTAGAACTAATTTTGATATCTCACTCCTCTTCTGCCTTTGATCCTGCTTCTTCTTCTTGAGACTAAATAGATGAGACTGCTAAGAAGA
The DNA here is from genome assembly GCF_964188355.1 of Buteo buteo. Taxonomy (NCBI): domain Eukaryota; kingdom Metazoa; phylum Chordata; class Aves; order Accipitriformes; family Accipitridae; genus Buteo; species Buteo buteo. The sequence continues at coordinate 21,465,275 of NC_134195.1, read as the reverse complement.
CACCTCAGGATGTAAAATTACCTGAAAAATTGTCCTTCTCCCTGGGAGCTTTCCAAGCCCAGGCTCGGAGTTACCATTACCATAAGCTGCAGAGCAACTCCTGAGCTTGGGATTTGCATTCTCAGGAGATGCACGCAGCGATGCTGTTATCTGAGAGAGTGGAAATCAAAGCATACAAGGTCAGAGGACAATTTTTATCTGTCTGAAGGGACACCTTTTTTTAGCACTGTTTTTCATGGAGATACAGGCTCCCAGTCAGCTAAGACCTGAGGTTTCCTCTCCAGCTCATGCAGAAACTTTTCCATGCAGTTCGCTGAGAAATGTACGGTTACAGAGCGCACCTCTATGGGGCAGGGTGGCTCACACATGCTTCTGATGATTTAAAAAAAAATTACGACTTTCAAATGATGCCTCAGGTTCGATGCAAGCATCAAGAAAAGAGAGTGAGAGACAGAGATTCACACCTTATTTTACTGACTTGTACAGTGTTACTTACAAATCTCAAGCCACTAGGATGATGCCACACTTCCAGGATGCCAGCTAATGTTTGCAGTGCTGCCAGCTAGAGGAAAAAAAAAAGTATAAACTCCTGGGCGTCATGATGCGGTATTTTACAGAGTCACTGCTTTAGAAATGAGGTGACAACAAACTGGCTTCAGTTTCAGCTACCCTATTTCAAAAAAACAATAAAAGGAAGGAGAAAAGTCCCAGAGAGAGGCAGCAAAACCAACTAGAGACAAAGAAATGTCTGGGAAAAGACAGGCTGAACACATGGGAATTCCTGTGTCTATACTGGAGAAAAATAACACAGGAAATGATTAAAAAAACCCCCATATCAAATCATGAAAGGCAAATGGAAGCAGAAACTTCTGTAAATACATTTGTATAGAGGTTATACTGCTGAGTGTGTATTACAGGTATTCCTCTGTCCCGATTTATAGAAGAGAGAAATTGCTGTGTTCAAAAGTGAGGCAGATGCTGGCCTTGAGCCAACTGCAGCAGTCCACGTTTCTGGGTCCAGAGATGCCAGAAGAAACACCAGCATGTCAGCCAAGGCAGTGGTCATCCAAAGTATTTACTGAACCATTTTTGACAACTTCGGGGTTCTTCCCTTTTCCTCCAACACTTTCTGGCACTGCCCAACATCAGAGTGACATCCTGGGTGAGATGGGCCAACCCAGAGCAACAGCTCCACATGTTCTGCATTAGTGTCGCTATTAGTCTCAAATATTATTTCTGTAACTTTTCCCAAACTCTGTCAAGCACCCTTGGGTTGTTCTGCTCAAAGTTTGAGCCGAGTGCAGGTTTCAATATCCAGCTTGCAAAGCTTCAAGTCCACAATGAGACAATCTCCACCCAGCCGATACGTCATGAAGAGGCCCCTGTGCTTCATCACCTGCAGCCAAAGCCACCTCCACAATCAACCAAACCAGAGCAGAGTTGTAAACCCAACCGTACATTTGTATGTGGGAGCAAAAGTGTGCTGAGGCCCCCGGGCTGTGGGCTGAAAGCAGGACCAGCCGGTAAGCACCTGCACTCTGCTCAGTATTTCCAGTTTGTGCAAAACCAAGCAACTGGAGGGTGCCAGACAAATTTAGAAAACCAGGCGATTAATCAAACCAGAGGGAAGATTAAGAAAGTTTGGCTGAGGGTCCAACCCATTAAAATATGCATTAAGCTAAGTTGGCTTCATAACTAAGGTGGGGGAAATCAAACTGCATTTTACTTCCTCAAATTAGAGCTTACCCATGGTGGTAAAACTCAGAGCAGGAGGAAGATACTGCTGTCCTGCCGCTGCCTCAGCCCCCGCGGTCCAGCACTAGCCCTTCTGCCTGCCACACTTGACACAAACACCCGTTACTTGTTTACTCTCATTTGGCATAGCTCCATGTGCACTTAATGGCCAGCTCTAGTTGGAGCATGATATATGCAGCAGCAGTTTGGAAGGCTGTAAGAATAAACGTACAGGCTTAAAAATATATGTTACTATTTGCAGTAATGTGGGTGATTGGAGTGAACAGGTTGGGGTGAAACATGAAGGCCAGTTCCAAACCAGAGCCCCCTAAAAGTCCTGGGATGCCTGGATTGGAGTTCCTGACTGAGGATTTTTGCAGTAACAAATTCAGAAAGCGCAGCCCTGAAGAGGCATCTGCTGAGTAACACAATCACCAGATATCTGGAGAGCAATCAAAGCAACAGCTTTTTTTTTTTTTTTTTTTTTTTCCATGTGGTATGGTACTAAGCCCTGGAAACAAACTTTTTTCCCAAGGCAGGCTCTTTTAACCCCAGGAGACATTTTGGCTGATAGCTTCAAGCGACTGATGATTCTGGCAGCACTGGTTTCTTTAGCATCCAAGCTGAGACACCCAAAAGGGACTTGCTTTTCTGTCGGCAGAGAATGGTGCCTCCCAATACGCACCACCCTCCCCCCCCCCCCCCCGCCTAGGGCTAATTGCTTTTGGAAGTGCACACCTCCATCACCCAAGGTGATTACTCTGAAGGGAAATTGCTGTAAGAACTCATTAATGAAACAGGAAGCCATTATTTCTCACCGAGTATATGGTGTCCTTTAGGAACAGCACTGGGCTGGGAACCAAGACCCAGGTGAGAACATGTGCTGGCTTTTTCCTCTCAGATAAGAGCATGAAAACCGTAGTAAACAACGCACGCTCCGTACCGGTCTGCTGAACACCAGTATCACTGGCTTAACGCTCCCTAAACCTGACAGACAGCACGAACTACTGCGTTCCTTAAGTGACCCTGGAAGGGAATAGCTTGTGCGTAAAGTGGCAGCGAAGTGTCCCGCAAAGCCTTTTTAAGCACACTATTCTTTTTCGGGGGGTGCGTGGAGCAAGGTGGTGGAGGTACGCTGACTCCCCCCGACCTCAGAAGCAGGGTTACTCTTCTTGAGTCACGTTTTCCCTCCGTCGTGGTCCCACCAGAGCTGCCGTGCTGCCTCCTCCTTGCTGGCTCCGCACGCCTTTTGCTGTTACGGGGCTGGACGCGCCATCAGCACTCCGCCACCGCTCATCGCCGCAGGGGGAGGAGGGCCTGGGGCGCAGAGACGCTACCTGTGCATTTGCCAGCTGTTATAGCCATCTTTCATTGAAGACCACAGCACAGTGATGAGTAAGTTCCCCACACGAACCAAGGATGGGAAGTAAAAGAATGATATTTCTTGTGGGAGCAGCCTAATTAAGGAAAGAATTCCCCTCTTCCTCCCACAAAACCCAGACTAGATGCAACAGATAGCCTTGGTCTTGTCTAACATTTCTGATGCATAAAGCATCCTCAAAATGTCCTCAGATAAGACATTCTTCCTACCTCATGCTATTTAAAGTTAACAATCAACAAATGCAAACCAGTTCAGGGTTTAACCAGGAATACGGATTTGGCATTTAGCTGGGGGACTACTGGGATAACACAGCTGGGACACAGCTAACACCGCTGCTTCCAGACATGTGCGCAAACGGTGGGCACTGAGGGAATACCAGGCGCTTGAGAGCCTGCTGCAAACTGACCTCCCGTCCCAAGGCCTCCTGCTCCAAGGTGCGTTTGTTTTGAGGGCATGCAGCGCCTGGGGGGCTGGCGGGGAAGGTAAAACAGGAGTGACGAGAGCACCAGGTGAAAGAGCTCCGACTCAGCTATGGGCGACGGATACCCAGGGATTTTGTTCGTTCCTTAATTTTCCTTCATTCTGCTTTGACGCAGAAGCCACGTAAGCATCCCATCTAAGCAGGCATGCTTGTGAAGCAGCGTTACCTTAAAAACAGCAGAAGGATAAAAGAGGACTTTTGAAGCTTCTCCTATTTCTTTTCTTTCCCATTTCCACTATGAACTTTTCTTTCCTAGAGCAGGAAGATGCATCTTTTAATTTTTAAGAAAGACTATTGGGAACATGAATTTAAATATGGAGAACCAACCTAGATTTGCATGAAGGCACCCCAGAGTACCATACAGTCGTAAAAACTAAGAATGGAAGAGCCACCTAAATCTGTCCCGCTGCTGATGCGGAACAGCTCCCTACAGGATATTTACAAGTTTTTAACACCTTGGCCTTGTGCCTCACGTGCACCAAAGACACTCTTTTAGGCCAATAAAACATCCCTTGTCATGGCTTAATGCTATAAGAATTAATTTATCACTAATTATTTCCTCCTTTACAGCCCTTCTCTTTGGATAGAAGTGACATAATTCTTAAAAAAAATCACCCTACTTAAAGACTAAGTACAGGGTCCCCTCCAGCTCCCTGCCCACAAAGGCCAGCTCTCCAAATGTTTTCCCAGTTTAATTTCAGCCCTTGCAGTTGATGAGGAACAGAAAACATTGGTCATGGGGGTACTGGGGGTACTGGCTTGAGTCCTCTCGCTGCTCCTGCCTGGGCACCCTCCGACCAAGGGTCTGCTGGAGGCTTGGAAAGGCTTTTCCTTCATGGTGGTACCATCCAGGTTAGAAAAGGGTGCACCTCTTCGGGCTTAATCACAGAGCTAACTCTGAATTCTGATAAAGCGAGGCCTAACAAAGTAAAGATGAAGTCTGGACTTAACTGAAGCCTAAGGAAATATGATTTCACTTTACATAAGTCTCTCTCTGTCTCTCTCGCATACACACAAACCCAACGTAAGTGATTTCATCTCTCATAGTTGAAGGTCAGCCATTTCAATGCTGTATTTTTTCCACAGCCAGTCACAGTTTCTGCTCTCCTGGCAGATCTGCACAATTGACATCCTAAATAAACCACAAAGGCAAGGCAATGCAATTTGAAGTTATTGGACGCTTTTATTTTAATGTAGCACCCAGCTCTCTATCACATACATTTTCCAAAATTAGATGGGCATAGTATAGAACACCATACATTTTGCAGCTTACCACATGGACAGTCTGCAGCTGTGAAAACAAATTGCTTAAATCTGGCTATCGACTTTATAAGTTAAAATTCAAATATATAATAGCCTCAGGGTATTTTTTTTAGATTAACAATGATAATGCTTGCAATACGATTTCTTTATATCAAAAAATCAGTAACAGAGTAAAACATAATGCATATGTTCATAGCACATTATCATGAAGATAACTGAAAAAAGCTTCAAAATACATATCTCTTCTCAAAGGTAATACATCAGATTTTTTTTTTCCTGAAAAAATACTTTTACTCTTTAGTCAATAAAATATGTGGCTTTGTGACGCTGTGTATTTTCTTGTCAAGGACGGTGTGTGCTGAAGGCCAAAGGGCTGATGGTGCTGGAAAACGGACACCTCTCGTTCCCTGGCTAGCAACTTTTACAGGCTCTCTTTCTCCTGATCTGGAAGCTCAGCTGGGAGGAAAGCAGCTTATACATCGCCAAAAGGCAAATTTCCTATCATGCCCATCCTAAATGCTTCCTGTGAAGGGTTCCAAGTCCCAACCATCCCATCAAAGGGGGTCGTTTTACCATGCAAGTTGTCACCACCCCATGCTAGTTAGCCCCGGCAGTGTGAAGTTGGGACTGTCTGGATGATAGCGGAACAAGTTCCTCTCCCCAACGTGCATACAGAATTCCCAGCACCAAAACTATTGCCGTGCACGTAAAAACAGCTTGGAGATAATCTTTTGAGTTAAAAAGGATATTCACCAACTTGCCAATAACAGGGCTGAATCCACTAAGCACTGACATTTTTGCTATGTCACCAAAACTCTCTGGAAGAGAGAGCTGAGAACTGTCTGGAAAGAGGTGGTAATGTTTCCTCTGCATCCTAGTCTAAAATTAGTAACTAGGAGGAGCACATTGATCATTAAGGATTAACGTTTGTTCATAGGTGTTTGTTTAAAGGAATGCCTCTGAAACGGAAGCTGTCTGCCTTGCTTAATTACCAGGTCATTATTTATATTTAAAGGCTCAAATCAAAATGGCTTGATCTACAAAGGCAACAGTCACTACATTTAGCTGGGCATCTTTCTTTTTTCACCACTAGAATTACCGTGTATTGAAACAAGTATTTCATACAAAGGTATCAGATGATATGAACATTAACAGATCCATAAAGAAATGCATGATCAAAAGGAAGACACCTGAGTGCACACTTACACACACACTGAGGAAGATCCTTATCTGCTCTGCCTAGTCTTGTCCTGCAAACAAAAATATTTAACTGTTCAAATCAGAATAGCTGCAGGAAATTGAAGACTTAGAAAGGGGCACCAGGCTCATGGTTAGCACATCTTCCCAGATGCAAAGAAGCGATGCTGCAGCTCCTGTTGGCAGTTATCCTCTCTTGCTGGGCATGTTCTACTCTGCGTACCTACAGAAATCATGAACTGAGGAGAGTGAGACCTCATGCGTGGGAAGCTGCTCTCAATCCTCAGTCAAGCTGTAAACTGGGACAGGCAGATCCTAGCTGCTGCTCTGGGTCAGGCACGTCAGGGGCTTAGAGCTGATCACTCTCCTGTAGCTGAAGAAAGTGCCCTGAACATTGAGCAAACTGCCTGTGAGGTCTCCCTTTCTGACCAGATGGTCCGTCTTGGGTCTACGAGCATCTCCCACACAGTTTCAGAAAGTAAAGGTTTCTGCAAGAAATAATGATTTTGCTGTGGTCACATTTTTCCAAAGGAAAAATACTTTTTGAGAAAGTCTGTGATACTGGATTTAGATGTGAATTTTGATCAGCCAGGGTCTGTTAATAGTAGCCATGAGCATGGCTGCATGGAGCAACTGCCAGAAGCAGTGTCTACAGCTTCACGATACCTTCTCTCCCTCTCAAAATGCTAACGGCCTCCCGAAAACCAGACACACTTTTTCATTTTGGATGGGCTATCACGAATGCTTAAGTACTGAGAAATACAGAAGAGTAACTTCCTGCATCGTATATATAACACACCAACATTTCTCCTTGGATATTCTGCTTTACTTTCTGTGAAGTAGTGTATCATCATCATAGTCGACATTTCACCAAACGGAATACAAATCAGCTCACACTCTAGGCCTTGAAGTTGAGTGGGGCATTTGACTGCAACCCTAAAAATGCAGGGATGGTTAAACTTTTAATTTATTAAGTCCTGTGGTAGAGTAAAAACTAAGTATTTTGTTGTTGGCTAACCAAGCATCCTAATTTCCAGTGAATGAAAAAACCCCTGTATGTTAGAAGGGAGACATCTGAATAAGACATATAAAGCAGACTTTTCCACTCTTCCTTTGAACAGCATCTATTCCATGAATAACCCAAGTGAAATAAATGGGGGATTATTCTAGAGGAAGCTCCTATCAAACATTATAAAGTCTTCCACTGCCTTAAAAAGGCAATGTGCACACTTCTTTGTAATCATTGAAAAGCTTTCCTTAAAAAATCACCCATAAAATAAAAACCAAACATGCCACATGATCATTTCCTATCAAATAGTAGGTGCATATTAACTAAATGACAATGTAAGAACTAAAAAGCAAACAAAGAGCAAGCACTTAACTTCATTAAAATTTCAGGAATGGCTCAGTGTTATGAACATATGAAATAAGTGAAAATATGAAATAAATGATGGTAACTTCTGAACAGTACCGCTCCTAGCAAGAGTGCAGTAGCCGTTTTGCAGCTTCCCAGAAATTTGCAGGTCTCGCATTTTGTCACTGACCAGGAATGACCATCTGACACCAGCTATGCACCAGTTGCACAAAAGAAGCCCCAAATCCAGAGAAATGGTTGTTGCTTGTTGACATAGCAATGTATAGTTGAATCAAAACCAATGTGTCACAAAACCAGATTTTCAGTAACAATTCCTCAAATGTTTATTTTCACCTTCAGACTTCTGGATCCATGTCCTACATTCATATCCCTTTCAGCAAAAGTAGGCTGCTTCCTCATCACTTCAAGCTTTCCTGTTGATATCTGTCTTATCTCTCGGCAAAACTTTTGGCTACTGTGATGTCCTCCGACACCCCACTGCAGCCATTCCACGATACACCCTGAAGGGAGGCTACCCAGCTGCTTCAAACCTGCTTCTCCTTCCTCTCAGCCCCAGGGCCATCCTATAGCTACAGGGAGAAAGCATCACACCAACAACAGTAAAAAACTGTTGCACCATTTCTGCAAGGCAAATGCATACACTTAAATTAAGTCAGTGAACAACAGGATATGAAACACGTGCAGCGTTATGTTTAAGACAGATAACAGGCAGGTGACATTCCCTTGCAGTGAAGCACACATCGCATCCATGGAGGGAGCAGGGCTGACATTGTTATGTCTGAAGCCACCCAATCTAAGAGTATTGGCCCAAGAAATAAAGCAACATTAGTCAGCCAGCTTCCATTACGAGAACTGAGACCAAAGCCAATGACCACTGCATCCATGGAAAAATCCCCACAGGATTCAGTTGGTCCCGGATCAGACCCAGGTTAAAAATTAATCTTTGCTTCTTCATTTAGAAAACAGATGAGCATTAGCAGCTTCATCCTATCAGTAGCATCTCCAGCGAGGTGCAAAGGAACCTTAATGAAAGCCTGTTGTAGAAGGCAATTATTTCCATCACACATTTTATAACCTCATATATAGCACTTCTGCTACCTTTCTTCTTTTGGAAATACAGTTCTTGTACACATCCTTAAAACAAATCAGCAGCTATTAAGACAACAAAGCAGAGTAATACCAATGTACAGAGAACAGCTTTTACAAAAATGCCCCAAATGCATTTTAGCCTCTTGTTAGGAATACACTGTTGGTTAAAAAAACAAAGAAGGAAAAAAAAGCTATAAACCAGTGATCTCAAACATGCTAAAACTATGCAGAGACACTGGCAGTTGCAAGCAAGTGATCAAACACTGGTGATAGGAAACATTTATAGCTCAAAAAAATTTTTTAATTTCCAAAATAATTAAATTTTAGTATTTTTACTGTTCTGTCATATGATTTGAACTTATAAAATACAAGTTCTCTAACATTAAAATACATCTGTGATTGCATAATAAACAGTACTAAGAAAATAATTATCTGACATGATTGCGGATAAAGACTCTGTATATCTATTGACTTTTATTCCTGTAGTACATTAAAACCCACAGGTACTCTACCATGATTCAATCCTACAGGAATCAGTAACATCCAGAAGACCATCTCAGAGGATGAGTTTTAAATTCACGCAAGAATTCAGGAATGCTGTACCTCTTAATGATCAGGGCAGGAGGTGCTGCCAGAACACATATAAATCAGGAATTCTTTACATAAATAAAATACTCTCAGGTTATTCATTTCAGTGATAAACTGCATTTACACATTAGGCTGGGAAGAGGGAGGAAAGAAGGCGAAGCATCCCCCCGCTCAGAAATATCCGGCAGTCAGATCTTAGTTTTCTATACCTTCTTCACTTGCAAAGGCAAACGTGCGCAGCGGGGTGAACGAGACCCGACAAGCCGGTCCTCCCCACCGCCACCACCTCGGCAGAAACCCTGCTCCGCCGCGCCACGCTCCTCTCCTTGCAAGGCTGTCAGGATGCGCGCTGTGCTCTTGCCGCTGCACGGCGGCGCGGGAAGTCACAAGACGGTGACAGGACGTAGCTGCTCCAGCTGCGTTTCCAAGGCAATTCGTTCCTTGTGAACCTCCTGCAGGTGGGAGAGATGCGCTGTAACTTTTGGGATGCTCGCACGCGCCACGCCGCTCCGGTGAAGAGCAGCCAGGCAAACCACCGCCATTGACTGGAGGGTCAGGGCTCTGCTGTTTAAGCAACCCTCCTCGCCGTCTCCCAGCGCCGTAGCAATGCCACACGACCACCCCGCACAGCCGACTACTGCCTCCTCCTTACAGCGGGGCAATACGGAGGCACAATCACTTGCTCGGGCGACCACGGAGAAGAGCAGTCATCTGCTGGCCAGCGGAATAGCTTGGGACGCAGTGAAGCTGGCTACAATTCGCCATTTTTACCAAAGAAAATCAGGTCATTTTGAAATCACATTTCCCTCAAAACTGCTTTTTGAGAATTTTTGGTTCACACAACCGACCTCTTTCCTTTTTGAAACAAACGGAACTTAGCCTAAAATGACGCAGGCTTTGCAATCTACTTCTTTGGCAGCTGTGGCAGGAAGATCATCAGTCTTGATCAGAAACTAATGGTGAAGGCTTTGGGGATTGCAATTTTGGGGAAGCCTCTCCTGGTCTCGAGGCTGCCCCCGCGTTGAGGGGCACCCGGCTCTCGCTGACCTCCCATCAAAGGGCTCCCAGGCCAGTGTGGGAGCCGGGCTGACCTCTGACTGCTCCGGGCTTTAGTAGCCCATTTGGGCAGGCTCAGAGCCCCAGCACCGGAGCGCACACTCCCCGTGCCTCAGCGTAAGCTGTGCCTGAGGGGCACCCATCGCGTCTGCTGGTCTCCGTAACAGCAGCAAAGCCCTGCTCCATCAGAAAGCTTCCAGGCAGCAATACGACTTGAAGGACAAGTTCGGTTTGCTGCTCTTTTGCGAACTTAGGCAAATCTCTCTGTCTTTCCGTGCTTCTTTCACCCTGCTGTAAAATACAGGTAACAGCACTGGCCTGCTTTGTGAAGGTCGGGGAGTTTAAGCATGTTGAAGATAGCGCATGGTAGCAAATAAGATCTGAGCCAAGGAATGACAGCAATGTGCTGTCATTAAAAGCTTTCCTCTCCATGCTTATTTCGATTGCTGTCCTATATTTTGCTACAATTTCAGCACAGATCATCCACTCTGTATCTCTCTTGGGAGATCCTTGAAAAGCAGTTAAGAAATTATGTCAAGCAAAGTTGAACATGACATCAAACTTTCATGTTGACTGAAGAAAAAGTGCAAATGGGGGTTCACCTCCCTTTCCAGACAAGTGTGTTCATAACAAGCACAGAAGAAAAAGCTGTAGCAGATGAAAAACTGAAGTCTGTACTACCTTTGGACTAAGACAACAGAAAAATGAGAACTGAGAAGAAACCAGCCTCTTGAGAGCAAGTCGGCAGACACTAAAATAGATGTTCACGTAAAGCAAGCTTTAGGCACCCATGTATACCAAATGCCTGACTCCAGGAGACAGTTATGTAGCACAACTGATCAGAAGACAAGCAAGCTACACTTGAGCTGCTCTTCTGCACTAGGTGACACCACATTCTCAAACTTTTCAGAAAGACAAAAGTTCACCCTTTAGACTTACTCTAACTGCCAGTGGAGCTGTAGGCCTATAGGTCCTAAGTTTTCCCAGAAAGCCTCATCCTACCCACACAGACAGTATAGTTATTCCCTTCCAGAAAGCAGGAAGTAATGCAGTAGGTCTTATCTGGGAGGATGAACAAGATTCTCTGCTGGCGGTGAACAAAACTGATCGCAGGGAGCTTTGTCACCAATTTTCAATGCGTTCCTTACCTTCAGCTGCTGCTGGAGCTCACTGTTCAACCTGGCGAGCACAGCATTGGCTTCTTTGTTTTTTCGTATAGCAGTCTGAATAGCCCGTTTCTGCTTGGAAGACTGTCTGCCAGACAGATAAATACAAAACATTTCAATTAAGAGCCTCAACAGGGGCTGATGCCAGAAGACCAGCCATCCATTTTGCGCATCTGTACTCTATACGCACTGGACTACACTTCAAAAACAAGGTACAAACTACAGATTTAAGAGAAGAAAAAGGTAACGCTGAAATGAGATGGCTGAACCAGGTGGACTACTTGAAAGTAAAATGGTCACACTTGTTAACCTGAATGACAGAAACATTTTAGGCTGTCTCAATTATTTCAAAACCACTGCATTCTGATTCATCTTGAGAATAATCCCTTCATAGTTGTGCTTATTGCAGCATCTATATATAAGCTGTTTTCAGACACTTGCAGAGTTTAAAGACTCAGGAGTGGTTAACAGAAAATACAAAAATAATTCTATGTGGAAAGAAAGGACAACTGCATGAAAATACTGTCTCAGATTTTTTGGGGCACTGCTGATTCTGATGTTTCTTGACTTCAAAAATTCATCTTTCATTCAAAGCAGTCATTTCCACCAAAACCATCTGATGTCACAAACAGGAACAGGTAGATGGCTTATGGAATTCTCTCTTTTGCCGCTTAAATAAAAGATTTCTTTCCCATTATTATTATCACTCTATAGCCCATGGTAACTGATCTGGAGGAAATTACAGGTAGGCAGACCGGTAGAAAAAGAGAGAGCTCTGTACATAAGGACCAACCTATTCTAAGAAACAGGTAACAACAGGAAAAAGGAAAGAAAATATAGAAAATACTGGCTGAATAACCAAGCCCTTTTCCAAATAGATTATTTTAAAGTTTTACATGAGGCATCAAGGGCTCTTTAATGACAAATTTGATCTAAAGCAGATGCCCTATTTAAATAAGGCCCATACTGGTACACAGTCCCCATTAGCTCTTTTCTCTTAACAGAGCTGATGGCACTGATCTTTGCAACAGAATCTGTTTCGCAGCACAGACAGGTCTTTATGCTGTTATCTTCCAGTGAACTGTCAGTTTCCTGCTTTGCTCTTTTGCTTCAAACTACTCTCCATAGGCTATAAAGTAATAATGATAGGAAAAAATAAAAAACAGGGCGATATACCTCTGTGGTCATTTAAACATTTTAGGAGAGAGATAGACAAGACAGGATGAACTTGAGATGCTAACAAATGCTGCTATCTTTCTTCGAACCGCTATGGAATATGCACTCCCAAAGCACAAAATAGCACTTTAAGGGCATCCTGGGAGTCTTATTACTTATCGTAATCTCCAATTATGCAGCACAGATTCAGCCTACTGATAAACAGTTTGCCAAGAACCACTCAACTGATTTGGGCAGCTTGGTTTTGTTTCAGACTGAATCAGATGTCTTTGCAAGGCTTTGGCTGAAGGTAAGCTATAATGTTTGCACACTGTTTCAGGTGAGGGAGATCTATAGATCCAATAGGGCCTCAAGTGCCTTTGCTTACCATTTGTACAGCCCCTTCTCCACTGCTATTAAATAAATATATAGTGAAATCCCTACAAGTCTTTGTCGCCAACAGCTTCAACAGCCATATTTATGAAAGCAAACAAAACACGCTGGGTTTGGCAATTATCAGATTATCACAAGTGGTCTATGGCTCAGCTCATACCAGTGGCGAGCTCATTTCCAACCTGCCTTGCGATGTAGAAGTATCACAAAGATATGACCAAGGTCAAGCATTTCATGACTCAATTTCCTGGGCATTTATCTGGTCATATCTGTCCACATGAATGAGCAAAATTCCAGAAGCTATGGGAAAGGCAAAACCACACACCCACAGAGCTAAAAGGAGGTGTGTTAGAGATGCTGGCTGAACAGCTTGGCTTGCTCTTCAGACATGTCTACCAGGTAGAGAGATCAGACAGCTTTGAAGAGGCTATCAATCAAATATTACCAACTTAAACAGTCACTACAGACTTAGTCTGCATTTGAGAAGACAGATGTAGATCTCAGAGACCTGTATCTTGTGAAGCATTCTCAAACCCAGAACTATTAAGTACAACATTATGCAAAGAGCAAATCCTGCCACATCAGATCTCATGGTGCAGTTTGGCATGCTTGGTACAGGTTTTTACTTTTGGACGGGGAGGTGAGGCTTGACTGTTGGCAGGGAAGAAGTCACATTTATAGTGGGAGAAAGCTCGGGGGTCTCCAAGCCCTGCGCCTCCGTCCGGAGCTTCCTGCGGGTGGGTTTGGAGGGCGGCTGAGCGAGAACAACCTCCTGCAAGGGAGAAGAACAGCAACATTAGGTCAGGCCACATGCATCCCGTCATTAGGCTGGGGAATACTTGTGACATAGAAATTGCTGACAGCTGGCCTAAGATTTCATAAAGTGGTACAGAGCTTAATTTAAATTTGGTAATAGCCTCTCAGGTTTCTGACTTTGAAAAAAGGAACAATAACTCCTGCAACTCCTTAATGAGTGAAATGATTATACTGGTGTTTTGTCTTCATCTGGATGACAGGCTCTTCAGAACTGGATTGTATAGCTCTGTGTACATTTGGGGGGGGGGGGCAGCAGGGCGTGGAGAGAGGGTTATAAATAGATATACTAGCCCCCAGTTGACCCAAAAGCATTAAAACCAAAACAAGACTTATTTTCAATTATGCTCAGTTGCTAAGAATCAATAATCAAGCACTTGCATCCCAACTTACTACCTCACTCATCTGGCATGGAGTCTCTTCCTTCTCTCCCTCCTCTCTTAAATGAAGCAACACTGAAAACAGCTTAGAAAGACAAATGTATAAAATAATCCATGCAAAATTAACATGTTGAAAGTGTAGGGGGCCAGTTATTTCTCTTGATAAGTTACATCACAGAAATAGTCTGGTTTGCAAGTAAAACAAAGTCTTGGATTTTTATGACTTTAGTGGTAAGAAGTGTTTTCATTATTTTGAATTAAGACATCCTTTCTTTTGAAATAAGAAGTAGTTTTAATGCCTTATAGTTGTTTTAAATCTGAAATATAAATATATCCTTTTCAGTGTATTTTATTATTAGATCTCTTTTACAAGGTATATAACTATTACCGTCCCATTTCATGAATGAGAAAGCTAAGACTCAAAAAGATCAAGTGACTTGACAAAGGTTATACATTTGGTGTCACAGTCAAGACCAGAGACCAAATTTTATTATCACTTGCCCGGTGCACATTTTACTGGGCCAGACTATCTTCCTTGCTATGTTTTGGCTAAATGGTAATAAAATAAGGAAAAAATTAAATGAGGAAGCATTTCATGACCCAGCAATCATAAGAAAAAAACCCAACACTGCAGTAAGCAGCCTGACTCAGCAGAAGAGACTACAAGAGATACAGAATGAAACCCAACATAAACCCATCAATAATTAGTAGTAGAGAGATTACAATTATTAGAGGAATTAGCATTATAAGGAAACAGGGGGTTTCAACATTAAAAAACAGTTCTGCCATTACTAAAATTAAAAATTCTAAAAATATTATAAGATCTTTTGATCACAACGTCAGCACTGCACAGATCCTGGGTAAAACTGTGCTCTGAAATCCTATGCATATGTGCAGCTCCCTGCAAACACATGACGTATGGCAAGAGAGGAACTTGCATATGCCTTCTACAACTATAAACTGGTGGGTTGCCAAATGCGCAATCCCAGCCTACCTAAAACTGCCAAAACCCTACCAAATCCATAGGATAAAGCCCTTTTCCATTTCAAACGCAATACTGGAAGAAATGATCCAATACCTAAAAGCAGAGCCCTCCACAGGGGCTCTTTGGCTGGCTGCTGTTGCACCAGGCTTTGGAAGGTGGGTCAGCACCGCGCCGACAACTACCTCCCACACCCCACAGTCTGGGTCTTCTCTGTATTTTAGGGATCCAGGTGGGACGAGGGCAAGCGTGAGATAGGTGGACCACAAGGATTTAATTTCTCCTGCAGGGCTGCAAAGCAGAGCAAGAAGCGGGGCCAGGCTAGAAGTAGCATGTAGCGAGCACAAGCGGAGCAAGGACCTGCCCGGCAAGCCCTATCACATGTAGGAAATTACACCAGACATCTGTCTGTGCCCCTCATTAGGGTAAGAAGGATGATGATGCTCCCTGGGCAAGGTACATACTACATACAGCACCTGCCAACAGTTCTTGTTTGGGCTGAGCAAACGTCTTACAGGTGCTCCCTGGCTGCAGGAGGGGCCAGAGGGGGGAGGATCTGCATTTGCCCCCTGTCAAAACATGTTCTGGCTGGGGCTGGTGGAAGGAGGCGGTGGGAGCGTGACCAGGAGTGGGGAAATGCTCACAGCCACTGCTAAGGCCACTCCATCCCTAAGCAAGGCCCTTTGAAGACTGCCATTGCAATTTCAGTGCTTACTTTATCCAAATGATATGTTTGTACAAAAACATGTTAGAAGCTGCACATCTTGAGCAAATCTCTCCCAGTCTATGTACATTTACTGGCAGATCCTGACCTCTAGCAAACAGGTGTGTTTACATCAAAACCGAATCCTCAATAACTGGAAGAAGTACGTCACAATTTGGAAGTATTACAGCGAGAAGGGGTCAAGTAAAATCAAACTCTTTTTTGTCTTCCCTAAGGCTCCACAAGCTCCTATTGATTTGAAACAAATGGCAAGCTGCCTCTCTTAAAGCACGTGCATCAATGTGTATGTACTAAGAGCTTTCTTAATGATTTATCTGAGCTGATCCTGGTTCTCTCCAGCGTCTTGACCTCCAGAGAAGGTAAACACGTAAAAACGTAACTCCAACCCTCCATTTAATTGCTTTAAAACTTAAAACAACCACATTTGTTGATGAAGGCAAATCACTCTGCAATGACACAATGTGCGCAGGTCTCACCTTCTTTGCTGCACTGTTTTCTTCTGCCTGCGACGGGGGTCTATTCGTCTGAGGATGTAATTCAACCTCAGATGGTTGCTCTGTCTGCAACAACAAATCAGTCATTGCTACACCAGAAAACAACTAGCGCTCACATATAATGAAGCCAATGAAAGGAAACGTTATACAGAAAAGAAAAGTTACTTTAACAATTCAACAGTAAGGGAAATGGAGATCTAGGGTGACAGCTGAATGGATGACATACGACTTTTGCAGATTTTTAATGGAAATAGTTTTCTTGCATTTTATTGTGCTAGTAAAACAAGAGAAAAGTTTTTCTGTGAAGCATTAGGAACCATGTCTCAATGTAAATAACCTAGTACCCAGAATTTCTTCAGAGAAAGACTAAGGGGGGCGGATAAAAGCTAGAAGGATCTTGGATGCACCCTGTCACCTTATCTCCTGAAACCGATGAAAATTCATTGGCGTAAATCTCTGTCTTTGAAGTTTGCAAGGCTGGAGTGAGAAAGTCTGAATTATACCAAAAATTCCAGTAAAGTTACTGAAAACACAAGTCATAAAAGAAGCCAAATAAATCTTTCCTCCTCCCTTCTCACATTTCAAACAGAAACCAAGCTGAACACTCGCCACACAGGTCTACACTTCAGCAAAGCAGAACACCCTCCCCCCAGCATATCTGACTGAGCAGCAAATTAAAACAGAGAGTCAATCCCTTGCTTTGCCTCTCCTGAAATCTTCCCACATCTTTCAGTTTGCTTCACCAGGACAGGGCACAGCACACTGACCAGGGGAGGGCAGCAGAATTTGGAAGGAGGCAGGAGCAGGAGGCTGAGGGCACGTCGGGCGGGCAGACAGCATCTCCTCCTTCCCAACTTCTGCCAAGTTGGAGCCATGCTGACAACGGCCCCCAGGCAGGAGACCCGACCTGCCATCCTGCTCCCTCCTCAAAAAAGGCTCATTTCTATGCATGTGAAAGCTTGCATTTAAAACCAGGTTCAAGGCAAACCTCAGTCTTTCAAGGGGCCAGGATTTTAGCCATAACAACAACAATAACCTGTTGCACACTGATGAACTTAATTCGCTGTTGCCAAGAGGTTTCTGCGTAGGCCCATCAAGCTCTGTAGCAGTCACAAGCTTCCCAGTGCTTAACCATAAGTTAAAGAAAAATGACAGAAAGCATAGAATTTCATATATTTTAAAAGGAGGGACTTTTTCATACCACCTCCATAACAGACACAGTAAGAGCCGTACAGAAAGAGGCAGGGGGAACGTGGCTCTGTCAGGTTACTGCTGTTCTCCAACTGTACGGTGTCAAACATATGCACAAAGGAGGGAGATTTGGGATCTTTTCTTAAAATGCATGTGAAATTCCTTGGGGGAGGAAGAAAAGGTGGTTTGGCTGACAAGATTTCTTTGCCCCCCTCTTCTAAGTGTGCTACATCTGTAGTGTTATCTGATGATTAAAAAAAAAACCCAACAACTCACCCTGTAATTTTCCAGTATTTGAATATTAATATCTTAAATATTAGGATTTTAATAACTAATGGATACTAACATTTGAATTCTGGAAAGCTTTTCATGGGCTGAAGTGCTTCTTCTGTAACTATAGATTCCTGGTGCAAATAGGAGAGTGAAATGGAAAAAGCAATCTTTTTTTCTGTCTACAAAAAATCAAAGACCTCTAGAAGTCCATTGAACACAACAGAGCATTTCTTTATCAGCAAGCTCAATAACCCATAACCTCCCTGATTTCCACAACCACTTTTTATATATTTGAAAGAAATGAAGGCTCTAAGCACTGGTAACAGTAGCCTGGCAAAGTCCATGAGGCTTTCATGAATGATTTGGGGATAGCAAAGCTCAAAGACCCAACAGAGCCACAGTATGAATTTGGCCCCAAACCACATCACTTTGACAAATCATTCATTTAGGGACAGCAAGAGTAAACACAGTCTTTCAGAGAGCCATGTAATTCGCATACTATATACTCCTCACGGTATAGCTTTGCTGCACAACACAGAGCAATGACAAAGGTATACGAGAGCCAACCCCTAATGACCTTTCTTGGACAGGGAGCACTAGGTATCTCCCTAACCTGGCCAGGCGGGCAGTCTCTGGTGCTCACACTCTTGTTGGAGTCTATACTAAACCTTGCATCAAAAGCAAGAATATATTAGCTTATTCCACAGAATGAAAAAGAAAGGAGACCAACCCTGTGTTATTTATGTAGAGATAAAATGCGGCTTTTTAAGAACTGGGGTGTTCAAACAGTATAGAAGTCACTAAATAGACTGATACTCTACAATGTCAATTGCAAATAAACAGGAAAATTGAAATCACAGTAAGATAAAGGACCTGGAGGGGGGGAAAAATACCCACCCCAACCTTTTGCAGACTTCCCCCCCCCCCCCTTTTTTTTTTTTTTAATAGTCTCATTGCAGGAGAATACTGTTTTAAACTGAAGGGAACTGAAAAGGGGGAAAAAGGGTAAACTTTGTGTTCTGGTGGAAGCAAATATAAATTGGAGTGCTGAACCCAAAAAAGGTAAGATTTCAAAATTTCTAACAGTTTGACATCACAGTTCCTACTGATGCAAGACACATTTTTGCTAGCTGAGTGCTGTGACGTGGCTGTCAGCCTAACAGCTGTGGTACCTGCTGCCTGAGGCTGGGCCGCTGCGCTGGCCGCTCCTCCCTGCTGCCAGGAGGCGAGGATGGCAAAGCTCAGCAGCCAGCGGGGCAGGCAGGGGGTAAAAATAAATAAATAGGTACACTAAAAAAAAAAAAAAAAAAAAAAGGAAAAAGAAAAAAGAACTAGTTCTGGGATGCAGCTCATGCATAATGAATAAAACCAAGTGACTGCCATGTCCATAAAGTGCCACCTAGTGGCATGTGGGACAGGCCATTTCAGAATGCTTTGCTTAAAGGAGAGTCCCAAAAAAATAGCTGTCTGCATGATTCAGAGCCTGCAGACTGAGCCTGCCCCACAGGGTGGGCAGGCAGACAGCGGGGCCGGACAAGGTAAACTTCAGCTCTTTGGAGAGTCTCCTTTCCCTCTCAAGCAGAAGCCAGGTCTACACATTAATGATCTGCCGTACAAGCTGCAAGTTCTCCCCTACAAAAGATCTCCATTCCTCAGAGCGATGTGCCTCTGACACAAGTGCCCCAGCATAAAATAAATCAGTATGCTGTTGCAGGGGATTTTGTTCAGGGACGGACAGCATTTAACACAGGCAAAAATTTTTTGTTAACTGCAACGCACATCAATGCAAAGATCCAGCTAACCCAACGAAGTGCTCCAGGCAGGGCCTGAGAGGCTTTACAAATACATTTGCCAGCTGATGTCCCTCCACATGGGCCCCACACAGATTTTAAAGGAAAAATAACTCCTGCTTTTTCTTTTACCAGAGGGATTCTTCACAGATTTCCTTCCCTTCACTGATTTGGACGTGGGCTGAAAGCCAGTCCCTGCAGCCTTCCGATCATGGGCACAGTGAGACTGGCTCCAGGATACTCCAGTCCAAGCTCCTATAGCGGAGTGTAAGGAAAAGGTGATCCATCAGGAGCAGGTGACGTGGCTTCCCTTTAGTTCTTCATTGTTTTTATACCATGCTTAGTGCAGCCTTTGGGCAACTCATTTCTTATTCGGAAACACAGCAATAAACTGCCTCCCTCCATCACAGCAATAAATGTCTTAAAATTTTCCCAGATCTTGGAAACTTCTTACCATTATATTAGGGTTTAAAATTCTTCACCACTGGTTTATAAACCTGAAAGATTATACATTAGGCACTATGGTCTTCCAAAGGAAAATTCTGTTATAGTAGTGTAAAAGTGTTTCAATGGAAGTCTCACACCCACAGAATAGAGTAAGCTGCTGACACAGGCAGTGCTGCTGTGCAGGCTGGTATGGCTGGGTCCACATCCAGGGTTACAGTAAATGGGCAAAGAATACCCTGCTCATGTGCGCTACCAGCACTGCAAAAGAGTTTGCAAACCAGGCCTAAGAGTATGTTGATTTGGGGAAGAAGAGTAAGTGACCACAGAAAAGAGCAAGACAGGGTCCTATTCCAAATCTCCTGAAGAGCTTCTCTTTGCAAAGACCAAACTCCAGTTATTAACACACAGCATCTCCTTTTTGCCCAGCACAGTCACGTATTTTCTAGGAATAGCCATACCCTCCTCATTCTTCCTGGAAGATAGAACTGGCTAACAGTTTCTGTACAACGGCCGCAGCCAGAGACCAACCTGTGGCCTAAGGCCGATATTGAGCATTAGGAAAGATAATTCCTCATCATTAAGGAGAGCATTAGGAATCACAAATGCTCATTATTTCACTGCATGATCCTTGACCAGCCATTCATAATCTCCTCACTGCTCCATGTGACAATACTTAGCAGTACCTTTCTAAAAGAATATGTAACGCTCACTTAAGCACTAAGTGCTTCGAAAGCCTCAGGTGAAAGATTTTCATAACTGTAAGAGAACGCATTACCTTAACAACTGGTTCTTTGCTTACATTTCCAGTTCTTTTGCTTTGCAATGCTGTATTATACGTAGATTTCACACCCACTTTTCAAGACAATCCATAACTGATCTTCCAGAACAGAAGGTCTACGCAGAGCTTTCATATTTCTGTTACCTGAGAGCCTTTTTGCAAGAGGTGAAGTATATATTCAATCTTTCCCACAATTCAATCTCGCCCACACTTACGCTCCAGGCTAACTTTATACATGGAAATAGTCCCATTGCATTCAATGGCACTACTCACAGAAATAAAATTATCTTTATGCATTCACTGGAATAGCCCATAATCATTACCTATACAGTGCCACTGCTTAGCTTAGCAAAAAAGTATTGAAAACAGCTTATCTGAAAGAAAAAGTAGGGTACCAAATATGCTTAACGCTCAGTATGTGCCCATTGCAATCTTCTATCATCTCTACATTAAGTTCATTTTAAGAGGTATTTTGCTCCTTTCTAATCATTATATTTTTGCGCTTAATGCCAATTTCTAAGAAGTCAAGATGTCTCAATTCCAGTTTCTGTGAGTCTTGTGAATCCCACACTGAATCATCAATTCTTTTTATTGCTTGTTACCGAAACTGAAAATGGTAAAACAGAAAGAAAACCCATAGGGATGCAAATGCAACAAGCTGCCAGGGTCTTACTGTGCTGCCTGCTTTCTCAGCGCTGTGCAGCCCTGAAGTTTTGATAAGCTTTTTCTTTCCCCAAGCTATCTGCGGGCTGGTGATAAGGCTGAGGAAAAAGGCAGTAAATACAAACAAATTGCTGTAATGTTCAGCCCATTCGCAAGGAAAGAATAGGACACAGATGGAGGCATTAACAATCTGTTTTAGTACTCCACTTCCACAAAACCAGATTAACGTAAGCTAGAAAGGCGTATGTACATTCCACTAGAGATATAGGCATTGGATTCTTAGCTTTTTGTTGTTGTTTTTACAAGAAATGTGAAGCCAAATTAAAAAATTATTACAACACATTTTAATTAAGATACTCGCCCTTCTTCCACTCTCCCAGAAACCTCTTTAGAAAGGATTTTACGGCATCCATCAACTACCCCCCAAATTCAATTTTAACTGTGCTACTTTTCACCACTTCTTAAACCGTAATTTACTTTGTCTGGCTGTTTTAGATTTAATATATAATTTTCCTGAGAGGAAGATAATCCACTTGTATTATATTAAAGCGGCAGATGGCAAAATCTTACATGTTATAGAAGACTTTCAGTTTTATTACAGTTACAGGTTTCTTCAGTACCTATTGCTCTGATTATACAACATACGTTATTCTGCAGCCAAAACTATGGAGATGATAAAAAAAACCCCTAACTTCTTCTTGCACAGTGGTTGTAAATGCAAGCTTTAAAAGTATTCCTTTGGTTTAATACAAAATGGTTGTCTGGGAGAATACCATCATGTATACAAATACCAAGCTGCCAAAAGCAAAAGCTTCACTTTTTTTTTTTTGTAATTTTTATTTCTATAACAAAAATGTTCCTTCCTGTAAAAAACTCCAGGTGTCCTGCCAGCACGTGACATTCCTCACGGCATTTTACAGAGTAAGGCAGCGCCTCAGTTGGCTGAATATTTTCTCCAACCAACCTCGTAACAGAGATAAGCAGACCCTACGTCACCCTCTGTATCTTGGCTTTACCCAAAGACGCCAGCAGTGGGGGGTCCCCCAGACCAGGTCCTGGCAGGGACCCTGCACGTGGCCATCCCGCTCAGGAGGCCGAGAGGTCTCAGCGGGACAGACAGGAGCCCTTCCCACCACCGATCAGCGTGGGCACACGCCATCGACAGTTACAGACCCAGCCCGAGCGTACCCCGTGCTCGTGGCTCTCCACGGATTCAGCAGAACTTGGAGGCACACTAGTAGAGACAACTTCTTGAACTGGGTCCCAGCTTTCACTTGCAGTTCCGGATGATGAATGGCCAGAAAGCTTCAAGGAATTACGAAGTATCAAGTAACATCTGGAGAGCAGAACATCTGATACGTGAAAAAGAATAATACCTTCGCTTTCCAACACCACCAGGTGCCTGTGACTGGGCAGGGCAACCCAGCCATCATCCCTCGCAGCACTTGGTTTCCATGATTTTGCCAAATCTGTAACATCTAATGGTAACGATGGCCACTAAACTGAAAGCCTAATTCTGAACTCACATAACACGGTGAGATTTTAATCTTCAGAGCTGCACTGTGCTCGGGATACTTCAATTTGATAATGTTAACAGCTACCTACCTACTCACTTCACCTGGACACTTCGCCTTCGCTTGTAATTTTATCAGTGCCAAAACTGCCAGCATGGAACCAGTGGGAAAACCAGGTCCCAAGGTCTCCAGAAATAAAAGTCCAGCACAAACCAGTGTGAATTTACAAAACCAACAGGCTTAAAATTTAGACTCTGGGAAAAGAGGCTAGGAACATCAGTTTTTTCAGCCAAGATATACAGGGTTTTCTTCCAGTCCCACTGTTTTCAAATCCCCTTATACAGCACTGGCAGGATTGAAGATATGCCTTCATTACTGGACAGGAAGGTACTGAAATAGAGTAATTTAAATAAAGGAACATTGATCTAATTGGGCAACGTTGCAGACAGTGAGCTGATGTTGGATAAAATCCCAAAGCTATATTTGCTCTTCAGTGTTCATCCATAATTCCTATTAATATAAATATGTTACTAAATCTCCCACAGTAAGCAGCTGTGGTAAATGACTTCTGTAGGCTTAAAAGCCAACAGTAATAAAGTATTATTTTGTTTTCTATGAAAAAAAATAACAACAGAGGCTTATATGAGATGTGCACACATATGTTTGGTTCCAGTGGAGTGTTATTCATGGGCACCCAAAGTTATTTCCTATCTGAAATCTGTGCCACTGCAAATCAGCTACATAGCTATTGCCTTCCTGTTGTGATTCTTAAAGGCTCCAAGTTACATAAATTTTCTATGTACAGCCCTGGATCTGCACAAAAATTTTGGGGCCACCTTTATGCCACTTCTCCTTGATGACTTAAGTTTACCGTTAAGTTAGGAACACAAGATCAGGAAAAATTACCCAAGCCACTGAATCCAGTCCTCTACAAGCCCAGTTAAAAACACAGCAGGTATTTCAACAAGCTACAGCTTATCTGTTCTATATGCCATCACTCGGGGTGGGGCTGATGATGATGGGGACGACACTAAAAACCCTAAAAACTTAAAAACAAACAAACAAACAAGTTTAAAAAAAAAGTGGAAAAGCCATAACTACAGCATGTCATGGGAAGTGAGCATGAGAGGTAAGGAATTGGCAGTGTCTTTAGTCTGTATAAGAGCTTGCAGCATGTTAAATATTTATGGTCGAAAGAAATAGGGAAACTGATACAGAAAAAATTATCCTTAAATCCAAGCAGCTACTGCAGACTTGCTAAGTGTGAGATGTGCTACTAGGGATTACAGAAGGTGTCAGTGAAGTTACACACAGATATATACGCAGTAGTAAAAGGAAAACACTTCAAAATAACCTATTATCCAAAACAAAACTCTAGTCTTTGTATAAGCCTGTTTCCATACATAATCTTTCCAAGTGCCCTTTATAGAATTTAGGCAAAACTTGAATTACTTTCTTTTTTTAATACGAAAGCAACATGAATTGAGGGTTCTAATAAAGCATTTCATACTGCATTCCACAATGTCTTACTGGAAACATCAATTCAAAATGGCTTGCAGTGCAGAGATACAGGCTGGAATTTGGGTTAAAAGATCATAAATTTGAGATAATGGTGTATCCACATTATGTAAACTTGCCTTTTGTCCATCTTTACTTATTAAATTCATTTACAGTCACCATAGGGACCTCAGATGGAAGCACCACTGCATCAAAGAAATGTCTGGTGAAAGCTCTGAGGAAAACTTGGGTACAGTTCACGGACTGATATGACGTCAACACAATGCTGACTTTGGCGATGGAGGAAAAATCCTGAGGAAATGAAGCCACCATAGCCTTTTAGAGGCCATCAAGAAGAAAGAAATGCAGAGTTAATCCACCAACTCTAAAACCCATTGTAGAGGAAAGAAGATGCAGCTGCACCTGTAAAGATGTCTACCCACCAGAGGTGTGGAATGGCATGGGCTGGCAATCCAGAGCAGAGAAGCCAGCCCCGCTGCTATTTCCCCACGAACCAGCCAAGTCCTCGCAGGATCCCAAGACTCGAACCTCCCACAGTAAGCCTGTGCATCCACTGAGCTCTGGAGTCAACGCCACAGTAGTATGAGCTCTAAGTTGGACCTTGCGCTATGCTTACCCACCCAGTGATACAGTCCTGCTCCCTCATTATTCAGCTGACTGCACTATGGAGGCAGAGTTGGACACGGACATAATTTAATAAGTTTGTGGTATGACTAGAGACGTTTGGCACACTCTGAATAACCAGTGTTCCAGTAACTTACTGAGCTTGATTACCTTGGAGGTTCTGACAGGAAAAATAATGTTTTCCTAAAGGTTGAAGCAAATTCTACTAAAAACATCAGCAACCCAGGACCAAAGTCAAGATGCCATTTCTATATTGCTATTGATTAAGCTCACAGAAGGACTTCAGCTCCACTGAAATGTAATACCTACCCCTTGGTACCTCTCTTTTATGCACTTTGGCCTTTACATCCCATGAGCCCTTTATCTCACTCTAAAGAGCCAACTGGTTCAGGCTGCTTCTCAGCCATCCATAGAAAACTGTAGTCCTCAGAAGAAATGATTTCCCTCTCCTCCTCCATCAACTGATTTCCAAAGTTGAGCCAGAATAATCACACCACGAGCATACTTATATGGTGCACAGCCACCTGGAATATGTGGGGTTTGCTTCATTTCCCAGCTACATTTGTCATTCACAGCCCTTAACTGCAGGCATATAGCAAAATGTTTAGGCAATAAAAAAGGGTTTTCAATAACATTGTTGAAAAATAAGTTAAAACAGAAATTTAAGGAGAGTTTGGTAAATCTTGAAGCAGGAAAAAGCTGAATGTGTCATTTCAGCATCATGGCTTTTCTTCAGTTCTTGATCTTGCCTCAGATTTGAAAGCAGATCCCTCCCTCCAACTTCTTCATGCTCTTTAAATCAAGGGCCCCACTGGACTAATGTAATCCATATGCTTACTATTGCTTACATGCTATTCGTAAGGGTCAGCTCAGCTGAATTATGACTGCCTCACACATACTTCCCTACTGTCTGTTACCTTTATCACAGAAAGGCACGCTTAGAGATAAAATAAACAATGTGACAAGCGTGAAGTTTATTATGTTTTCAAGAACTGGTTTTATGTACATTTTTGCTAGATGACCTAACAAGAATATTTTGATTATATATTTGATTAATTATCTTTAAAAATCATCAGAAATAAATTAAGTAAATGTAAGTGATGCATGTAAGCAAAGCATCTGCTATATATTCATTAATGAGTAGACACGGAAGCCACTTTTTTTTTTCCTTTCAGAAACCAGACTTTTGTATAAGAGAGGATTGGATCAAGAATTTCACATGAGAATCTTCTTATCATTTTAGAAAGGTCCTATATTCTGCATAGCCCAGTGTAGGATGAGCAGTTGGTTCAGTATTTGTGATGTGGTAAGGAAGCTGCTAGACATGCATAAATAAATTAACACCTCTCCTCACTGCCCTGCTATGGAAATGCAATCTATCATAGGACATGAAAATGAACAATTAGCAGAACCTTGCTTGAAAACAATGCTTTTTTCCCCTAAGAACAGGATTTGTTGTATTTACTGCTTTTCCAGATGGCACCGAGAAGGCTTGCAAGCCTGAGCAGTGGCAGGAGGGCCAGCACGGGCTGCAGCAGCAGCTGCTCCAGGCACAGGGCAGGGAGGCAGGGAGCTGTGGGACAGAGGGAAGCCAGAGGGAAACACTGCTCTCCAGGAGTGTTAGACAAAGCAGGAATGCGATGGGTGCGCTAAGGAGCATGCGGTGTTAGCAGTACGGCTAATGCCATACTGACTTGGGGGAAGCATGCGAGCTCAAACCAGAATGCTCTGCAGTCCTCTAGGTAGAAACTAGCTGCACTCAGATGCCAAAAAGGGCTGGGGAGAGGAAGAGAGCAACAAGCCTTTTATCATTTCTATCATAAGCACTGTGCAGCAGGAGGTGTTCAACAGCAGACTCTTAAGAGTAGGTCCAAAACTCAAGTGAGGACTGTTTCTGGCCCAAGGAAGGTGTCTCACCAAGCTTTTATATGCAGTGGGCTGTTAGATCCCCTGTGGACTTGTTTTCTATTACACACTTCACCTAAAAGAGTTAATATGATGCTTACTGCTGCCTAAGACTTAACAGAGCCAACAACATAAAAAGAACAAGACGCTGATCTTCCATCATCTCCTAAAACATGAAGTGCAGATACGCATGATCTAGTCAATTTGCATTGTGCTGTGGTCACGTGATGCTCTAAAAGCAAACAAACAAACACGCATCCTAAAAGCAAAACAAAAGCACACCACTAATGGTTTGAAACTTAATAACATAACTGACATGGCATTTGCTTCCTTTCAGCACTGTTTTTTAAACCCATGGGTGAAATACACTCTTACATGCTGTGGCTCCCTTAGCAGATGCCCTCCGAGCATTTGAAGCTTGAGAAGCAAATAGCAGGCATCAAGCCCATGCCTTTCAGGCATGAAACTCTTCTTAGTAGACTCACCTTACCAGCCTTTAATTTACAGTTTTGTCTAGTGGCTGCATGTCAGCTCCACTACAAAGAGATTTAATTAGTCTGTAATTTGACACTGCAACACATGGGCTAGACAGACCAATGAAGAAGGACATGTATGGAACTGCAGAGCAAACTGCAGCTTTGCATTAACTTGGAAGCAAGAACAACTGCCGCGTCCAAGCCAACTTGTGCTAACCACTGCAGCAGTAACATAAATAAGCGAATAATACACAGCAAAGGGCTAGACCTTTGTCCATACCTGAGATACAGAAGGTCGAGGGGGCAGTGCAGGCGGTGGTGGGGGCAGCCAGCCAGACCTCACAGCTGAACAGTGAGAAAAGAAGATAAAAAAACAAACCAAACAAACAAAACCACATTAATGTAATTCCAAATAAAACCAGAATTAATTTCCATGCTTATTTCTAGTGAAGAAGCAGTATTCAACATTTTAATGACAGAAACCAAACTTGATCTTTAATAAGCAAAACCTTGTTTGAAATAACTTCATGAGTAGTGATTGAGTTGTGATTTAATTGCTGTAAAAACCCACAACGTTATGATAAAAAACAGAGATGGAAGCCAGTCAGCCACAAAAGCTGTAGCTGAAGTAATCCAATTCTAGTTAACGAACCCCAGAAACAGGGTCTACTTGTCCTTGGGATTTTGCTCTTTGTCATTAACATTATTGCCTTTTAAAAAAAAAGTGATGCTTTAGCATCCAATGTAGACATTAGCATTCACTCCAGATAAAACACACTATTGTGAGGGAGTGCAGCCTTAAAAAAGAGAACATCTGCTGTGGAATTAATAGGACAAAAGCCTAAATGGACCAAAAAGAAATCCGTTTCTTTGGCTTTATGTTTTGTATTTGCATGTTATTACTCATTGGAGGTATTTTGGAGGGAAGAGGAGAAGCAAGAAGAGGAAGACAAATCTTAATGGTTAGTTCAGGTCCCTTTAACATAATGCAATGTCAGCTTTTAGTTTGAGCCAGCACAAAGGGAGAGTAACAATCCGGTAAGTCCAGCTACTGTATTTCTCAGTTTCCTTAAAATACCTAAAACCCATCATGAGACAAAACTACAGGACAAATTATGGCTTCCAAAGGCTGCTGCAGAAAGGAGAACTAGACTAGCACAGACACCAACCAGGACTGGTGGGAGTCCTTGGGTGGGAGTCCTTGGGTGGGATACCCTCCCCAAAATCCTGTTGCACTGAGTGCTCAGCACTTGCACTGGCAAAGATACCAGACAGTCCATCCTGCACTGGTGGTTATCTGTATAGCAAAAAACCCCCAACAATATTAAAGTTAGAAATGTCTTTTACCACAATAATGCTAAGCAAGCAACTACATTTATACACTTTTTATTTCCATGCATACTTTAAAAAGCCACAAAGACCATTACGAGCCTTGTTATAGCTTAGCCATTTACATATTTTATACACCAAGTCTAAAAATGTCTACATGGTTGAAAATATGAAGACAAAGGATATTAACCATTAAGAACAACAGTGACATGAGAGTAAAAATGTGTGGGTGAAAACATTGAGAACAATCATGTTGACTACATACAAATCCAAAGAGGCTTATGATACATTGGGGTTTTTTACATCTTCTGTATCATCATCATCTCTTGAATCAAAATGAAGCCTAATATCACTGCACACAATGCCAGAGAGAGAGGTAGAACAATTAAAACCCAACTTAGGTTAAGCAAGGGAGCCACTAACACACCTACAGGTGTAAGAGATATTTGAAAAAACATGGTCATAAGGATCCTTTCTCTTGCATTTCATTAGTTCTGTTTATAAGACTGCTACAATACCAGCATGATGTTGTCACTACATGTTCCATCTCTTCTGCGCAACTGAGCTTTAGAAAGGAACAGTGGAATAAGAAACCTTCCTTTCCTTTAGTCTGAATTTCAGGTTATTACTTCATTTATCTGAGCACTGGCAGTAGCTTTGGCAATTATAGCTAGTAACAATATTTGAAACACCATCTAACTCAAACACCAGGACTCTGTGGGTCCGCCAGCTGCATGCTGTAATAGCAGACAAGTACGTACACTCAACACGATATGTATATCTTCAGGAAACCTGGTGGGAGCTGTGCTGCAACACTCCATGGAAAACACCTGCGTGCACCTTACCCTCCCACCACCACCAGCGGTTGTCACTGCAAGGGTATCATCTCTGCTCTCCAAACAGCTCTAATGTCACGGGGGAGCGTGAATCATACACACTTCCTAACGAGCCCCCAGCAGCCCAAACACGAAGCTATGGAGTGCACTGCTGCCACGAGCACGGGAGTCCCTGGGAAGGGGCACATGGGGCCGGGGTCCGCGGTGCTGCGGGCAGGCACCAGCCCCAGCAGCTCCCTCGGCTCCGAATATACGTAGCCCCCTCCAGGGCCCATTGTTTTTGTATTTGCTGGTTTACGCTCCGGCAGGCTCTCAAAGCTTTGCTACAAGAGCTGCATCCATTGAGAACTCGCCTCAACTTCAGCTCTACATACAGCACTTACTGTCCTCACTCCCTGATTCTTCAAACCCAGCCATGTACCTAGGAAAGCAACAGTGTAGTCTTTACGCAGAAAGGCACTGGGCTTGCTGGAAAAGCATCTCCTGAAGATGTTGCACACACTGTGAAACTCCACAAGTCACCTGGGATTTGGCTTACAAAATTCCAAAGGGAAAAATAATTTTTCTGTAAGATGGTCAAATTAAAAAAAAAAAAACCACCAAAAAATCCCACCCCAAAAAACTGCTTCTTCAGCTTTCAAAATTTAGCATTAAAGAAGTTAGATGCTTACACCATGTGCATTTGACCCAGTTTCCTCTTTTTAATCCTGCAAATTCTAACTTAAGCTACTCATGAAATATTCATAAAATTCCTGCTGTTGCAGAACATCTTTGGCCTGTTGTTAGAAGGAAATCATGCTTATGTGAGCACAAATGCTAGACAAAAGTTAGTTGACTTTTGAGGACTCATAACAACTTACAAAAAACCCTCACTTTTTTTTCCCCACAGGACAATGAACAAAGATTTCATGTCAGATGCTGCATGCTTCAGCCTTCTCTAGTGTCACCACCCTAACAGAGGACAGTACTAACTGATACCTATAGGTTTCTATGTGTATCAGCACGTGACTTGTACTATTAGGCTATTCCAGAATACCTTCCTTCCTGGGAGATTGCCCTGCACAGATAGGCTCTTGCTATTAGAGGTGGCATCACTACGTTAGGTCTGGAAGCGAACACAAATACAGGGGGAGGTCTGTTTCCAAAATTAAAGCAAGTAACCTGGGACTGAGCAGCCAACAGACAAATGTTGTAGTTCTGGGTGCACACCTCAGAGCTTGGATAAGCTGAACGCCATTGCTCTTTGAAAACAAATCTTTACATCCTGTGCAAAAGCAGACGGAGCTGGAGGGCACGGGATGGGCGTCCCACAGCTCACCTTGTTGCTGAGCCGCTTGTTACCTTACAGGGTAAGCCATGTAAGGCAAATCTCATAGATAGCACTGTGGAAAGGCCATAGAGGTACCAGTAAAATAGACTGAAGTATATCCAGTATCCATATCCCAGGTATTCCTGTAAATGATATCATTTTCATGCACTAGTTGTCACGTCCCAACATTGGAGTGACTCAGGTTCGTGCATTTCCTTTGTCAGAATTAAGGTGAAATGACAGCAGGGGAGTTCAAACAACAATCAACATTTATTCAACCTAGCTAACCTTGCCCAAGTACAAGTGAACTTATCCATATGAATCTTTTGTCAGACTATAATTTGTCAGACTGTCACACTAGTTACTCCAACAAAGACAGCAATTGGGCTTTCAGTTTTCAAAATCATAGCTCTTTACTTCGCATGTTTACACTTTAAGGTGGATTATCTGCATGGAAAGCTTCCAGGATCATTTTTCTGCCCTGTTTTGGCAAACACAAAGGTTGGATAGCACTAACAGGACACCACACTAGATTAAAAAAACAGGTTTTCCAATCTGAAGCTAGATTAATATTTTAAAACAAACACCAGGCTGTAACTGTACACTCCGAGAACAGGCCATGCCATCCTATCTGGCCATGCCGCTCTGTCTCCAGCCTCCCTAGCAGACACCACAAACCCTCAGCACTTTCATTAGTGAAGTAGTGAAAAATATCAATCATGGTGACCACCCAAATAGCTCCTTTACTTGACGTATTTGATCTAGGAAGAGGAGACCAAAGAAAAACATGAAGTTATCATAGTCCAGTCAAACCTATGAGAAGTAGTTCTTTCGCTCACCAGGCGCAGCAGCAGGGGAGGGTTCCAAAATTAGTGTGGAAAAAATTTGGGCCCTCGGGATCCTTTAGAGCAACCTGTAAGAGCAACATGTTGCACCTCTCTCACCCAATGATAGTCACTTGTCCTCTTGTTTCTTAGTATTGAAGGAAACTGCCATACAACACTGAGCTTCTGGATGCATGCTATTTCTTAAAATTAATACTGGAACAGCAGCATATAAAACTACTCTTCCTGAAACATTTCCATGTCAGGTATTTATTTCACTTACATTCTTTGCAGCTGTCTTCCTTCTTGGTTTTATGTCTATCACCTTACCCTGGGTATCACCTCAGTTAATGATTTGGGTGAAAAAAAAATGTACTCCTTTTCCTCACCTGAATTGAATCCGTACATAAGCAATGTCCTGAAAGAACAGTGGTTTTCACGGGTCAAGGGCCATTTTGTACCTTTCTAGCCAAAGTGAAACTAGATATACTGCCTGCCAAAGGAGGCTGATGTCACCTCACGTCAAAACCCCACACACCTTTCACCCCAGGTACAACAGGGCACCCAGAGTTTGGTGGCTCCTCTTATTTCGGTCACCATTCCCAAAGGGAGAAAGAGGCCTGTGTTTCTAAACTCACACAAAGGGTGCAGCCCTAAGCAAACCCAGCCTAAATCCAGGCTGACCTGCATCCAGGTGGCCTAAATCCAGGTTCTTGCTCCTGTTCTGCCCCCCCCGCCCCCACTATGCCTTCCGCAATTGAGTAGGGAGCATCCAGGGACTTAAACTGGGAGAAAACTCTGAGAGGGTTCCTCGGTAGAGTCTGGCTGATGTGTTTGGCATTTTTCAAGTGGATGCTACAGCACTGTTGGATCAAGGCAGAGCTGGTTGCATGGCAGTTTTACATCAGTTTATGCTGCTTCAGAGTGCTTAGCTCCCAGATTAGGTTTAACAAAAGACCAACCAATTCATTTTAACAGGAAGCAAAGAATCAGCAATACTGAAAACAGTTAAAAAAAG
This sequence comes from Buteo buteo, assembly GCF_964188355.1. Taxonomy (NCBI): domain Eukaryota; kingdom Metazoa; phylum Chordata; class Aves; order Accipitriformes; family Accipitridae; genus Buteo; species Buteo buteo. The sequence goes on along the minus strand of NC_134195.1, from coordinate 21,432,509 downwards.
ATAAACCAACAGAATGAATTATTCTTCAGTTCCCCAAACTACCTAAGGAACCAAAGCCTTAGATAGTTTGGGAAGCCTTAGCCTTCGGTTCCTTAGGTAGTTTGGGAAGCTGGCATTTTCACCCTTTCACTCTGGTGCTATTTTGGAGAGTTTTTTGAGATACTTTTCCTGCTTCTGTTGCCAAAGGCAAACCGCAGAAAAGTTCTGTGTCTAAGCTGGTTTCTGTTTACCTCTGTCTTACAAAACTTCCCCTCTTGTTCACTGAAATTTGTACTTGGATATCCCATAATACTGATAACGTTCTCTGCACTGCTTCATTTATTTACTTTCCTGACAAACGCGTTAGTAAGGTGATTGTGAAATAACTGTTTCTTAAGAGATCTAATTTATTAATTCTCAATACTATGTCTGCAAAAAGTTCCAAAGAGAAAAAAAAAAAAAATCAATGCTGTAGCCAGGAATGTAAATTTAATGAAGGATTCTAGTAAGGTGGTTGTGAAATATCTATTTATCCAGGGATCTGTTTCAATAATTCTTACTAATGTCTCCTCAGAAGGTAATAGCAATGCAAAAAAAGATGTTAGACTCCTGATACTGATTTTCTTATCAGGTTTGTAGAAAGATTGTAGAAAGCATCACCAGCACCAGAATAACTTCTCTTCTCACAATTAGTTTTGGGAACCTACTCAGCAGGAAAGCTTCATGCATCACAGTGAGTGATACACACACCTGATGTCACAGACACACTCTTGTCACAGGTGTGTTTCATGTGCTAATCATACAGAACATCACTTGTACCTCAATTGCATGGAAAATTATGCAACTACTTTCCAAGTAATTAGGAAGATATATAGCCAGACCTTAAGCAATTAATGCTTCTGCACTATGAACCTGCAGGTGTGAACTTCATTTAGGACACTGGTGTGCTTACAGATTTGATGGGTCACTTTCAAATAAACAAGCAAGACACCATAAGAGGCGGTTTTTATGATGTCTTTTTAAATGCCCTATCCATGAAATTCAGCATGTTTTAAGGAAAATCTGTAGAACAGATTTTTTTTGTTTTAAACCACTTATTTTCTGTTTTGTCATATATCCACAACATCTGTATTTTTAACTTCCCATCCCTCATCTTCCCTAAACCATTTCATCTTCTAGTTACTGTTTTCTCTACCCCTTCCCTTTCTGTGTGTTTCTATGTGGGGCCTGTTTCTCCCTCCTCCCTCCCCCCTTTAAGGAAACTATTCACGATTTGGTTCCCTCTCTTGTCACATTTAGCTTCATTCTCCACCCACGGGGAGGCACAGTCCCTCCACCTACCTCCCACAGATCCAGGTTGCCAGAGCTTCTCACATCTGGAGATCCCAGTGGGAGTGCTGGAGGCTCCAGCACTCGCCGCCTGTGACCATTTCCAACACGGATCAACTCAGAGCAGCGGCATGGGAGCCAGGAAGAGCAGTGGGCTACCACCCACCACCCCTCCAGTCCCACCCGCGCTGCAGACACTTCTCGAGGACATCTGCATCTCCAGGGTCTCCCCCACAAGGGGGGCAACTTGCCCCCCTGTTCCACGAGAAATAGGAGATTCTCTCTTGTTTAACCTGTAAAGCTGTTCTACTATGGGCAAACATTTTTTTCATGGAACAGAGTAACCCACATGGGATCAAGAAAATAGGTCAGCAGGGCTGGTAGGGCCAGCCAAGAACATTTCAACCCTAACAATATTAAGTAGGAAAGAGGTTTTGGATTAGAAATTTCATTTTTAACAACCTGCAAAAGAATGAAAATAGACTGTAAACCATTCCTCAATCCCAGAAAGACAAGAGCCAAGATTAGAAAAATGGGAAAAAGCAATTTAAAAGAAGTTCCATTTACACAAATTGTCATGAAACAGTTATACTTGCAAGGCTGGTAAGATTTACCCCAGTTTCCACACAAGTACTCTCTGGACTCGGACCCTAGAGAGATATAAAAATTTAAAAATCTAAAAATGCAGAAATAAGTTCCCCCATCAGATTCCTATCATGTAACAACCATTCATCCATTTATGCCCTCACTATTTTCTCCAGCCTATTCAACCTTAATTATGCCCTTGTCCAGTTGGGCAAAGAAATAAGTTACATCATTGTAAACACATAAATCCTTCATAAAAAATTCTAAAAGGCTGAGACGCATAAAACTCTTCCATTCAAATCAGAGCGAAGACATTCATATTTTATTCAGAATAAGCTCAGTTCAGTGATCACATATATTCTGAAGGGGAACAGAACTAGAAGAAAACACCAGCTCCAGTAACAGATCAGGAGCTGAGTCCCAAAAGAAAAAAAAAAGTAATCTATTCTCTGCTTCAAAAAAAAAGTTTTTGCAACATTTATGTCAAGAAAGCATTTCACAGTATTTTCATTGCAGTGATACAGTGCAGAAGAGTATGAACAGCAGCTCTCAATTTTGTATTCTCTATGGTTTATGTGTAAAAGACATTTTTAATTTAAATTGCAATTGTTGTTACAACCCTTACAACCAAAGATATTAACTTGACTCTGCACTCTTAAGTAGATGAAGCTGGCAACATTAGAGCTCTTGTATACTGTGCAAACAATATTCAGCAAAATGGCATATTTCGCTGATGGTATTTGCTATTATCACTATTCTAAAATAAAGGTCCTTCAGAATTGTCATCTTCCTAATTTAGTGTTTTGAGCTGCTTAATAAACACAACACAGTAACAAGCAAGACAGCATAGTACTACACCATGAGTAAAATCCAGCCCTACTACCCAAGAAAGTAGCTAGTATTTACTAAATCAAGATCAATACAAAAGCAATGAGAGGAGCGGGTCCTGAAAATTAATTACCTAATTAAATTCACTGTGATCTAAATTCAGCATTAAAACGGACATTACTCTTCTAGGTTCCCCTTGTTATTTCAGCTTTGAAAAAAAGTTAGTTGAGAAATCTGTATTTATGGTAACACAAACAACATAACCCCCTCCATAACTCCTTAAAAGCTTGCCTTTAGTAACTAAGACTTGCAGACAGCTAACCTCAATAGATACAGATATTTCCTAGCAAATACAATTAGAATCACAGAATCATAGAATCATTTAGGTTAGAAAAGACCTTTAAGATCATCAGTCCAACCGTTAACCTAACACTGCCAAGGCCACCACTAAACCATGTCCCTAATCACCACATCTACACGTCTTTTAAATACCTCCAGGGATGGTGACTCAACCACTTCCCTGGGCAGCCTGTTCCAATACCTGACAACCCTCTCAGTAAAGAAATTTTTCCTAATATCCAACCTAAACCTCCCCTGCCGCAACTTGAGGCCATTTTCTCTCGTCCTATCACTAGTTACTTGATAGAATAGACTAGTACCCACGTCACTACACCCTCCTTTCAGGTAGTTGTAGAGAGCGATAAGGTCTCCCCTCAGCCTCCTTTTCTCCAGACCAAACAGCCCCAGTTCCCTCAGCCGCTCCTCATCAGACTTGTGCTCCAGGCCCCTCACCAGCTCGGTTGCCCTTCTCTGGACACGCTCCAGCCCCTCAGTGTCTTTCCTGCAGTGAGGGGCCCAAAACTGAACACAGGACTCGAGGGGCGGCCTCACCAGTGCTGAATATGGGGGAACAATCCCTTCCCTGCTCCTGCTGGCCACACCATTTCTGATACGGGCCAGGATGCGATTGGCCTTCTTGCCCACCTGGGCACACTGCTGGCTCATACTCAGCCGGCTGTTGACCAACACCCCCAGGTCCTTTTCTGTTGGGCAGCTTTCCAGCCACTCTTCCCCCAGCCCATAGCGTTGCATGGGGTTGTTGTGAGCCAATTAGGCATACAGTTATTAATTAAGCATAAAAGAATACAGAAGATAATGCAGTAATCACACTTATCTAGGTTAAGTTTGGCAGGTTTTTTAGTACCCAGTTCTGTGTGCCCAAAAGGGAAAGTCACCTGCATTTGGCTCACCAAGCTAAAAACACAACGTAGCTGAAAACACCTGCGAACAGTATTAAGGTAACTATTTGCAACTGTTTGTATCAAAATGTGTATGACAATGGAGCAACAATCATTTTAATTCTCCAAATCCTCTTTCCTCCACAATTACAGAGCTGTTTTATTTGATACATAGACTGAGAACATTCAGAAATACATAAAATTTGTCTGTGGTTGGGAAAGTATGAAAAACTAAACACATCTCAACACACACTTACTATTCAGAAATCTCTACACTTGGCAAGTAAAACCCACCAAGCCTGTACGTTCAAGGAAAGGTTGTGCTAATTGAATGAAGTAATGAAGGTTTGATGAAGTAAAGGAAGTAACAAAGAGTCTTCTTCAAAGGTATGAAAAAGAGGATAAAACGTGATGCTGAACACCAGTCTTCCTCTAGCACTAACAAAAATGAAAGGGTGAAGAAAGAAGTTTGTATTGACTGAGTCTTATGAAAAAAGTACTACTTTAAACTGCGCGGGAAACATGTATATGAAGGAATACAGAAGTGATGCGGGGACACATTTATATCACTTACAGGAATACTGATGCACACCAATAAATCTGTGCCCTTGTTCCTTTTCTGTGAACATTACATTTAGAGCAGAGGGGACATTTTCTCATCTGGCAGCCATCACTAGCCCAGCAGAGCTAAGCAGAGGTTTCATATCTGACTGTAGTTAGGAAAACATCATCTGTAACGGAAAACACTGCACTTACAATAAAATGCTAGTTGTGTTTCCGCCTTACCAAGTGCGGTACTTAACACCTCACATTTTAAAAGGGAGAAAAACCCAAAAAGATACTAGCCCCACATTGCTGGCTGACACGGGCACCACCAAAGGAGCAAATCCAGGTTACAGTGAGTATTTGCTTACAAGCCGACATAAGAAATGGTGCCTGCATTCCACACGTTCTTCACTGGAGGGACAGCCGCAGCAGGAGGTGAGTTTCAAAAGCAAATGAGTGCTGAAAGCCTTCAGTGAAAAATTCATTTGTAAATAGTTATATGCTGGTCTGATGAATTACACAGAGATATTCAATCTGCTTCCATATCAACATGAAACTACACTGTTTATGACAATTTTGTTGTTTCATCAAAGCAGATTCTTTTCCAAACAAGTATCCTTTGTTCAACAGAACTGTTAATTAAAAGAAGTTATGCAATTCAGAAATGAAACTAAATGGGAAATAAAATGTATTTCAGAGGCATCTGTATTAATCTAACAAGACCCAGACTGCTGTCACTGTCTATAATTGCCCAGAAGTAAATTCTTCAGTAGTTGTCATGGGCAGAAAACATAACCGAGCAAAAGGCCAGAAGACAATGGATGTATTTTGGGGTTTTAATACTTAAGCTGAGACTTGCCCCAGAGCCAGAGTTACCCCAAGGCAGATGCTAGCTTACTGCTGCTGCCAAGGGTGAAAGGTGGCTGGAGGCGTTGCTGCAGGATCCTAGCTGGCCAGCAGACCCCACGGGCACGCTGCACCGGGCTCCACGCTGCGGCAATTTTGGCCCCCTCACGACCTCCTCACTCGTCTGGATCACAGGACAGACGGAAGGGACCATGAGGAGCCCCAGAGAGCAACTAAATCTGCAGACGACCTTTGTGAACAGTGCAGGAAAGCTTTGCGGACCACAGGCTCCCAGGTCTTGCTCTGGGAGCTCTTGGCTTGTACCTGACTAGACAGAGGGCTAGAGAAGAAATGAAGATGTAAGCCAGGTCATGTATGTATTTAAACTGACATTTTTGTTTCTACTTAAAACGTGCTGTTGTCTTTCCAGGAATGCATAAAACCCAGCCAAATATTTTCTTAATATGTACATAGGCCAAATGCCAGAGATTATATAGTCAACGAAAAGAAATACATTGAGAATCCAGCAGTACTGAATTTTTCTCAGATGCTAACGTAAAGACTACATGATTAAAAAAAAGAAGAGATTTCTGTCTCTTAATATCTCTTAACAGAAATTCACATATTGACACTTCAGAAGGTGGAGCCTTTCATTAAGTTGCCTTGGGTTTTTTATGTTTTTCCTGGGTAACACTAGTTAACAGCATCTCAGAAGAGTGCAGCTATGGAGTATGAATGAAGGTGCCTCCTTCAAGTGCAGTTATGTCCCAGTTCAACAATTTTAAAGCACAGTTTCTGTGGCTAGTACATTGCTGGACATCCCAGCCATCACAGGTAAATGTTCTCTCTGTATACTTGCCAGGAGAGGGGCATCATAAGATGGTGGCAAACATGATATAGCAGCAGTAAATGAAAAACAAAAAAAACACCCCCGCAAAAAAGTGCCTGCAACAAGGATCTGCCACAGTCTTTGGCTGAATTTACCTAAAGAGATTTTTCTTTTCCTGTCCTTTAAAAATGAAATAAACAAAAAAATGCTCCAATTAGAAAAATGCACTGGTGGCTTTACAATTAAAGAAGTGATACCTATAGATCAACATAACCAACAAGGAACTGAAAATAAAACTTAATACTACTGAGCACTTCTTTGCAGGTGTGGGAGCAGATTATCTAGCAAACTCCCCAAATCAGGATTATTTCTGAACAAGAATTAGTAGGACAAAAACTAGTGTACTGAAATGGGATTATTCTAATCATGTTGGATATACCCTGAAAGCTATTAAAATGGTCAATTTTACAGTCTGGTTTTCTGTACTGACACTAAGCAATATGGTGGTGCTAGAAGGGATGGTCATTCTAGCTAATTTTTGTGGTTCAGCTGTGACAATGAGACTATTTTTGAAAACCTAGGAAGGAAGGGAAGCAGGGAGAAAATGTAAAGCAAAAATTCAGTTGAGAGTACATTAGGACAGAAAGTAATCAACTGAGCTGTGGGTAGAAACACATCAGGTTTGATATTTATGCCAGGCTGTATTATCCCAATAGCCAAGAAACCTAGATAGTACATTGCCACCACATTATCTATATTGTAAATCTGTATCATCTGATAGCAGATGAAAACTATTCTAACTTAATTTTTCTTAATTTTTTATACTGTCAGCAGAAATAAGAATACAGCTTGTTATTATACAACTGTGTGCAATTTACTTCACACAAATATGCACACACATTCTTTTTGGTAAGGCTCTTTGGTTTAAGGTGACAGCGCTCAATCCCTCTATCTTCCTACAAATCGTGTTTTTAGAAAGTGCAAAGTGCACCTCGGTAAAGAGTTTGACCGAAACAATGACCAATCCCTGAGGAAGAACTGTCTCTAGATGAAAAAGGTTTCTGAAGATAATGAGACTGGAATTTCTACTGAGAAGCAATATCAGTAGGGAAAAGGATGAAAAAAGGATGAAAAAAAGTGAGGTGATCAAAACAAGAGAAGTGGAAGAAAAGAATACAGCTGTATAAAATCGGATTATCAATAGGATGTTGCAGAATAACAACTATTTGGGGCTTAATGACAGGGAGGGTGTGCATGTGTTTCTTTATAGAACGAAGAACTGAAAATATGACTTCCAATGCAGACATTTTACTTCAAAGCAGAGCAAGGTAAATGCACCATGGTACTTGGGTGTGCTGGGATGGGTTGATTTAATCCCCTCCTTCTGATGATACAGATTTATTTGAAATGGAACCCTTCTTTTGGGTGGGCTACAAATTGTTTAACAAATCCTTCCTTGAATTCTTCAAGGCTACAAATTCCTCCTTATTCTTTCCCAATGGGTATTTACATTTTTGACACAAAATAGAGCAGCTGCATTAAAGGAAGATGACCGCCACAAATATTTAGCACTGCCATCAGGGAACATTCAAGAGACCAAAAAATGACAGTTCAACACCCTGCAGGTACAGGAGGAAGCTGAACCTCTGGGAGACCTTCCACATTTCTGCAATTTGGTAGCACACTATACTTCAGGTTTTGCCAACCTAGAGCCAATTTTTGTTTCAACTATAAATAGCCATGAATTTGAACCAAATATGATGAACAGTTTTAGGGTGACCAGAGCACTTGCTTTCTTTGCAAGCAATCAACTGCCTACCCTTACTTAATTGACCCATTGCCAGTGAGAAAACCCTCCAAAAAGTTTGGAGGACGAGTTATCCTTTCCTGCACTCACTGTAACAGTCAGTTTGTTAAGTTGCCCAGAAGAAATCATTATGTTACTTCAAAAGTAATGGTGACTTTCAAAACGATCCGTTTCAAAAGCAAGATGTTACTTTTCATTCACAGAATGGCTTCTTTGAGAATTTACATTCTCCTTTCATTTATGTTCCAAGAGAAACTTAAATCCAAGTTTAGTTCCTTCCAGTTATACTTTTTATCTGGATTCTGAAAGGATTTGCTGCCTTAGAAAATGTGCACTTGGCTCTGTTTGCGGTTTTATTTTGATGTATAATGAAATCAAAATTGGAGGCGACAGACCCCTGAACAGGAACCACAGCCAAAGATGAGGAATTGCTTCTCTCTTTAAGGCGGGGGGGGGGAAGCAGGACTCTTGAATTCTGTCTGGTGTTTGCACAAAAAAAAAGCCCCACATAGCAAGAGGTGAAACACTTTCTTTTCTACTCCAACAACCACATAAGAGAGCCCAGTTAAAACATTCCTTGACACAGTCAAACCTTGGCTTTCTTCTGAAGCATAAACATGACCATGTTTAACCTAGTCCTTGAATCAGATGATTGGTGTGCTCTGCATAAAGCTCTGGTCTGGTTCAAGGACACTGCTAAAGCACAGCGATGCTGGGTGACTGCTGCCCTGAACAAAAAGCTCCTCTTTCCACCACTCACTGTGCAAGGCAAAAGGACCGTTCAAACATTAACGCGCTGGAGAGCGGTTTTCTTTCAGTTCATTCCAGTTACTATTCTACATTTTCTTTCTCTCCCTTCAACATGTACCTGTGTCAAAAGAAATGACCCTTTCTTTCGACTCGAAGAATGGTTTCTGACTGCCCCCATGCATATATAAGACTTGAACATCACAAAAGTTTGCACGCGAGAAATTTCACTTTCTCCCAGTTTAAACATTAAGGGTTTTCTTCCTGCTTCTGAACTACAAAAAATAAATAGTAATAAAAATCAAATATATTGAAGTTACTGATGAGAATTGTCTAAACATTCAGACTAGTTCTAAACAGTCAGTGATGACAGACTACCATATGTTAAGCTTCCCATTATCATGCCAGAAAACGTTATAATCACCTTAATTATAGCAACATTGATTTTTCCCCTCAGTGGCAATGTAATGCAAGAAAGTGCAACTTCTTCTGTTCTGTACTGTATTACTGTCTATAGCAAAGGCAAGCATATGCGCATATTGTCAAGCATTTGTACAAACAGATCAAGTTGCCAAGTATGCACCTAATCTAAATGGTCTCAAAGACGGAAAGAAAGCAAACTTTACCTTGTGTATTTTGTTGAAATATTTTGTTCAGATCCAAAGAGGAAGCTCTGGAATGTGATTTCTGCGGCCTTGGAGGTGGAGTAGGGGGTTCTTCTCCCTTTTTCATGGCATCTTCTATTGATGTGCTAGAATAAGACCTAAGGAAAAATGGGACGGGGGGAGGGAGCAGAAAATATTTTATTTCAGAAATTAATTTTAAACAACTACAGTGAATAGTACCTAAAAATACACTGATCAGAACTCAGGTTCGTGGTGGAAATTCCTTGCCCTAATGACTAAGTTCCCCCTTAGGACAAGATAGATTTATTTGGCAACAGAGGGACCTGTGTGCCTGGAGAAAGGAACGAGTCATGCTTACAGGGCTAGTATTTTTTAAGGCCTTTTATATCACAGCTTCAGGCCTTCTTACCTAACTTGAACTGCCAGCAGGATAATTGTAGCAACTATTTTGAATAAACCTGAGTAAAATTCCACACCTCCCATCCCGCCCCTTACAGTTTCTGTTTCCTTTCCCAACTGCGAGGGTAGTATTTGTACAGGTATAGCTTCAACCTACCTCTTGCAAGTACACATTTTGTAATTTATAATAGTCTAACCATTAGAATAATTTTTTCATAGCAAACAGTCACCAAATTCTACAAAATCCAGAAAAACTGCATGGCTCCGAAGTGACCAAAACTGGTCAAATACACGGCTTTCCAGACCCTTCCACATCACATTAATCCCAATGTGGTGCATTTTGCTAAGAATTTTGATTTTGCTGAGTAGTGTCCAATATTTTTCAGCTGTTGTAGTTACCAGTTTTTCTGCAAGACCGAGAGCTTTGTTCAAAATGAGCATTGACAACATGAGATGTTACACTTACTGTAACACATTATGCATGACAGGCAAGACCAAAAACACATTCAAGTAGAGCAGAAATAACTCCCACTAATGGGAAACGGCTCATTTTTTGCCAAACAGGTTGTTGTTAGAAAACAGCTCTTTAGTGGGATAGACATTTGGCAATGCTCATCCTATGTTTCTGATATAAACTTTAATAAATACAGGACTGAAAGCCATAATTGCTTCAAAATTTACATGTGACACAAAAACCTCTGCTGATGCTGTATTTTCTGTCTTGGTAGAGTTTTGAATTCCATAGGCTTATCATATCAGACCTAACCCAACCCCCTTGAAATAAATGGGAAAGTTCTGAATCAGGATCTTAAGGTTTTATACTTGTACTTTCCATATTATGCAGTGTATATTTTACTTGCATTAAAATTGTTCAACCTAACATTTTGAGACTTTTAATTTTTTTTTAAAGATTGAGTAAGATAGCAGCTACCAGGCAAAAATATGCCTGCCCCAGCAGTGCCAACACAGAGCCCCGTGACAGTGAATCGTTGCTTGCAGCAGGCGGACCTGGCACTTAAACGACAGTTAAGAGTCAGCAGCTAAGAATTTGCACAGCTTAGGCTAGAAAGCCAGGGTCCAGAGCTGTAAGAGACTCAAATCATAGCCTCTGGTGGTCAGGCACACCTGAAGACAGAGACCCTTGAGGTTACAGAGCCCTCCAGGCTACACAGAACAAGTGCAGCAGAAGGTCCAAGTTGAAGGATGCGCTCAGGAATCTTTAGTCTCAACTTCTGCATTGAATTAGTGACATAAAGTCAGATGTGAGACAGTCATATGTGACACAGTGGTCACATTCAAGTGACTTTTTTCAAACTTAAGTATTTGCTATTTTATGCATTTTTGCATAAAATACTTTTTACACATTTTTTGCATATTTGTAATTCAGTAACACAGCAAGAAAATTTAAAACAGTGTGAAAAGTGAAAAGCTTTGGCTAGCAGCTTAAAAATAGCATACAAGGCAGTTCAGCCTTCCTGGATGTAGGTCTTAAGAACAGAGGATTTCAATCTTCATTCATCATGCTTATAGCCGATTCTTTTGTTAGCAGGCTTTGACAAGCCTGTAAGGAGGGAGCTCCTGATTGTGCTCTCATTACTTAAGAAAAAAATCAGAAGCCCTCTAGCTAGCACCAAAAAAAACCAGTTTGAAGGGCAATGCACGATGTGGCTATACACCAGAATGGTGAACAGCCAAACCCAACACGTAATCCATTTATACATGATATTTTCTGGCACAGGCTTCCCTCTCCTTTCAAACATCCAAATTCAACCAGTGTCATTTCTAGTGCACAACAGTGTAAGTCCTTAAGTCCTTCCATCACGCACCACCCAGCCATAGTCAAATACACGCACGCCAACATAAGGATTCACTCACCCACATCTGAAAGCTGAGCTACTACCGCTGTTTCTGCGGGAGCGTGGAGTCTCTCCCTCCATATGCAACCACTGTGCAGGTTTCAACAGCACAAAATTGCTGAGAACGTTCCCCACAATGGGGTGGTCCCCCCTGTCCCACCACGACACCCCTGGGGCTGGGCTGGAGGCAGTCACCTCCCTGACAAGGCAGCGGGGCTGGGCAGACAGGCAAAAGTCCCAGCGCCTTATGACCAGAGATCACAGGGCCCTAAGGCAGTACTTATGTAGGGTCTATAGCTTACAGATCCCTCCTGGTAAATCTGTCTGATCTGAGCTGTACTTCCAGCACAACACCAATTAAAAAGAAAATAAAAATGCAACACTAGTTCTTATGCCTTATGTCTAACACCAGAGGAACATAGGTCTTCTGAAACAGAAATGAAAGCAGTACCTGGATCGTGGTCTGGCTTTAAGTGCATTAGATTCCTGAGCAGCTGGAACAGAAAAGAAAAAAGAACCGCTAAAACATCATATTTTAAGTAAATGCCGTTAGCTGCAGAATCAGTGTTCGTTAAAAATGTGAGTGTTGCAAGTGTGGATGTAAGCGTGTGCTCATCTCGCATGAGAAATGGGGATTGATTTTCACTTCTCCTTCCCCTTTGTTTTTGTAGTGTGAATGTCCTAAGAATTCAAAAGCCCACTTGTAGTTAGAGCTTCATCTTTTAGTTTGGTTACCAGAACGCAGGAAAAGCAATAGGTCTGACAGCTCTGACCTGTACTCCTGGATGTAGTTGCGACAAAACAACATAAGGAATAGCATAAGCTTTCCACAGAAAACATCTTACTCCTAGTCCAAATATCTATTGGTTGTCCTGCTTCCCAAAGCACAAAGGTTTATGTCCTTCCTAAATACTTTAACTAATTAGTACAAACGTCCATCTTCTCACTATGCATAAAAAAAAATTAACACATCAGGTTGAGACTACTTTGACATTGGGAAGGAAAGATATTTGAAGGTAGAAAGCTTTACAGGCTAAGTGTTGATCAAACACATTTCTATCAGTGTAAAAATCGGTTACTTTTATTTGGGTAAATGCCAAATATCATGCCACATGCAGGTTTTATGTGATAGGAAAACAACAGTGCTGACTTATCTTCTCTGGGTAATTCCTCGAGGCTGTTCCTTGGTTTACATAGTCTTTTTGTGACTTTTCTGTTACTCTCCTTACTAACATCAGATAATTTTGAGAAAACATATTGTGTGATTGCTTTCAAATTCAGCCCACTGAGATATCCTCAAGGTATTACAGCAGCATCAATGATCCCAATGCACACACAAAGTGAATCCTTGTACTTTTCCCATTATTCTGCTAATCAAGGTACAACACTTAGGAGAAGCAAGTTGGGAGGGGGGGAATTCTCAGAGTTTCTAGCTTCCTTCAGATATATGCCTATTTCCAAGTCAGACATTTATCACCAGTTACTATACTGCACTACTGACAGATCCTCCAAAACACAGAGCAGGAGCTACCTGTGGTAGCAGCTGGAAAATTCTGACTTTTTAATGGCTTGCATTGTTCTACAGCATAGACCCTCCATAGGAGGCTTTAGGCTTACAGAAGACAAGTAGCAGCATATGGCACATGTATAGCCACACACTATTTCTTTGTAAAAGAAAGTGCTTTTAGGGTCACACAGTGCTAGTTGATGCTTTGGATGGAATAAACCCAAATATAGCTGGCAGTGACACAACCAACTACTTATAAACCAAGTTCTAGTAGATTATTGTCACCACCAAACTGGCTCACAGTCATCCCAGATTTCTGTGCAACAAATTCTTCCTAGCAACTAAAGGAGAGAGAGGGAATTATTATTAAAATATGCAGTGGCAATAATCCTCCTCTCTTTCTGTGTCAAACTCCCAGAGAATACAACTTCAGGCACTGCTTCCCTACAGCCACATGACCTAATTTTTCCAATGCTGAAATTGCTGATTATTAAATTACATGCACAATTATTAAATATATGCCACTTAGAAATAGGAAGTATAAATCCTTTCCAAGCTAAGCCATGTTTAAGAACCTTCAAATTTTCCTTCTTTTATGGAGACCGTAATTCTGTTCATACTTCTTTTCGAAAGCCTTTCATCTAAAAACCTGCAGGTAAAACTGACATTCAAACTCTCTGAGGACATCTTGTTGAGGTAAACAGGAAAGCACACAAGGAAGAGAGAATCCCAGAATGACTACTAATAAAAAATTATAGCAATAGAACACTACTGCCAAGGATTTTCTTTTAAGCTTTTGAAAAATCAGGAAACTCAAAGCTACAATTACACAATACCCAGACTTAGCTTTACCTTTCAAAAGAACTAGTATAATATAAAAAAAATATTATAAAGCAGGTAGTTCATTACTAGGACATGCAAATAATTCTGGCAGCATTTCCATAAAACGTGCAGTTATTTTGGTACACTCAGTCTCTGTGTACTTTGTGTTTGAGGTGCAGGTTTATACACATACACAACATAATCATTCAAGATAATACAAAACTATTTATCCAGTTCGTGAGTTTTCCATATTTCTATTGCTATGGATACATAAGCCTAACTTAATGTGAAACTGATAAAAAGTTAAAGCTGTTGAGTAAATTAATTACATTTATTATTTAAAAGTTTGTACAATTCTTGGAGTAGTAGAGCCTGATGAACTGAACAGCTTGGTTTGCACTAAAGTCATATACAATTGTGGACTCTTATTTATTCATTCAGAGGAGAACGTGAAGGTTCCCGGTTTGGGTGTTCAACTGCTCCCATGCCCTCTTCCAATAAAACTTCATTTTAACATTCCAAAGGATGTTGATTCAGTAACTTTTGGCTGTAGCCTAATACCCTATACTCGCTTTACAGGCTGAAGATTGGGTGGAAAATTGTACCATAAAGGGTGCAAGTATGCCACACAGCTAAAGAAAAAAACCCAAGGAATTCCCCACTAGTCTAAATCACCCCCACTGACTCATCTCTTAATGGTGGCCCGCAAATTTGGCCCTCAATCCTCTAAAAGTCTAAGGCCAACAATGATCTTGCACTTAGGAGCCTCAATAAACTGGCCAGATATTCAGAGATGCCAAGCATATAAAGTTTTTACCTATTTCAAGTTCCTAGTCCTTCTGACGGCAAAGAAAACTTTCCCATAATGAAGCACAGCAGCATCATCTGTCCTGAATTTACACAAACAGCCCAAATGAATAACGAAAAAAGGATGCAGAATTTCTCCTACTTCATCCCAACTGAGTTTTCATCCTGAAGGTTAATGATTACAATGACCTTTCAGAACAGTGACGGATTCTGAAATAACCGCTCAATTACTGTGCTGTATCTAGCCCACTGGATTGATAAACATCTTTACTTCTGACATCAATCATATCATGCAACCTCAGAATGTGCTCGCTCAAACCCTCAATGTGCAGGACAGCAAGGGTGAAACCCCAGCAGTGACAGGAGTCATGACAATGGGGTGAAACTCTGCCACCGTCTCCCTTGGTACAGAAACACAGCAATGCTGCTGGAGGAGCACAGCTGCATTGGGAAGCCCTCCCTGACCAGGAGATGAAGGACATGGGGAAAAGAGGTCGCTGGCAAAGGAGATATGCTTAGGAAAAAGCCTACCGTCACCTGCACACCGAAGATGGAATTGCTGAACTGAAAATAAAACTCCCTGGGGCACTCCTGGGCAAAACCGGAGGGGAGGAGAACAGAACTGAAAGTCTTGCAAGCACCCTCCTCTCCCCGAGAGGGAAGTGTAAGAGAGCATATGTGTGTGTGTGATGGAGAAGCAGCAATCATCTGAGAATAGGAGCTGAAGATAGGAAATCTGGCAGCTGCCAAGTGTTTGGGAAGAAGCCAGGAAAAAAAGAGTTGGGAAATGAGGCATGCAGCTGTTGAGCAGCCATGAAAAAATTGAGCTATAAGACAAAACTGCTGTGACAGACATGTGGGGTCAGTTTTCTTAATCAAGAATATCTTCACAAGTAAAAACATTTATGCAAAAGGAAAAGAAAGCAAGTCCAGATTTTAGCTTGACTGGAACCAGGGAGGTTCTTAACTCTTAACCACTCTAGGAAAGAGATTAACAAAGAGGAAGGCAAGGGAGGTCTGATGAACTCAACTGAATGCATGGGAAGTTTCTGAAACAACTATGCAATTTTGACACATGCCGTTCCAGAAGTAACATTTTCCAGTATGATAGGAACAAGGAATGTATATTGGAGTCAGAGAGGGAAAAATCAGGGGTGGTTTCAACAAAGAAATGCCCCCCAAATCAAAAGCTTACATCAGTGCTGTAAGTGCCACAAAGTCTGTGTTTCCAAAAGGCTACCTACCCTTAAACTCCTTGACAAAAAATATGAAAGCTCAGTTTTTACAAAGAAACAGGCCATTTCAAAATAGTTACTGAATACTTATTCCACACTTGAGAAGAGCTTTTATCAAGAGGTACAATATCACGTATATGCTCTGGCATCTTGTTTGTAGTACAGAAAAACAAAATTCAGATGCCTTACAAAATGCTACATTAAAAACATTTGCCACACATGAATAATGCATATACACTAACAACAAGGGAAAGAAAGCAAGAAAACCTTCTGACAACCTTAAGTACTAATTAAGATTAATTTTGCAAGTAGTAGTCATTATGAGGTAAAAGCTAATTTCAGTAGTAAAATAGTATGAGCAAAAGGATCTTAAAAAAATTAATCAAATTACATTAATTCAGGCTTACTGTGATATAAAAATATTTGATCAAAATTCTAATGGAAGTAACACGTCAATTTTTTTTCTTCTTACCTGTTTTCACAGTCAAGTGCTGAAATTCCTTTGGTATCATTTTGAGAGCAGTGCTTACTTTAAGAGCTTAATAAAAAAAACCAAAACAATGAGAATTACTTTAAGTACGTGCAGGTAGAATCTACAGGTTATCAGCTCTGAGAAAGGAACACACAAGCACTCAAAAAAGTAATACATTTTAAGAACACAAGAGTCAAGAATACAAAGCCCTATGCCCAAATTGTCAAATAATCCCAAACTTTGAGAATTTGGGGGTTTTGGTGTCTAAATCCACAGTCTTCTCTTTCAGAGATGTAGCGCTCTCACAGAGACTGCAGCTGGTGACACTTGGCAGAGCTGGCACTCAACTCTCCCACGTTACAAACCTGGAAAGCCAGGGTGCACGAGAGACTGGCTGCTTCTGAAGGCTGAAACCTCACCAGCCCGCCCCAAAGAACGTCATAAGGCACTGACAGAGCCAGGGTTAAAATTTAGGAAATCCCAGTCTTTGTGCTTACTCCCCCTCCACTGACGCCTACACAGCCTTTATTAATGACTTTCTTAAGGCGTTCTTAATGCATTGTAGCATATTTTAATGTACTGTAACACACAGTATTATAAATAACCACTTGGAACGAAGTCGCTCATCTCCATCTGCCTTTATCAAATAAAACACGTGGGAAAATGCTGATTCTTGTGATCCAGTTCTATTTACACTATCTTCCATGTTTACCTGTATTATAACCTGACAGAGTGGAGCTAATTTACTTGTATAGTTCTGAAAATGGAGGAAAATTTGCTTCTACAGTCCTGAACTAGAGGTTCTTGACTTCTGGGGAGATCTCCTCAGTCAGGAGAGCGATCTGCTCTTCCATTTGTCAGGACAGCAATAAATGGTGGAACAAGAGCATTTGTTCTTTGGCTGAAAAGGTAGAAATCTGTGTCATAGATACAGCACATCTTCAGCCCAAAGGACTGCATGTACCAAAGCAGCTTCCCATCTGACTTAACATGTCAGCTACTAAGAGGAAAGCACAAGTTCTTCACCTACACAAGGAAGGAAAAAAAAATTCCCCAAGTAAAAAGTAAATCTGCCCTAGACATATGAAAGCAATAATCTTCAAGGTTGAAGTCTGCTCTTTTCCATTATGAATTTTACAACAAAACAAACCTTGTCAATAAAACATGAATTTCTTGGATTATGCTGACTTGTCAAAATGTTTTACAAACTGCCATCAACTCTGACAACCTTTCTTTGAATGAAAGACACTGGGAATCTGCCAAACTCAGTCACACCTGAGTGTGGAAAGTGATTCAGGAATGTGGACTACCTGATCTCACAGCTCTGATGCAACCTCAGCATGTGCACAAGCTGGGAGGTCAAAATGTGTAATTTTTTTTAATTAAAGTATAATCCACAACTCTGAGAATAAGGCAACAAAATACCCACAACTGTTTTGTTTCCACAGCTGAGGGACAGGGACAGCAAGCAAGAACCTGAAAGGTCATGGAAAGCGCATCTAAAAGGGAATGACTGTGATGATCCAGCACTGATTCTGGAAGCCCTAGTAGCTGCTGAATGGAAAAAGAAAAAGATAACTTCAATTTAACATGGCTTGCTGCTGACAGATTTCAAGTGAAATAAATGAATCAAGTATTTTCAATCCAGTTTGTCCAAAACTTTTGTTTTGCAAAAAAATACAGGGACTTTTTTTTTAATAAGAATAAAAGCTAATTTTGAAGTATTGCTATTTCCTGCAAAAAGGGAAATCCAAAATTTGGCACAGTGTAGTCTTTGCTCTTAAAAAATTCCTCATAACAACAATTATAACATTATTAAAATAAGAAGTGCAACATTAATTGCCTTAGGACTACACTTATCTTGGAAGGTGCCTTTCATACCATTCACATATGATAGAACTAATTTTGAAGCAAACACATCCATTTATTTGTCTTCAACTCAGCTGCTGTCAATGACTTAAAAGAAATGTCTTGCTTTTAAATCTATAGCAATACATAGGCAGCTTAGAAATTAAAAATAACATTGCTTCTGTCAGCAAATATATGGAATTACTAATAACACACAGAACTTAACCCATAACGGGGGGGGGGGTGTGATTTATTTGAATACCTTGTTTGTCATCTTTCTTTGCATCTTGTAACAGGGCAGAATTATCAGGTATCTCTTCAGCTGACGCCTTCTTAAAGAAAGAAGATGTATTTATTATACTGATTGGCATAGCACCCACATTTCTACAGTCAAATATTTAAGAATACAGATCAACACAAATAAAGGTGATATTCTCTCTTGCACCATGATTTGCTCTGTAAAATAAAGGAGCATAGAGGGCCTTCAAAAAGACAACTGTAACTCTGCTTTTCAAGGTACAGCAGTTCCACACCTGAAATTAATTCGCGAAGCACTTCAACAGTGACTGACAAGAAACTAAGGACTATATGCAAGGGGAGACTTCTCACAACATGGCAATGATATTCTGTGTTTTCTTCTCTCTGTGGGTGTAACACCTGCGTTAGGGTTGAGGAAACCTTCTCCAGTCCCTTCACCAGAGTTACAGTCTCCATCAGAACAGAGTCTCTAGCCAAAACTCAAGCCATACTCCAGAGCCCAGTAGTTCTGCATCTAAAGTCTTCTGGCTGAGGTGGCTGATCCTTGGACTACTCTTTTCTTTGAACACGCAGTCACTGAGATGGGAAAACAAACTTCATCAGCACGCCTGTTGGAGGCCCATTCAGGCTTCTGATGGGAAAACAGGGAACTTCTCCCCAGTCTCATTCCTTAACTTTTCTTTATTTCAGCAGCAATTTACAATACAGGCATTTGTTGTAACTTCTGCTGTGTAGCTTGCAAGAAGAAACGAGGAACAAATTCTACTACCAGAATCTGTAAGAACAAGGATATACTCTGAAGCCAAAACAATAAAGCAAACGTCAGAATCCCTAAGCTTCCCTAAATATTAAGTGATGCTGGTTTTTCCCAGGGAGCATGGAAGAGGTTAGGCCTAAAAATGGCCTGAAATCCATTGGGCCTAAAAAAATTACTTCAGAAACACAGATTTTGCAGATATTTAAAAAAAAAAAACAAAACAAAAAACAAAAAACCAACAACAAAATCTCAAGTCAGTAATTCAAGAAGGCCAAGTTCAGAGTAAAGGGCTATCAGATCTGTTTTATGAAATTGCATGTGGGATTCCCTAATGCTTCTGAGGAAGCAACATAGCAAAAACATGGCTTGAGGATTCTGAAAACATTTGTACAAAAACTTCACATCCCTAGCTAGCCCTGACTCTCTAAAGAGCATCAGACTAAAGACCTAATTCAGTGCATACTTGAATTGATGGAATGACTCTCACAAATCTCAATGAACTGTGAGCACATTTCTGAGGGCGTTTAGAGCAACCCCAGCCAGTCATTTTATGCATATAGTGTGAAATCTTGTGTTTTATCTTTAAGCTTTTGGCAGTGAGAAAGCTTGTGGAAAAGAGCCAAAGGAATGAAAAAAAAAATGAAAAAGGAAGAAAAAAAAGACCAGAACCAGAGTGGGAGACAAAAACTTGAGAAGAAAAATAGGAAGACAAAACCTCCTTGGATAAAAAAAAGCATTCACCCTTGTCATTCTTGAGCATAACATTAGCAGTCTTTCTGTGCTTCATAAGTTTAACAAAGCCTAGCATTCAGGTGACCTGTCACCTGCCATTATTTTCTATATGGATGTATTCAGGAACTGTTTCCATTGTACTGCAGTACTGTAGTTCAGCAGTCACAGTAAAAATAGTCTTCCAAAATTAATAAATTAAATAGCCTGAATGGATGATAGCTGGGAAGAGACAAAGACATGGAGGTAATGCGTAACTGATTGCATTGATAATATAATATTTTTAATTTAGTGATCAAGTATCTAAACTATATTTCCTCAAGTAGCCAAGCTACAAATTAAATTGCAACAGTGAATTACTGCATTTCCCACAGAGGGAGATGAATGGGAGATGAATCACTGACCTTCCAAATGATACTCATTCAGTGTATTAATTCTGAACATAAAAACATCAGTTGAACAAAAAAAAAATCAAGTCAAAATCATTCTCAAACCAGTTTTGAGAAGAGATTTTATAGTTCATTAATTTTGGATAACAAAGGACCAAAATAACAAGGCCCTGAAACAAACTGAGAGCTTTGCCCTGCATGTCTAGGACCCAGACAGTGAAGAAATGGAGCAAAACCAGTCAACAATTGTGATATAGTCAGGAAACACTATCTGTGCTTAGCCAGCAGGCAGTCATGCTACAGATTCTTCTTCATTTTCATCCTAGCCATAAAAAACCCTCTGATTTTGCAGAGCATCCTGCCACCTTGCAGAACCTAGGAATGGAGCAGAAGACCCAGCTGTTCCCCAAGAACATTATCTGACTACAAAGGCAGCACAGTAATCTGCAAGTTAGTGGCAGTTATGGTGAGAATGTCTCAGGAGGAGAGCACAGAGATAAGGCAGAGGAGGTCTGAAAGCTTAACTGCTGAAAATCAAAGTAAATATTAAACATAAAATGGGGGATTTCTTGTTTGTTTGGGTTTTTTACATTTTGTGCTGTATACCCTCTACAGCTATTTATTACTATAATATTCCTACTATTATCATCTCAACTGCAGCAGAAAAATCTAAAAAGCAAAAAACCATACAATTTAATTGCTTAGGAAATCATCTCCTTCTAGATTTATCCTTACTCTGCACATACATTCAAGGACCACAAACAAGAAGAGCCTAAAAAACAGACACTTAATAAGATTATAAAATTGTATTGGTTAGGTTACTGAAATGACATTTTATTTCCAAGAAAGACAAGATAACTCTGAAAGCAAGATTTCTGAGCTTTCTGAAAGATATAAAAGACCTTTCTAATCTCACGGTCCCAAAGGCTGCACTACTAAAGAGCAAACTTCCTCACAACTCTGCAATAACCAAAGACCACTTTGCTTATCTGGGTAATCACTTGTGAAGCCGTATGCTAACAAAACCAAGGACTCCCTAGGCCACAGAGAATACTGAAGTAGATCCTGAAGTCAAGAAGTTACATAAACTGAAGCTTTTTATTTATGTGTATAAAAGATACATCATTGTATGTTTATTTATATTTTAATATAATTTAATTATGTACTATATCTGTATTTTTTTTATATAAGCTTGTGTATTTGTATATGCACATGAAAATGCAAGTGAAAAAGAGAAGCTGACAGGAGTCTTGCGTACTGACAAAAAATCCCATCCGAACAGGGATGTGACAGTTTCTAAGCAGAAGACAAATAATTCACTCTAAAACCGAGTATCTTTAGCTGATGCAGTGAGTTAACTCAAATACTCAGTTGACTCTTACTGCAGTCTGGAAATGGAGTTATGTATATACATACAGACACATGCTGACATCAGCAAATGAGTTTTCAATGCAAATCGCTTTGAATTTTGCCTCTTACACTTGTTTAAATTGCAAACCAATATGCATCTATGCTAATGAGGCACACTCTCAAGGTACTGTTGAGCTTTGCCACACAACAGCACAGTGAAGAAGTGCTAGTGCAGCATGGCCTGTGGCACAATCTTGCAGCCCCCTGCGAACCACCCTCCCAAAATAAGGTCCCATGCAAGGGACAAGGCTGTTCCGCTGCAGTAAAGGACCTGCCCACGCTGCCAGCGTACCAGCAGCCCGCACTACCAGAACAGCGGCGCTGCTTTCAAAACCCAGTGTGGCTGTACTCTGCCGAAGCTGCTGTACAAAGAGCAATACCACCTAGGGAGACCACATATATTTTAACAGTTCCAGCAGATAAACTGGATGCTCAAAGCGCTGGCTGCAGCGTTCCCCAAAGTGAACACTGCGCTCCATAGCAGCTCAGGAGAGCCCAACTGGTGGTACCACTACCAAGCTGAATTTGATGAGGGAACAGCTGGGTTCTGACCCAGGAACTCCCCAGAGCAAGGCACAGGGAGGAAACAACTGGAGAACAGCCTTGCTGAGCTGCCATGACATACCATTACTTTTTAACTTGGAAGCAGCGTCAGAAGGGCCCATTCCTGCAGTCAGTCTGCCATATGATTTACTACCTTAAATACTAAACCCTTAAATCCCACAGCATATATATTCAGAGTTGCAATATCCAGGCACAACGCGGTGGCCACGGTTAGTTCAGCTTTACAGGATCTTTAAAGTTTCATTTTTTAACATCATTGATACACTCTTCTCCTTAATTGAGTTTTGCTTCCAACAGTCTTCCATTACAAGGCTGTTGTGATATGCTACAAGGGATCTCCATTCTTCCCTCAAAACACTCTTCCCAGCTCCTTACAGTTACTACCTAGACCCTTAGATGGTAGTTGCTTAGACTATGAAAAGGCTGGATATTAAAATGGAGACTGAATCACTTAGAACAGAACTATGCATGTCCATACTGTACAAAGTCTTGGATAGTTTCAGTCTCCAAAGAAGCAAAGTACAAGGAATCAAGACAAGCCAAGACATTTTTCTTCTTATCATCAAAACTGGGGGAGCACGTGTGGAAATGGAGCACTGTAAATGGAAGAAACACTCAAGAGCTACACAGTCAGGAGTGCCTGACGATAACAAGGTCTGCGCCTGAAGTCTCACATTTTTGACCAATTCACATTCAGGAGATACTTCACCTGAGCATGGTCCTTGTGCCACCACCCCTCCTGCAGCATGGGCTCTGCCCCTCATCGGCGGCTCCCAACGCCCGAGGGCCAAATGCAGCCCCATGGGACACAAACAGGTAAGGGGTATTTCTCTGCAGACTCCAGCATCGCACGAGGCTGGAGTCCCTCAAGGACTACTGTGAACTCTGTTATGCAGGAATATCTTTTGAAAAGCCTGTCAGCCCTTTCCACACACTGAAGAAATCGCCGAGAGAGGGGTTTGAGATGGCTTAATGGCAAGCTTAGAGACTTCTAAAGTCCTCTCAGACTCGCGGTTCTGCTGCTACGCATACCACAGCCATTGTGAAGCTGGCCTATTCCTCTGCACTCTGCAAGGTAACTACCCTGCTTACGCCTCCTCACCTCCGTCCGACTGAAGTCCCGGGTCTGCTGACCACCTGGCAACGACTCAGAATAAGAATCAAACAGTGTGCAGTCACGCATGGGCTTCAAAGAAGCTGCAGGGGAAAGAAAAAGAAAAAAAACCAAAGCAAGACATGCCAAATCTTCGGTTAATACACACTTCTTAAAAACCTGCTCCAGCGCCATTTTAACCTTCACTTCTACATATCAGAAGCCATGGATGACAAACACCATGAAGAAAATCTGCCTATCTTGTATTTTGAGTAAGTCAATGTCATGCAAGGGATAGCATGTATAATTTCTGTTGTACAAATAATTGTGAAATTTGGAAGAAGTGATCCTTAGTAAACATTAACTGCCCAACAACAACCATTTGTTTGCATTTTTCCTCCTCACAGTCCAGTATCAACTTAGTTGGCATTATAGTTTATATCTTGCCATCTTAGGAATGTTAAAGGTACTTACCAAACCTTCAACTCCAATTTTTGCCATTTTGAATACTGAAAAGTATAGTAGAACCTACGTTATACCCTAAAGTTGAAGGGCAGCAAAAATCAAGGACACTAAACACAGTAGATGCTGCAGTATATACCATCTTTAACTAAACAGCATTGAGAGCAGGGAAGGAAAAAAAAAATCAACTCTAACTTCTCACAGGAATATTCACAAGAACCTCATTTCTATTCCACAAGCTCAGGTCCTTCTGCTGATATCACTCTGGGATTAGTTCCTCTGAGATAAATCTGTCTTAACAGCTGGAAAACAGCTTTTCTTCAAGATCAATATACTGAAAGGCAGAATAACCAGTTCTCACATCAAATTTCTAGTTTCTGGCTAGCGTCTAGTTTTTGTGAACAAATTAAGCTCTTGCAAATCTGTCTTAATGTACAGTACAGTGGGTTACGTACAGGGCAAATAGTTTTATAGATTCTGTAAATTAGTTTTAATAAAAACTTCCAGAAAAGAAGGTGGTGGGTCAAATTGTCAATGGAGCTGTGCCAGGATAGCATTTGGACCTGCGCTTGTAGTTTATAGAACAAGCCATAAAGCTAGCAAGATCAATTAATTCTTAAATGTTCTGTCTTACACTCCAAGTCACTTTATTTGAAGCTTTAACACTCTTATCAGATGCAAGAATTTCACTTGAACCAAATTCTGCCTCATTCTGGAACAAATACAAAAACCTAATGAAAAACAGTTTCCAGTAATCTTCATCAGGTTCCTCAAGCCCCCGCCCCCCCAAATCTACGTTTCACAGAAATCAAATTATGAAAACAGAAAGTTTCTCCTGGCAATTTCTTTTGACATTTTAGATAAGTGTATGAGGCACTTGCGTACTTATCAATGCTTTCATTTCAGAAGTTGATACAACCAGGGCTCTATACTTTCTTGTGATTCACGGTGTTACAGTGTGTTGAGATGTTCTGCTTTTTATTAATGGAAGTCTTTCAAAAGACAGATTTCTGAATCCTGACTAAGCAGCAGAATGAGCGCAAGACAGTTTCAGACCCTCAAGCTAACCAGAATTAGCATATTAGCTGAGGTATTTAGAGTGCCCACAACAAACAATTAGCCCTTTCACCTCTTCCCCGTAGATCAGCTTGGAATGCTTGGTTGCGTGCAACACCACGAAACAATAATCATCTGAGAAAAATGGTAAAGACCACAGTGCTGAAAGGGACAAATTAGGGAAAAAGAGGACTCCCGGGGAACAACCACAGTTTACCATGCTCTTCCTCCCATTGGCATAATGATTCCCTACTAGTACAGTTTTAACCAAAAAGGCTTAATGTGAAGACACACCAACAAGAACCTGCATGGGGGAGCTGACAAGCTAATTTTCATGAGAACAGGCGTGAGAGTAGTGAATGAAGTGGTGGTCCTTGAGGGAAAAGGGTAGTTGTAATTATGACAAGGGAATGTAATTAGAGAGACTAAAAGTGATGAAGACTTGGAAGTGCAGGTTTTACAGGAGCTTCTTGCTTTGGATATGAAGATAGTGGATTATAAGGAACATGACTCCACCAGAAATTACTTCACAAATCTGATACAGGGTGAACATTTAATTTTCTTAACTCCAGCTTGATTTGCTCTTTTCCTCTCTTTTAATATATTCAGTGTCATCAAATTTAATGGAGATTTTATTAGGTCTTAAATATTATCCCTTAGCACTGTAATTATCATCTGTGATTAATCCTCCTTGCCCTAGAAAGTCATGCACATTTTTTAGATGGAACAGTATATATTTCAATGTTAATTTATAATTAAAAGAGACATAAGTGAAGAGAACAAAGGAAAGGGCAGGTCTCTCACTGCACATTGTTACTGAGATATGTTATATTTTGGATTAATTCATCCTCATGCTACACAAACTGTTGTAATCCCCCTGTCATTACTGCAAATTACTTACAGAAGAATCTGTGGATTACATAAAATGAATTACAAAAAAATTCAAGCTTTGATACTGCATCTAACAAAATATATTAGCATAGTAAGTTCTAAAGCAGTCCAGTAGTGTTTTCAACACATCTTCAAGAGAGAGACACTTAAGGGAAAAATCATTAAAAGAGTTAAAAGCCATATAAGTCTTGTTGAATTATCTTTGCTACAGGTAATCATCTGCCACTCTAGCTATAATGACACCTGAAGCACGCTGGAGCCAAGAGGCAGACATTAAGAGGCAAGTAACTGCTACACTTTGCATCACTATTTTGTGCTTTTATACATTCCTTCTTCAGCAATCGCCTCGTAAGCACAATTAAAACCACACACGTTAAAAAGCAACTGGAGAGCCACTACGCAGCATAGAACCCTGCCCTACCTGCAGGATGGAAAATGAAACAACCTGTCTTACACACACGTTGGGTACCCGAGGCGGGTGGCTACAGAACACGACCTGCCGCAGGGACGTTACCTGCTTGAAGGTACTCGGGCAGCAGCGTCTCTGGCAGCGTCTCCGGCAGCTGGTAACCATTCTTCCTCGCAACCACGAGGTGGAAAGCGGCACAAAACTCCGGGAGTGTCAGCGCCCCGTCGCAATCCACGTCACTCAGCTCCCTGCAGATATGACAGGCACACATTTTCCAAGCCATTACCTCAGGGAAACATATGGGTGCAATCACAGGGGAGACAAATGCAACTTTGAGAAGGGTTATTTTAATACAAGACAAGCGTCTCTGTCATTTGCACTTGATCCTAACTTGCACATTTGTCTCGGGGAAGGTGAAGCAGCTAATTTTCTAATACTGACTTGTCGCTTTTTTCTTTTTTAATGAAGTACTTTTTTTTTGTTATACATCATACCATACAATATGATGATACGTATATATTATAACATGAAATACATATCCTGTACTTCCAAGGCTGAAATTAACCTTCCCATGTTTGGAAGCACTTTTGGCCAATCCATGCAGGATCTTAAACTAGTTCAAGCAGAAAAAGTTAAAAATGGACTTCAGCATTGGTTACTTAGCACCATTGACTAGCCTCAAGAAAAGAGCTAAATTAATGCTCTTGACAAGTTTAAATGATATTGTTAACTTCTCACTAAAGCGGATCTCTATTTAATTCTAGGATTCTTTCAAACACTAAAACTGAACTTCAGAAATTCAAGAATTTTATAAATTAACTCTTTGCAAGAACCGACCAATATTTTATCATGAGCACATGGACTAAAACAAGTAAAGATGTAACTTCCTCCTCATTGAAAGTAATGAGAATTTTTCAAGCTGTTAAGGTTATAGTGACAAAGAATGAAACATTCCATGTGTTTAACACAGCGACACAACCTGATAAATCACATCGTCACAAAATTATAGTTATCTACTAGAAAGGAATACTCTTTAAATTTTGCACAGAGAATAACTTGTGCCAACAATAGAAATAAAATGTGTTTTGTTAACATATTGGATTAATCCATTCTTCTTAAGCAATCTTAAATTTAGATTCCAATATTCACTTCCCCCAACACTGTGTTTCTTCAATTGTTTTTTTCTTTTCACAACTGACAATCCGCTTTGAAAAGATTCCAGACATATTCTTTGACCCCGACAGATGTTCAGGCTCTTGCAAGCTTTTCTTCTCATCTCCCTTCATAAAAGCATATATAAAAGTAAAATCTCTATCAGCATTTCTGATCAACATTTAAAACTGTTTGTTCTTCCTGTCTGAGATGCAAGGATGACACTGAATTACAAAGCACCATGTTGTTTATGAAAATATAATACAATCCTTGTCAAATTTTATCATGTACAGTTCCATCCACAATCGTTTCTAAATAAGCTCATTAAGTGTACTGGTTCATTAGAAAAGCACTGATTAATTATGTAGTTGTACTTACTAAAAATTAGGCATTAATTAGGCCTCCTTTGACAAAACACAGCCAGAAACATAAAACGAACAACACATCTAAAACATTCCAGAGGTGCTTCTCTTCTGTATCATTTCATGAAAAATGTCAGTTTGAGCTACGGATGCTGCTTACAATAAACTCAAGAACTGCTCTCAGTTATATCACTGTTCAAACCTTCCCAGTCCTGCTGACTAGGTGAACACCTCTCCAGAAAACAAACGTGTCAAGAAGATCAATGAGTACCCTGCTGCTGGGGCCTGAAAGTGATTCTGGAGATAAGAGTAATAATTGTAATTGAAGACACTTTCCAAAATTTAACAAGAACTCTTGAATTAAGCATCTTTTCAAAAAAACAGGATACACATCCCCAACACTATTACAGTACTTACCAGATGTGAGAAAGCTCTGGGATGGGCAGCTTTGATTTTGTGAAGAAATTCTTTGCCACAGAACCTGTTGGGAAACCATGCCTTATCAACCACTGGAAATTAATTCTCCAATTATTTACCTTTGGCCAGGGCTGCTGTGCCAGAAGCAGCTGGTTACTTTACATCCGAGAGATGCTCAGATTAACTGGATGCAAATATAGCTGTTGGACCATTTGTCTCTTGCTGAATAAGTGACAAAGCCAGACAGAGCTGTTGACCTCATTTCCCCATTCCCTCCATATGGGAAAAATAAACAAAGGAAAACACACTTTAGTACTACTGATTCTAACCAGCATAATGAGTATGTCAGCAATGATGAAATAATGGACACAACGGCTCTGCTTCACCCAGGCGCCATGTGTGTGGCAGTACAGTGCCGTAGTGTCTGCACTGCTCTCCCAAGACGCTGCTTCAACCATGACTTCTCCCTCCAGTGGCTCAATTTTTATGAAATACAAAAACAAACAAACAAAAACCAAAACAAAAAACCCCAAACCAAAAATACGAAACCCAAAACCTAGGAGATTCAGATAGCCCATAGCTACTGTCCTGTTGTAGGCATCCTCAGTCACCCTGCCACAACAGCCCTTCTCATTCTTCTCCTAGATAACAAATCCACTTCTTCACCATCCCATATCACGGGCTATGAGCAGTACCCTGTAAGCCCTTCCTGAATACAGGCTTACAAAATGTAAGGCAACATAAAGCACAGATTTCTAGGTCTATAACCCTCTTCCCCTTGGGCATTCAGGTCCTATCACCTACTGCAGTACATAAGAAAAGCTGGCACTGGGGCAGGTCCGAGACTCACCTAGCACAGCACATCCTCCCCAACACTGGATGCCAAGAGAGGAATATGTGACCATGACAAAGCCACACAATAATAATGCAGCTCCAGAATACCCCCTAACCTCTGAGCACCTGCAATTCAGGAACTTTCTCAACCAGAGGTAACATTTAAATATTCAGTAACTTCTGACAGATTTTTCAGTCACAGATTTCTCAAATAACGTCTTAAACCTGGACAAACCTCTAGCATCTGTATCACCCTGCAGCAAGGATTTCTACAGCTTAATTATTTCAGGATGTTGTAGAAGCTCAGATTTATAATTTATAAACAGTAATTCTGGATGTGCAGGGACTGCCTGAGAATCTTGCTTAACATAAAGGAAAACACACAGCTACCCAAGAGGCTCTATATGCGTATACACTTGCATACACAGTTACAGACATATCTAAGTCTGTGAGGAAATACAAAGTTGTTGAACAACTATTTTCTCTTTCAAGCAAATTCTAAAAAGGAGACCTAACTGAGGCAAAGAACTGGTGAAGCACTAATTTCTGTCAGCAGCTCGTAAATTTATTTATTTTGGCTGGATCCGAGCCTCCTGAACCCCAGTAATACAGCAGGGCTCAGTAAAACTGCCTCAGTTTGAAACCTGTGACATCTTCCTTGCCAGACCAATTGTCTGTACCCGCAGTGACTCCTCTCACCAGCAGCCTGATCCTCCTGTTCGGGATGGAAAGGCAATCTCAATACGCTGCTAACAATACTTTTACCGTGTGCGTGCTCTCCACGATTTGCTTTTAATCACCTAAAGGTCAAAATCTCAGTCCCTCAGAGCCATAAACACTGAGGCTTGACCACACAGGCCAGTTAACTGCATGCATCACTTTCATCACGTGGACGCTGGCACATTTCTGCTGGGAAAGCAAACACAACCCTAAGGGATTTCTCAGCTCAATATACACTGCAGGTGTGAGCCACAAATATAGTCAATCAAACACAGAGAGCTCATTCTATTTTTTACTGAATCACCAACATTTCTCCCTTAGATGTAATTATTTTTCTAAAATCAGGCTATTTAGGAAAAAACATAATGGCCACAGAATCGGTTTGCTTTTTGAGTTGTCTGCCTTTAAAATGAAAAGGCAATCAACTCTCTCAAACTCACTCCAGGGAGAAAAAAGAATTAATTTAACTACTTAGCACTTCTCACTGCTCAGCCTGGTCCCTTTACTCAACACGCACAGTGGCTGGTAAAAATTACCTGAAATAAAGGAGTTCAGGTCAGGCTGCAGGGACCTAAACTGGTTGATGTAGTAGTCTCGCTGCTCCTCCGTTATCCTCCAAGGGTCATCCGAGTAGCTGGTGCTGCTGTCCTGTTGCTCCCGCTCCACTGAAAGAGACTGAAAGGAGGGACACTGGTACCAGCTGCAGGCAGGGGGCCAGAAGGTCACTGGGAACCTCAAGAAACCAGATTGACTCTCTTCTCTTAGCAGACACATATTTTAAAAGAAATGAGAAGCAGAAACAGCCACGCTGATTACCATCCCACTACTTAACTGTTAAAGCTAAGGCTAGTATTAGGTATCTTTACCCAGGCAATTAAAGGAAGTTTTACATGACCAAAGCTAAAAGAAAAAGGAAAGCCCAATTCATACTTTATTACCTCTGTATTCATTTTGGGGGTTCATTTTGGCTGCCATTACAACCCTGAACTGCATACTGTACACCTGGAACGGATAGAACCAGTAAAGGAGCTAAAGCTGTATTTAAGCAGCACAGTGCATGAAAATTTAGCTTTGCTAAGAAACTATGTATTTAGTCTAGGAGCGGTGCTGTAACTACAGAGCTATACCGCTTCTGGACCCTCCGCTCACCCCGGTAGCTGGGCACACATTACACCGAGCCGGGGAGACATGCAAACCCTTCGAGACCTCCTCAACCTTCTGTCACTTCCCATGGTTTAGGTAAAAATCCTACTTTGGGAAAAAGAATATTCTGGAGGAGAAGGACATTTTATCCATTTATGTCTTTGCTTTCTGATTGACTTGTTTAAGGGAAGTCTGTATGTTTGGTAGGTTGGGTAGTGGTGTCTAGAAGAGGGCTGCTGGTACAATTACTGCCTTTGTTAAACTGGAATGACTTAGTATTCAAGATTTAGGCCTGGATGACGACACTCTTGAAGAGGGAGGGCAAGAGTGAACAATAACCAGGCTCCAACAAGCTCCACAACCCTTTCTCTGACATACCTGTCCACTTCCTAAGAATCAAATGCAAAACACCAGTTCTGAAATACATCAAAAGATCCCCAAAACAGGCAACATCATAAAGCTGTAAATTAATTTTCATTTCAAAGTGCTACACAAATGCACCCAGTTTCACTTCAAGTTAGCACAAATTACGTGACACTACCTGCAGATCTTTTCCTGAGGCTCAGGTGACATTTTATTGTGGGTGTGGGGTGCTAAGCACTAGGGAAAAGGTACAGAGGCTTTGAGTCTTACTTATTTAGGAAAAGCTCTCCCTTAGGACAGCTTTGTCCTTCCATAGGGCAAACTACCTATTTGCATAGTCAGTGCACAGCAGGCATACTGGAACATCAGAAAGATCTGCTTTTGCAACCAGCAGGAAAACATAGGACCCATCTCATAAAAGCAAACAAATATCCAGAAATTCATTCATTCTGTTTGAGATGCGATTTAACCAACTGGGGTGAAAAAACAGAATACACAGAATATTAGGCTATAAATTCTGTGCATGTGTTACAGATGGCATTCTAAATCAAGCAGGAATCTCTGTGCAACCTCATATATTTTAAATGAAAATGTTTTACTTTTGCTATGATAACCTCAATTATTTATTTTTTTTCTTACTTTTGAACTGAAGATTCTCAGTCTAGTTTTCCTATCTGTGCTATTTGGTGCATTCTACTTAGATTCAGCAATTTAATTAGTTGGCTTATTTATTTTCATTTCCCCTTCCCATCAGCTTTGTTTTTTTCTTTTTCATATACTAGAAAAGCATGCTTCAGCCTCTAGTCTAAAAACGTGATGGAGAACACTTTTTACTTTTGAAATATGAATTCTTCTGCCTTTTTTGTTTTGGTTTCATTTTTTGTTTTTGTTTTTTTTTATTTCTATTTCATGTTTTATTAGTAGTACTACTGAAGAAAAGCATCAATTCATTACCCGATTAAGAGTTGAACAGGTGAGTGCAGGTTTGGTTCCATAATTCCCTGATGATGGTCCATCTTGCTGGTGAGCAGAGTGTCTGACTTCATAAGGTGCTACAGACATTTAAAATAAAGTATATAAATTAAAGGATAATCAAAAAGATTCTACTAGGCTAAAGGAAATAATTAAATACCACAACGTCAAGAATCTAGCTTGTGAACCTACTGTCATAGTATCAATATCCATTTTGTCTTCTGCAACAAAATTCCAGCCACATACTTGTCTTTCACATTACATCATTCTTCTTCAGACATTACTGATAAGAAACTGTCATATATTACTAGATAACATAAATCATTGTTCATTATGTTGAAATGTATATATAGCCTGTTTATTTATACATTTTATATATTTATAGCCATATGTAACACAAGAACGCATTACAAATAAGAAATAATTCAACGGAGCTGCAAAAAAAATAAGCTTTGACAATGCCATCAAACAGTAAATCACTAATTTTCCATATACTCTTCTTCCCCCTTCCCTAATTTCTGTTGAAAATCAAAATACATGACTCACCACTTCGCCATATTTGGAGTAAAGTTAGTAAAGAAAAGTAACAATTACTTCTTTTGCTAAAATAAGTCACTTGTGTTCCACTGCAGCAAATATAGTAAGCGGTGACATAACAGTACGTTTAAGAACAATGTTTTAAAAATAGGTCAAGTACACAAACAAAGGCAACTCACTTGCAAACTCTGTAAGAGTTGAAAACTTCTGCTGCCAACCTATTTAAAATGTACCACTACAAAGACAGTCTGCGTTAGATAGACAGAACTTAAAAGATTCTTGATGAAAAGTGAGATCAAGAAATCTTAAAAATTTTGAGCTCAGGAAGACCTTAGCCTTCATAACCCTAACTCCCTTGCTTTCCTGAGTGGTCTTATCCTGTATTGGTATCTATTTTTCTGCCTGTACAAATAACTTCTAATTTCAGAAAAAAAACCCACAGGAAGTTGGGAAACATACAGACACGCTTGGAGAGGAGATTTAAGCACAAGGCCACTCTGCTAGGTGTTTGCTACCGAGAAAAGCTTCCAAAACTATCAAGAAAAAAACCAGTATATAGTCATGGTTGCGGTGCAAAGGGCTGCCCTTGAAAGGCCACCATCCAGTTCCAGGGTCAGCCTTGCAGTACACAGAGGAGCCCACAAGCTCGGTGCTGCGGTGCTAGCACCTCCTGCCCACACACTAACGCGGCGGCTTTCAGACCCACCCTTTCAAGTGCTCTTCAGAAAACTGGAAGGGTCCTAATCTTAAAGGCCAGGAAGAACCAGTAGGTCACCTAGCCTGGCACTTGGTACAGCACGGGCCAAAAAATGTTACCTGCTTGCTGCCACTGAGAACACATTTGGCTGAAGTATCCCCAGTGGGATTAAAGTAGGGGAGATTCCCATTCTGGAAAACAGGAGAAATTCCCCTTCTGGAAAGTAACCATAGTGTTCTACACCTCTAGGATTTTATCACCTTAAAAATTCAAGCAGTTGAATAATTAGTTTTAGAAGAAGTTGACAGCTGGATTGGACGCTGCTGCCTCTACTCACTTTGCACAGCCGCTGACTTCATGAGAAATTTCACTTAAGATTGCAACCAAACTCGGAGGGAAAAAAAAAAAAAACCACCATCCAAAATCCACCCCCATAGCACTGGCAGATCTGGGACAGAGTCCCAGAAAACAGCAGAGCGCACAACATGTAACACGGTCAGCTGCTCCCGACAGCTCTTCAGGGTGAGGGCTATCTGCCACGTCTTCCTCGCTGGAGTGGAACACGTGTCATACCAAAAGACGACCTTGCTAGTGTTGCTTATTTCAGAAGTCAACCACCACTGTTTTGATCAGTTGTACCAAGGGTGCGGTGAGGAAAAATCCCATCCCTGAACAAACAGCAGTTTACCTAACTGGCAAATGAATGCCTGTGACTCAGTACTGGTACAATTTTCACGTGAAGGCCACTTGATTGTGTTGAACACTTTCTTATTATGGCTGTAGTGAGCTTCAAAACATTGCAATAGCTGTTTTTTCACTCATTTGTAAACAAGGACAACAACTGAAGGACTAGCATGCTCCACCCTTCGCTCACTGCAAACACACTAACTGAAGGCCGGAGGGATGATGGAAGGATGGTATACACCAATGCCTACTACTACCGCCCTCCTCGTCACCAGATGTTGCAATTAGGAGAGCACAGGCACCTCACTATTAACAGGAGCTTGTAAAGCCTTAGTAAAACTGGCTTCTGCCCCACTACCCTCTCATTAAAATGAGAATGTTTTGCCACCTACTCTAATGGCAGCGCGATCAAAGACAGAGCATCTATGTACTGCCTTATTCTTGTCCATTTTGCCTAAGTTACTGTGTGACACTGTTTTTATATTCATGTCCTATCATTATTTCTGTTACAAAACCAGAGATTACTATCCCTTCCTGCAAAGGAAGGTTCACTGCCAATCTGAAAACTAATATAGCCACTACTGAAATCAGAAGCGGGCTTTTCTTCCCCTCTAATGAAATCAAAAGCATCATGCACTCTGAAAATACACACAAACACTCTGCCACTGGGATATATCACACGTAGTCTTGTCAGAGATTAGGTATTAGCATTTATCTGTGAGCAGTGACACATAAGTCTAACTAATTTACCAGAAAGAGAACAGGATTGAACCATCAAAACAAAATGAGATGATTGAATCGTTTTCCAACATACAGGTCTAATTAAATGTTAAAATCATTAGGCTGACTGTCAGTTGCATTTGAAATTTGGATGCTTCTGAGAAAAAAAATAAAAAACAAAACAAAAAGAATTTAATACAGTGTGCACATCCCAGTTTTTATCCTACCTCCATGCTGCTGCTCCAGCCCACTTCTTGATTTCCCATATCCGTAACTTAAGGGAACTCTCTGGTAAGTAGATGGAGAAGCAGGAGGTGAGCAGATTGGAGACATCGGTGGAGACTTGGGTTCCTATTTCAAAAACACACCAACACAAAATGGAATTCTGAGACAACAGCAAAAAAAAGCAAGTAATCCTGCACGGCGATCTGAATGCGTACCGCATGATGGACAAAGAAAAGGCAAACACTCTAGTTCCCTTTAAAGGAGGCCCTTTATTTCCATGAAAATGCTCGTTAAAAAAACAAAAGTTGGTAAAGACATAATTTGGTATTGAGCCTTCTAGGGGTAAAGCATGGCAATGGCATAGCAAAGCTTTACAATGAACAGCTTAAGGTATTTTCCTTCCAAAAGATGCCTGAAGAAGTATATGTAGAATGCTTAATTTGAGTGGGTATCTTTGAATTTGCGTAACACAGTTAGGGTGAGTGCATTCTTCATGGGAGAGCATTTTTCATATAAAACATGTACAAAAAATTAAACTAAATCTCCAAATTGGTATTTTAAGCACTCTGTGGATTTGTAGATGTTACTGGGTATCTATCCTACAGCATTCTCTTTACCTTGACTTACAGATTGTTTAAGAAGAGGATGTGATCCTAAAACAGTTTACTGTGTAAAAAGGAAAACATAACACACCACAGATAACCTAGATGGAGCCAGGGGTTTGAGGGCAGCATTCTGCTTCAGTGTCAGTACACGCAGGCACATAGGCATACGTGCTCTTCTTCCTCATCCTGTTATTCCAGCCGTGTACCTTGTCATCAGCAGCTCATTCCTGTTGGGTTGACCTCAGGCTGGGAACACCATTTACTCACGCCAACACACCATGTGATAAATGTGTGTGCACGTTACGGGAAGATAAAGCACCTGCCACCAAGCATTTACAACATGACCTGATACAATACCCAGAAGAGAAGGTGTCAGGCCTGGGGAAAATTATGAAAATCAAGGTCGCACTGTGAAGCAACTTGTATCTGAGTAAGTGCTCTCAACTCTCCGAAATACAGGTAAATACAAATCTCCCTTAGACAGCTTTATTAAATCGGCAACTCAGAACAACAGACACTGGGATGACGTTTCGCTGAGGACAAAAGAAAAGCAGGTTTCTTCTGGACTACTGCTAGGGGAAATTAGAATGGAAGAAAACCTGGTGGCCTTATCCCACACAGAAATAGTGGCTCGTGATTCAACACCTCTTCTCCAATTGAATATTTCTGTAGTGACTAAGGATCATACTGGCCATGAGAAATCGCTCACTTTCCTGTTCTGTTTCACAGATTTCTGTTTGCTGCTCCTCCCCTAGTCCTCGCCAAGAAACAGCGCTGGACTAAGTAGGAGGACAACACTGAAAGAACTTACACAAAATATTACAGGGCTGACAGCTTTATACAAGGTTATATAGAGAAATTCCCTTCAGGGATGCAACTGGGATGCATCAAAATCAAAGCACGGCCCCGATGGGGATTATTTGCATGCCAGGAGTCCATCTCCTGTCTCGTACTGCAAAACTGAGTAAGCCCACGTGAGCGTAATCATTTACAGGACTGGACCCAAAAGGAGGATGCATAATGACGTATTGGCCTGAAGGAGACGGGCCTGTTACCTGTTTGTCCCCTTCATCTGTTCTTTTGTAGGAATTTTTTTCCAAAGTTGCATGTGGAACCTGAAATTTAACTCCATGGAGTTCTGCTGTAGTCCCGTAACGTACTTCACTGTCATTTTTCAGCGCCATAAACCGCGGCAGAGGCAATTCTTCATTAAAAGAGAGAAAAACTCAACTGAGACTACAGAACATTAGGAGTACTTTAAGCAGTATCATCTTGTAAAACCAATGAAAAGTTCACCTATAAGATTACTATTTATATTTTGTAATATTTATAAATGTGGAGCTCCTGTGATTATTTTATGTCTTAATAAAAATGTGAAATGTTACACAAAACTACATTGGCTAGCTTAATATATCATCTCTCCATGCAAAGAGAAAGAAATAAGCCTTGTGCACGTTATTAAAGCAAGTGGCAAACTCATTTCCTGCCTTCAAAACATCGTCTATAATGAAAAGAATAGTTTCCCAGAGAAACTGTAGGACTGATGAATTAATCAGTCAGGATCACAGTATGCTCAACA
Source organism: Buteo buteo (assembly GCF_964188355.1). Lineage (NCBI taxonomy): Eukaryota > Metazoa > Chordata > Aves > Accipitriformes > Accipitridae > Buteo > Buteo buteo. The sequence continues at coordinate 21,395,175 of NC_134195.1, read as the reverse complement.
CTGCCATCATAAAAGGAACAAATTAAAAATGGCAGGGTTCAGAGATCACACCAAGGCCTGGGGAGACAACCATGTCAAAAGGTCCCATGTTGCATCTGCTCTGCAGGGCAAAAGAGTGACACTTTTTCACTCTTTAAGACAATTCAAGATTATTTTGAAGAAACACAGTCGCAGTTTTGTGCACAGTCACCCTGAAAGATCAATACAACTAAAATTAACAGAATGCTCAAAACTGAGCAAAACCATACATCACCTCTGTAATCTTTTACACCTACAGCTACTACCAGGAATAAAAAGAAATCAGTTGGAGTTTGGTGCATGTTACTCGCCTCACTCTAAAGGTACTCATAAATTTCAAGAGAAAATGTAATTAACACTGGAAGTGTTTCAGTAACAGTAAGTAAGCAGGATATCAATACAAGGACTGCAAGTACCCTTCTTCGCTCAAATTTGTGGATTATTTGCAGATGCTAGACTTGTAAAACATCCACAGTAAATCTCACTTTTTTCAGGTTTCTAATTTAGTTTGCTGGTTTTTGTTGGGTTTTGGTGTTCGGGGTTTTTCGTTTTTTTTTTTTTTTTTTCAAATTAACATCCTTAAAAAGGACAGCAATGCAAGAGAGAGCACACAAGCTCTCTGTAAGGAAAACTGTCAGACAAATCCAGGCTGCCCTGCTTCATCCCTGGTTTAAACCCCCCTGCCAGCAAGGCACCGAACCGAACCGTGCCAGCTGCATCCCATCCCCTCCACTTGGTCACGAGCTCTGCACCGCGGGAGCTCAGCTCACACATGTCTGCCCGTGCTCGCCAGCCCGGCTTCCTCGCCCCGGGATGGGGCAGACCCGGGAACCCCCCCGTGCCTTGTGACATAGGTGACTTCTACATTTCGCTGCCCTCAGAAGGGACACCAGAGTGGAAACTGTGCTGGGAGCAGTGACCCGATGGCGAGGCTATGGGTAGATCCGGCCTTTCCTACCTCCTCTCTGATCTCACGGCTGGTTGCATCGCTGCCTTCAGCAGGACGGTGGCAAGCACCCTTGCCCAGAGCACAGCCTCACGGCACAGTTCGGACGCCCGCCTGGGATGTGGGAGCTAAGGGTTCAAACCTGTCCAGGCTCAAGCCCAAGTGAAAGGCTGTGTGTTTCGAAGCCTGAGCCCTGCTGAGGCAGAGCACGCGTCAGCAAGACAGAGCACGCATCACCAAGGCAAAAACATCAAGTTCCTTCCATTTAGTTGTTATCAAGGTTTCGCAGCTAAAAGGGACCTGCTTTCTCTTCGTTGCTTGAGTTTGATAAGCCTCTTTTAAGAAGCATTTTTCTCCACCAAAAATGGTACATTTAATATTACTGTCAATTCATTGGGAAGAACAAAGCTGTTTTAAGCTACATCTACTGCACATTTTCATACCTACTGATAGGAAGCATTATGATTTAGTCACCATTACCCACTTATTTCAGGATTATCTGCTAAAGCAGATGAGTGTTGCAAGCTGCCCTGCACAGGGGGACCCCTGACCTGCCCATGCCCCCTGCAACATCCCTCCACCCGAAGCAGCTCCCACTCTGCACAGCTGTCAAGATTAGAGGCTGAAGGTGAGAGAGAAACACATCCCTAGCACTGATCAGCTATCACTCATGCCATTACTTTGGTAATGCCTTTTCCAGAGGGGGATGTCATCTCAGCTTTGCCACACGTGTAATTCAGCGCAATTTTCTACCAGTCACTTAGCGAATAGAACGTTACCTTCTACTCTTTCTCTGCTCCTCAAAATACAACTGTTTCATAGACAAGTTAGAAGAAAAGTTTACCACCACAGAGAGCTGACAAGCATTAAAGAAAGTGAGAAACAAGTGCATAATACTGCAAGCAGAATTTGCTACTTACCATTCTTAATGCTCTCAATCCGTACTGGAAACCCTGACTGCGCTGCCGCAATTAACTTCAAAGCAATATAAAATTGAGCGGGACCAAAATAACCCACGCGCTTGGCTCCACAAACTTCTGTAATCTAAGAGAGAAGAGACACATTGTTGGTTAAATGCATTTCACTTGCACAGAGAATTTAAACACTTCTACATAAACAAAGAAAAAATTCTTTAAAAATGCAAAATGCTTGTTGTATTTGAAGTTTTCTATTAAGCATATTTGTTTCAACTCAGGACATGGCTGTCTGATCACATTCCCCCTACTGTATCAGAGATAGGTAGGTAGTTGCTAAGCTTTTCAGAAGCACTGCTGTATCCTAAAACAACTTAGGGATTTTCATACTGCAAAAGATTTTAATAGCAGGTAAAATGATAACTTGTTAAGTACACTGTCCAGTAAAACGTTTCCGTTGCAGAAGCTATAGTATTCACAGAAAATTGTACTTAATATTAGCCCTTACAACAACAGTTCAGACAGTTACTGTAACAGGAACATAAATGCAACGCAAGAAATGCCCCTTCGCACCGCTTGAGCAGAACACTTTTCTTTGTGAAAAACTAACACGGTCTCAGCACTGAAGTTTAATTTCTATATATACTTCACTGACTGCTGTTGGCTTCACTCAGCCACCTCTATGAAACAAACAGCTCCACGTTCACACACTCAGACAACAGCTAAACAAGCAACAGCTATCAGCAGGTTTTAAGCACAGGCGCCAATTCTCCCACGCCTGGAGCTCCCAGATGTTCACAAACAAACTTCAGCCAGGCATTGATGTTAGAACGAAACCCCATTCACCCCAGACACAAAGGGAAGCCCCGAACTGTTTTCCTGAAAATACATCTAAATTAGCAATGTCTCCTGGCTGGCAAGGTGTGTCACCTGCGTGCAGGAGGACAGCAGAGCTGTGCCAGTTCTTCGTAGGTAAGCGCTCCTCTCCGGAAACCCTGTCTGTGGATCACTCCCAAGCTACAACAGCATGACAGAAACTATTACCATGTCATGCATATGAACAAATGGCACAAATGAATAGTCTTATTTTTTCTGATTTATTTTTATATGTGTATATATACACACATACACACACAGAGTGTCAAAATGTGATGTGAAACAATTACTGAAAAAACAAACATTTTGGAATGGTAATTCTTACTACAAAGAAAATTATCTTCAAGCAAAGTCTTTCTTCTCTGGATGTGGCTTCTGCTTTGACTGAATGAGCTCTGGTTTCCCTCTCTTGCTGCGAGTTTTGGAGATACATCTTGTGATCAAGGAATTAAGCCATGCATCAAGCAGTTTTCTTTTCTCTTACTGCTTGATGAAAAGGGAGACTGATTCTCTGTACAAGGACAGCTTCAATTAACCAGTGCCATTTGCCATTCCCTTTCCTCTACATATCTTTTTTTCTGAAGTCACTCTGGCCTTTTTTATTTATGTTTTTTTTATCCCTCCACCCTGTTGCAGGCCTTACTACTTTTATTTTCTAGTGGGAATGCAGGGCACTGGGCACATGCCCGAGATGGAGAGTGCTGAAGCACAATTAAAAAATCGGAGTGTGCCGGGGAGGAAGGAACAGGTGGAGGGAACTCTTTGGAGGAGAGCTGCACCCCGGCCGGGGCACGGGAAGGAGCCAAGCGCATCGCACCCACCTCCGTGGATGGCACCGTGCAGACCCCAGCGGTGCAGAGGGCTCCCCACTGCCACAGGGAGCAACGCCGCCCACTGCAGGGTCCTGCTGCACCGGTGGGTCCCCCGACAGCATCTCCCGGGGTCCCGTGGCCGGAGCCGAGACCAGAGGTGCATGCCCGCGGTGCTGCGGGAGCACCGCCTGCGGCGCGGGCGTGCTGCCGGGACAGCCGATCGCAGGACCGGCGCTGTCTGGAGAAGGCTGGGCAGATCAGCGGTGCCATTTCTGACCTCCAAAGCAGGCTGCTTCCTTGCCCCCGGACGCTCCTCGCTTGCCCAGCCCTGCCGCCCACACCTCCCACTCCTGCACCGTCCGTCCCCACCAGCGGCCCCGGCTCTGACGCAGAGGCACGGAGCGCAGCCGGCGCGGTTCCACCCGGGACACGGAGCCTGCACCGCGGCTGCGGCCCAGCCACGCCAGAGCCCGACAGCTCTGGGGTCGACACCGCCGCGGCAGGCACCTGGGAAGCCGCCGGCCGGGGGCTTGCTGTGCCGCCCCGGCTGACAAATTCAACAACCCGGGGAGAAACAGAGAGAGAAGGGGCACAACCAAGCTGAAATCCCGTCTGGGTACGCGGCCCCGGTTCGTTACGGGAGACGTTTCTTAGACGAAGGCCTGCGCTGCTTCCAAAAGCTGGGCCCCCGCCTGCACCCGGGCCCTCACCTCCGCCGTGACCCACGGACGGCGCCCGGGATGGCAGCCGCCGTGGCACGAAAAGGGCACACAAAATCCCTGGGCGTAGCCCAGAGGGGTTTTCCTCTTGGGCTGCTTTCCTGTCATGGCACCCTACGCTCCACAGCGTTACCGTCGTCTGCCTTTCCTCTCGCGGGCCCCTGGAAGAGGAAGCACTGGGCAACTGGGACTTTCACAGAGGGATTTGTGAAGCTATCATCTTCCTGAGAAGACACTGAGAGTTAATTTTCCATATCTTTTTCTACACTTTGAAATATTAAGGTCGTTGAACGCTGTAAGTGCTCTGCTTCCTCCTGATATGGAAACATGAACGTTTTATTCTGATCGAGCAGACTAAAAATTTTTATCAAGGACACACTGTCTCTCAAAACTACGGTGTTCCTTCTCAAGCACACTTACAGCCAGCCAACCTGAAACTGCCTCTCTGTAATTTTGCTCTTTGGTGGTAACAACAGAAATATATTTCGTAGGCGCAAGCTCCTCTGTGTTATTTGTGCAATTAAATCCCGATCTCTTTGTTAACGGCCCACAGCAAAAGATGCAAGCTGACAGACTAGCCAAATTTATTGCACAATTAATTGTAGGTAATCATACAGATTAATTGCAGGTACAGGCATTCACTCTTATGAGGTTCCTTGTGCAGTTAAAGGAGAGGCCCTTGGGTTCCTTCCAGACAGCATTTCATACTGCAGCATCAGGACCCGGCTTAGAGCCGCTAATGGGAGCACACCCTCTCTCCAGCAACCGCAGAGGTAGGTGGCAGATTAGCCTTTTATCCAAATTAATTTATCCAAAATTAATTACTCAGAATATGCTGCTTGCTCAAATTTCCACAGCAGCTTAAACTGAATACTACATTATTTTTTCGTTTTCCTGTTTTACCTTTCGCAGGGTCAGTGCACATAGCCTCTGGATGGCCAGATTACATTTAGTGATATACAATACTGAAATTAAGCTAGTTTGTGTGATATACTACTAAGAGTTTCCAAGATCCATATGAATTAAAGGCATTGTATATGAATGCAACACACTGTTTTTTCAAGCTGAAACTCGACTGTTTCTGAAACTATCCCCTGAAATAGAGGGGAAACATCAATTCTACTTTCATTCAACTGATGTTTAAAAACAAATTCTTTCTATCCTGTCCTGTTGTCAGTTTGGGTTGCATACTATTCAGCAAGCTAGCAAGGAAAGAACTGGTATTTTCTATTAGTGCACTGCTAAACGGTCACACATGTAAATCAAAACAACCTGCATTCCTTGATACTTCAAGGGATTCTAATACAGAACTATTGACAGCCAATTTTCATTGCAATTTTTTTTTTAATTCTTCAGCAGAAAACTGTAATCCTCCAGTGACAGCTGAATATTGAAGAAAAGTTTAATGAAGAACATGTTGGATATAATTTTTCATGGTGGCAGGTTACAGATGTTGCTTGCCAAATCTAACCTCAGGATGATAAACAGGATTAGTCAAAAATTGATCTATTCAATGGTTCACAAGGCAAGAACACAATGCTGAGTGAACTAAAACTGAGTTTAAATTTACTGCAAGGCGTAACTGCTTATATGAAACAATTTCAAAAGTCATTTGCTAATTAAGGAAAAAAGTTCATTTCACAAAACATGTGAAAACAACATTTCTCGGAGAAGGATGGAAAGCTGTAGTGTCTAATCTCGTGTTTGTTCTCAGTCAGTCCTGGAACAGCACCTCTTAGTTCAATCGGATTTCAGCAGCTAGCCTTAAAACACACGTTCTGTACGCAAATCGCACCACCTTCCCTATCAAGCAGCCATAAGAAAGGGAGAGCAAGATCTAGATGCCTGCACACCCTTCTGACAGGCCAGAAGTTTTTCTATGGTTATAAAAATATATACTTTTTTTTTTTAAAAAGAAACAGATCTCCAACTCATCAACATTAAAATTTAAAATGTAACTACAAGCTGTTTTAAATGTAGCTGGAAGAGCGGCTGTTTTAAATTACCGTTCTCCATGCGAACTTCTAATAGAAAAGCTTTACATCTTGAGATGCTGGAACACAAAGCAGATTTTTATATTTATTATCCACTCACTGCTCTGCTCGATCGGCTGACAGCGAGTGTTATTTTTGTAATTGCTCCTTGAAGACATCCCACATGAAGCAGCTTTTCCCAGCACAATCTGACATTGTTCCAGCTCTCTCCAGTTCTCTCCGAACAAGTTTCCACTGCAGTCTCCAAGAGCACTGACCTCTCAAACACCCTGGGCAGGTCTAATTTAGATTGCAAGAGCTAAACTTCAGGAACTGAACATGAGCCGAGAGCTGAAGTTTGTCTTCCATAAGTAGAAAAAGAGGTAAAATCAGAAACAACTATTCCATAATCCTATGGACAGGCTGAGATGACCATCCTGCAAGCCTCAAGGGAAAGGTTTTCAGCTGTAAGGCAACAGTAGAGCTGGGATTTTTGCTTTTTCATTTAGCCATTAATGCTGCTATGGCATCCTCTGTATCTAGCTGGCACACAGTTTTTGTCTGTTCTGCCCCCCTGTTGTTGCCTGCCACATAGATTGTCACTGCTTGTCATTTGTGGGCAAACCCAGCCCAAAGGCACTCAAACCTCTCTGCGGGTTGTGAGACCCTGCAAGGAACACGTGTAAGCTGAATGCACGTTCAACTCATTCGGAAAGAAAAAGAAAATGAGCACCCCTGCCTCCTACGTTAAAGGAAATTTTCTCATTGCACCTTCCATCTCAGCCCAACCCCAGAAAGCACAATTTTTTTACTTGTCCTTGCTCAAGCCATAATGAGGTAGAAAGATTTTCCAGTTCATCAACTGCCTCCACATTTTAAGGAACATGTTGAAAAGCTGCTGCTGTTACCCAATGCACCCTTCAGCCAGCGCTCTCCAGAGAACGGCCAGCTGGGACGCCACAGCTCAGACCTCAACCACGGAGCAACCCCAGGCTCCCTTCTGGATCAACCACCCTCGTACAACTGTTTTAAAGACAAATATTTGCAGCAGTTGCTTATCAACAGCTTATCTCAAAATTGTGTCATGCATCTGACCCACTTTACCCTTTTTTATAAATATGTGTTTACAGAGTCTTTGATCTGCTTGTTACAGACAAGTTTTGCTACATTCTTAAACAGGTATTTCTTTCTGAACAGATCATTGTTCAGATATCTGTAACACTACTTGGAGCCCAGCCCTAAGTATCTCTCTCTTTATTATTTAAAGTAAGAAACACCACATCCTGGATCCAGTAGGATTACTGCCTGGGAAGGCCATAGGAAGAGGAACGTGCTGGAGCAGTTACGTACCCAGCTGTACAGAGGAAGAGGCTCTGCTATGGATTAGGTTCTTTAGCTCTGCTCCTCCATATCAGTGGTATTTCTGTAACTATTTATTTTATTCTGTGATCTTGTCTTTTAAAAACAGATGTTTTATCTGTTTTAGACTTTTTTAAACATCATCTGAAATGCTTACTAAAAATCTAGCTGTTTTGAGCAAGCAGGGTTCCAACATCTAAAACAAAAGGAACTTAAAACAGCTTAGTTTATGGCACACAAGACAACACTACACAGTACATTTTTAAAGACCTAACTACAAAACATTCTCACTGTTTAAGCTCTGCATGATCGCCACTTTACATTAAAGAACAACATAATTTTAAGTTGCAAGGCAAGCTACTGATAAACTGCCAAAGCTTAGCAACTTCAGTTAACTCGGTGATAAAAGCAGCAGAGAGCAACCACATCTGTTAGCCAAAAACCTGCTGATAGCACCGCCAGGGTTTCCCCAAACTCCTACTCCTGGCACAACCCAGAACTGTTCACATCTGCATGCACCGGTGCAACACGGGCCATCGCACCTTTGCACATCTAGGGGGAAAGCACTGCACTTCAGGAACAGGGAAACACTTTTCCAACAGCTCCAAGCAGAACATTTTATGCCAACACCGAGAACTACAAGGATTATGATTCAGTGTACACTTTCGTGCACACACATGCATGCAGCCATGGATAGAACACATGAAACAAACACTAAAACCATTTTCAAACAACTCTAAGTCTCACAGTGAAGCCTAACAAAAGTATTTGGTACACTAGAAAAAGTCAATTCCTGAGCAGAGGTTAAAAACCCAAAACTAACCCAAACACAACTGTTTTCAACCAGTGAAGAGTCTTGTGACGAGGCAGGGCAGGAGGGCGGCAGTCATACTTGGTCAGTGCAAGGGTCAGTCAAGTCCTCTCTTGTACCTGACAACAGGCAGCTGCAGACTTCTACAGAAACTCAAGCATGAGAACTGTGCAGTACTTCTCTTCAAATAGGAATACTGGCAATGCCAGCATACCGCAAGTTACAAGAAGTATTGATCTGAACTGTGCAGCTACCAGGACATGTGAATCAGCATAGTTAATCTAAAGATTTCAATTATTAAGGAGTGTTGGCTAGAGAAACTCTGCCAAGGAATAAAGGCTGCTGATGCATGCTAATATAAGCACTGAAGTATAGCTGAAAGAAATCCCATCTCCTGTGCTCAACCTTTTGTCTTTAAAATACAGACGCAAATGAATCTTTTTATCTGCATGTGACATGGAAAAGGTGGACACTTTCATCTAATGTCAGTCTTATTGGAACACTTAAGATCATCATTCCTGAGAAATGTCTGACAGTCTCCACGCCAAGTAAATTATTTTCACAGTAGCAGTGCCCACAGAATTAGGTCAGAGGTTGTTATATACATTTGCTGATCTGTCATTCTGTCTTTGCTTTGAAAGAAAAACCTAGCATCACCTTCACTAAACACATGTCTTTAGGAGTGTGTAAAAAAGCATGCACAGGTGAAAGAGATGAAGCAAATTATCTTCAAAACCTCCTCAGCTTTTTCTTCTCACTATTTGGAAAATGAATGCTCCAAGAACAGCATTCATCCACCTAAAATTGTTCTAGCTGTGTTTCACATTCACTAGTTTGCATCAAATTGATATGAAAAACTATCCAGGTCAATAAATACAGCTTGTGCCAATAAATCTGTATAGGATTCTGAGTAAAATTTTAATAAAGCTTGTAACACATGGAACAAAAATAAAAAGCCTGAAAACAGGTTACTCCAGATTTAAGAACTTGGCATAAGGATACCAACAAGCAGTATGGATTTTTATAGAAGTATTAGTCCACTTATTCACTGAACTGCTTTACATTCTTTGAAGGTAATCAGCTCCTCAGCATCTGGATATGGAAATGCAGACATTGAGCATGTCATTCTCTGAAATGCTGTACAAACAGCCTTGCCAAAAATCACTATTAAGACCTAAAATCCCATGGAAATCTGCAGACTACACAGAATTGGGTTATGGATGTTTTATCTGCTTTTCAAATCTTACTGTAGAAGCAAGGGAGTAAGCATAATGTCCCAAGTAAAATGGCAAGTACAGAGCTGTCACACTGCCCCATCCAAACAAGTAGATTGCAAGAAGCTTCCACAGGGTTTATCCAAATTTCTTCTGATGCAAGTCCCAGCCAAGAGCATTTCAGTCTCTTGGACATGAGACTTAAGTTTCATAAAGCCTATCCTACACATGGTTAATACTAAACATTTTATACATTGCAAATACGCTTCTTTAAAGGCACTAGTCATTCCAAAGATTTCTGTTCATTTTCCTGCTCACCTCTTCTCATCCAAGGACGTATCTAGGGACATAACACAAAGAAGGTCCAGGATGTGAGAGAAGAGAACCCAGACCCTCCAACTCTTGCCTGCTCAGTGGAGATATTATCCTGAACCCCCTTACAATGTCAGTTGCTTGTAGGTAAGCGGAGCTTGATGGAGTCAGGATCTAACTATCCACACCGGAATTTGGCCAGCGCTGGCACTGGGCCAACTGAAATGCGCATCTGTTCCTAAAACTTTCATTTTCTGGAGGCTGAACTGAAAATAGTATCTAAACATTACTAGTAGTGAAAGTGAATGAAGAGTTCCTCTTTAGCTCAAGTGGAAATGCCGTGTTTTGCACAGGAGCTGCACCCGCACACTGTGGGAATGAAAATACAGGATGATCACAGGAACATTAAAGGACAATGCTATTTTTATCAAGGACAGATTTTAGGGAAAGGTAGTATATCCTTGTGGTTTTAGCATTTTAGACCACTTCAGCAACCAAGCCGTTAATTTATTTCAAGGAACACTTTACACAAGCAGCACTTTCATTAGCATATTTTCATCTTGAGAGTACATCTTCACTGACTTAAAATATGGCACTTGTTTATAAGCTTGAGTTCATTATTTAGAATGATGTTTATTATGATCTCCAATGTATTTCAATATGCTTGTTTTTTAAAATCCATTCAAAACACTGTGTGTGTATATATATATGAAACTGAAATTAAGTGTCACTTGAAGCTCAGCCTTAACAATCAAACCTTTGTAGGAAAGGTTTCTGCAATCTGTCCAAGCCTTTTTTATAAAAGGAAGAATGGTCTCTCCATTGCTGCAGTTCAGATATGGATTAAAACACATACCCCGAGTTTAAAAAAAAAAAAAAAAAATTGAAAACACTGAAATTTTCTAACAGAGCATGAAGCCATTTATAATGCAGGACTCCTCAAGCCAGCTTAAAAACATTTGACTGAATCTTGCAGTTTGTTATTCATACAGAGAATCCTTATCCTACCTTTTGTCAAATTTCAGTCTCTTAACAGTGTGCCACAGACTGAAAAATCAATTTTTTCGGGGGAAAAAAAAAATCCCCACTGGTTTGGATTGCAGTAATTTTGTTTGTTGAAGTCGAAATTCAGTTTGAGTATTACTCATACAGAACAAATGTGTATTACAGAAAAATCCACTTCATTTTTATACATCATGAAGTGTTGTTAGAGAGCATTTACCTTACCCTCTGAAGAAGCTAACATCAATTCTTTGTTGTGACTTATTCTTCAAGAAATGAGATAACTTACAAAGCTCAGCAATACAATTCTGTTTTGTTCTCATGTTAAAATATCATCATAAAAAGCTTTGGTATAAGTAACAGGGTTTGTGAGAACACCTCCCCATCACACCAAGCTTGCCAATCTCACCTAAGGCACAAAAAGTAACTTCAAATGTCTGGAAAAGTGACAAGCTTTAAGCTTAGGAGTAAGGAGATAACATCTCCTGTGGACGTACCATAACGTTTTATGAACAGACAAATCAAAATATCTTCTCAAATTCGGAGACTCTTTTAGCACCTAAGAAAAAACAATGGAAACAACTGCTAGATAAAAGCTAAAGTCAAAGTACAATGAGGAAAACAGGCATAAAGGCAAGTAATCTCCTTTGCAAATGTGTAAAAATTAAGTGCTATCAGAAGTCTCTTGATACTTCCACTGTTAAACTCAAGCCAAGGCTACCCAAAATATGGACCTTTTCAGTCTAATCTTTCTTTTCCCATTCGATGGCAATGTTTAAAGACTTCATTCTGTCCAAGTACACTGCACTGCTAGGGGTGAATCCCAGAAAACAAAGCTATTTTAACTTGCGGTTACAGACTACAGAGGTCTACAGGACTGCCTACAGACAGTACTGTAGTATGCTTCTGCTGCCTCTACAACAGCTGCCTTATTATTTCCCCATTTCTTTGCAACTACAACAAGGAAATACTTCAGGAGTTCCACTCTCAGATGCTATGCCAGGATAACTTTACGATCTGTTCCATTTGTAGGTGTTTTCACAGCTGAAAGCATACCAAGAGCAACCGACAGCAAACCTCATGACAATTACTGTTATCTTTACATATCCAGGCAAAAACATTTCTCTATTTATTTTGGAAAGCAAACAGCCTTTTCTTCTCAGCGAGTGCCCTTCTACTTGTTGATGGATGCAACCCCTCCCGCCACCACTGCAGCCCTGATGCACCCAGCGCATGTCTCAGACAAATTAGATGTAAATAAATTCATCTCCGATCATAATCAAACAAGGCAGCTCGCTCGCTTCCCCTCTGCACAGGGACAAGACACTCGGATGCTGAGCCCCATGGGCCACGGTTTAACTCACAGTAACATCTATGGGATCAAATCGTTGTAGATGTGGGTTGTAGATGACAAGAGGCTGAACACAGAGGATACCTAAAGTTGACTAGAAAGATTATAGAAAAACATCTAACTTTTACATTTTTACATTTCAGTGATGGCTCACATCATTACGGTACAAGGCCCATGAGGAAATGACAAATCTTTTGGCTTTGCAGTTTCCGCGTAAACATGAATTTCTGCTGTTTGAGATCTAGTACACAGGTTTTTACCCCAAACAATGAGAAAGTCTGGGAAACTAAAAAGCCATAGGCAGAGATGGCTGAGACGCAGTCACTCCAGCTGCTGGGAGAGGCAGTAATCAAAACTCTCCTCTCGGCCATCGTCAATGTTTTACCTCATTTTGGCCAAGCACTTACAGCCACAAGCAGCAGAAGCACTGCCGACTGCAAGCGCGTTGAGCCGTCCTTCAGGTTTCCTCCCACAAACTCTTACAAAATCCTTGTCCAAAGTTCAAGAGACACCCGCTTCTCCTTCCCGCTCTGCCAGCGCTGAAGCCCCTCCGCAACGGCCTGGGCAGCACAGGGGACAAGCGGCAGGGCAGAACCCGAAAGCGCCGGCCCAGCTGTAGACCTTCCTCCTCCGCGGGCTCACATCCCGCAGTGAGGGTTTTCAGAGCAGACTGGAAAGCCCCTCACTTGCAGACAAAGGGTTAAAGCAAACGTTGCTCAGCTTTGCTCTAAAAAAGTATGCGATTAATTGATTCAGCTTTGCCGTGACTTCTGGGACAAACCCTTTAAAATGCAGGAGAGGTAACCGCCTTCAACAATTAGTGAAAGAAGTAAGAGCAGTCTTTAAAAATAAGCAGAGGTGGTGACCCTAAATGGAGCTGAAATCTGAGTTTTCTGCAGCTGCGCTGAGCTGTGGATAGGCTGCGAGACCGCCATTAGCTCCGGCCACCCACGGGATTGGCAGGCCACCCTGCCGAAAACCCACTCGGCATCGCCACGGCTGGTTCCCAGGGCCAGGGCAGGGGACGGGCAGGCTCCTGGGGCACCTGCCAGTGCTTCCATGCGCAGGCCATTCCCAGGGCACGCACCTGGGAAACATTCCCGGACCCAGTGGAAATACAGTGACCCCAACCCGACCGGTTTACATAGCAGAGCTAGCCAAAAATCTATAGCAGCAAAGTTATTAGCTGCAGGTTTCTGGATTTCACTGCAGAAAGCCTGGCACATGGATCAAAGCAGGATGGCCTCTCCCATACAAGACTTGGTTCACAGCAGGATTTTTCTACAAGACAAAACTCAAGTCAATCCCTCTGGGATCTATTTGTTTTCAGTGGACCTTGGTTCCAGGAAAGAAAAATAAGAATAAAGCTTTTCTTATACATTGAAGTCTAACATACAATTTATATCATTCACTTTTTATCACCAGATTTTTTAACTCTGGCCAGTGCAACACAGATGAGTGCTTAAACATTCAGTTCAGCAACACCTTTATGCTTGTTTCCATTAGCCTCTCCTCCCTAATCTTTAATTGCTTAAAACAACTCAAATATCATGATATGCAAAAGTAAATAATACACCACTTAAGAATCACAGCCCTCTTGCAAAAATCTTTCGTAGCACTACACAGAGGTTATTATACAGCATTAACTTTTAGCAACATGGGTTTAAAGATTCAGCAAACTATTTTGCAAAACTACTCTCACTTTTTTTTAATCCAAAACCACTTAAAATATCAAATTCTGTACATTAAAAAAAAGGAGACGGAAAGTCATACACAGTGCTTTAAAATATGTCTTTTCCAAAGTCCCAGAGGGAGCAATTGATGAAACTTGTTTTCCAAGTCTTGGTAGCAGAGTGAAGATTTGTGCAATTTAAAATTAATTGACATGTTATTAGGAGCATTTCGCTCAATTGAAATGGGCATAATTCACTAACAGAGAGGTAAGTCTGGAGTGAAATTCTGTAAAAGAATTTTCTAACCACCAGGTCGGTGGCAATTTGTGTGGAACAGCTGAGGCTGGTTCACTCTGGAAAGACAAAAGTCACTAATGGCACAGCCTATTCCTCATCTATCACAGATGCATCACACATCACTGCTGCAGCAATTTCTGCTCAACCCTTCTCTCTCGTCCTCCGATAAAGATAACGATAGCATAATTTGCGCTTGTGAGAGACTGTCAAAAATTGCTTTGGACTTCGAAGACTTCCATCAAATACTTAAAGTATCTTTGTAACGGCCCTTTTTCCACACAGGTTATCTGCTGCAGCACACCAGAGAACTGCACAGGCTTGCACAGCTGAGGGGAGCAACCCAATGGCTGAGATTTGCAATAGGTATGCAAATCCCCGTTTAATTTCTAAGTTCTTGGCACAACTTTCAACAAACAATTGTGGCTCCAAATAGCAAATTAATAAGGAAGAACTTAACACGCTGGGCAGAGAAAAGACTGCTGATTTATTTGACTCTGAAGAGATGTGTAAAATAGAGAGTGACCCAACGCTGGTATTGCATGCTGATTTAGGATCTCCAAAGCCACCAACGATCCCTGCAGGACACATATACTACTATCTGCAAAGCAAGAAGGAAATGTCCAATAAAATCTTAGCGATTTTCTTCTAGTAGCGGAAACCCCATACACACCAATTTTAAGAAAGATCTTCACTCTTTCCTACATAAAACACTACAACTGATTCAAAAATAATTCCTCTGTCTGTGCTTCCTCCTCCTACACATTTACAAGTAACACGTTGCCATTTTTGCACTAAGCAAATGAAAGCTATCCCTGCTTTTCATTTCCACGGGCCAATTTTATAAGGATATGAGCATAGCTATTTGTGATCTAGGTCTCATTTCACACAAGGTACATGAGCTAGGACTTATCTCTAAGCCTGCAAGAAATCCTCCTACAATCAAACAGGACAATTCACAAACTGAGCATCACCCATGTTTGGATAATATTCAACACAGGGCGATAAAACTGCATTTGCCTTAGGAAGACAGCTCCGTGCTTTTCTTCACAAAACCTGTTGTGCTGCATGCTCAGTATTTACAATCTGCTCTAGTAACAGCTATAAGTAATTATTTTGCATTGGTCCATTGTTCAAGGAAGAGGAGCTTAGCAGAGATGCACTGGGAAAGAGTGGGATGCACTGGGAAAGAGTGGCTGCATACCAGTTCCACCCGTGGCTGCCGCTAAAGCACCTTCTCCACAGTGGCATGTGCAAGAGGAGCTCACAACATATCTGAAATGCTAAATTATTCAGAGTTTCTCAATTCTTTGGTCTTAATGCAACAACCAACAACATGCGTATTTTAATATACTTCCATTATTAGGACATAACGCAGCAGGCAAGGTATTTAAAAACATTAGCTGTGAGGCTTTTATGACTCTTTCACAGGACTTTCTGGAGTTAATCTAGAAAAACAAAAAGACATCTGTACACATTACTACATATTAGAATAAAAAGGATTTGTAAAAGCTTGTCACGTGCAGCTTTCCTAAATATCTGGTCATTTTTAGCATTACTTTGCTTCAGTATTCAAAATTAAGCCTATGCACCAGGACAGTGAATGAACTATTTAGCAATGATTTTTCCTTTCAACTGCTTTATTTTCTTTCTTGTTCTTTAACAGTGGTAAGTTTTATATTTAGGCAGAAGTCTTTAGGCAAATTATTGCTTAAAGTAAATGAAAGCTGAATACCAAAACCCAAGCTTGTGTTGTGTGCCAATTTCTGTCTTAGAGGCAGCAGCCTCTCTCCCTTCTCCTAACCCTCTGCCTTATATTTTGCACAATTTCTGCACTAAATGAAACAGGAGTCCTGCAAAGCAAATAGTTTATCATGCAATTAAACCCTATAACATGTTCACAAAAGGGGGCCAAAGTGCAGCAGCTTTAAAAAGAGCAAAACCACAGACGACTTTTAATACATTTATATTTTAGTAAGCACGTACTCTTTGTATGACTGAGATAGAAATTCTTTTCTTCTGTAAGAGCTGTACAATTCAAAAGATTTCTCTCTCTGAGATTCACATTGAACAGCCCCATGTGAATTCTCTAGGAAAGCTCATGGGCTGAAACCCCCCAAGTTTCTTAACTGCTTTGGTAGTTTGGAGCCTAACTGAGAACAAGCAAAAGCATTAGTACTTAACAAATATATACTCTTTCCCCTATTTTCCTTGCCTAAACCATTTAAACTCCTGCGAGTGCAGGAACGGCTTAAGCTTTTAATTCCTTCAGTGCTTTTGCACAGGAATCTCTTGGCTTAGTAGACTTAACAACAACCACTTTGTTAAGCATGAGAAGCAAGATAACAAGGAAAGTCCTATTCTCAACATCCCCCTTCACTCCAGTCCCACCTAACAAATATTGCTCTACCTACCTGGCTGCTGCCTGGCAAGAGGGCTGCTACAGAAAGTACCATCAACTTGGGATGTCTCAAGGTTTATTTTACAGTGGGAAGTTAAATTTCAAATGTTCTTATTATTGACAGCTTACAGATAGCAAGTTTAAATGTAATAGAAAATATTTAAATAAAACAGAAAACACATTATTGCTACATTTCTTCACTTGAAATCTTTCAACTGTGACTTAGTTTGATTTTGCTGTTGAAACTAGGTCTTCAGTCAAAGAGCAGGAGTGTTTTTTCCACATGTGTGAATACTTAACTTTAGATTGCATTTCATCTCTGGGTTTGGGGGTAGACTGAGGAGAGGAAAGAGGGGAAGAGGAGTTGAGGTAAGATACCTTTTTTTCCCCCCTCCTTACAAGTTGCTGGGGCTTGTATAGGGGTGGGGAAGAAATGCCAGTTTTATATCTCTCCTTCCTGTACGACCGAGTAACCGAAAAAGTACCTCCATCCATGTCCTGCTTCTCACCACTGTTGCGGGCTCACTGCTGATGAGCACAAACGGGAGTTTTGTCTGTCTTTAACTTCTTAGCCACACTAACTTTCTAAGAAAACTGTTCTCTAACACACGTACAAAGCATTTTCAGCCTCTAGAAACAACAATTTTTTCAAGCAGAAAAAAGCCGAACACTATTACCCACAAGCGCTTTTTCTTCAGAAAACAAACCACTGTATACACATTTCGTAACATTATCTGAAAGACTCTGAAAAACTGATAAGTTTTACAGAAAATGCTGCATCAAGGTAAAATGATTTTTAAAATAATCTGTGCTATGATGTTAAGTTCTGAATTAAAACAACTTGCCTGCTCTAACTAGTAACAAGAAAGTTAAACACAGCACTGTCCATTATGCAATCAAAAAAATCTAAAGTTCCTAATTCTCTGAAAAGTTTCTGGTGAGTACAAATTCTTAAAATATTTGGGGGGGGGGGGGGGGGGGGAGGAAAAAAAAAGCCTTTTCTCAACATGTATGGCAGATACACTGCATAAACTCACCACAATTTCAAAACCATGTTTCAAATAATTCTGAATCTCTGCGCTGTACGCACCTTACTAGCACAAAGGAGGTATTTACTACTCACAGATTAAATACAGCTTTGAAGAACCATATGCCTGTAAATTCAGGTGATCTTGAGGTACATACAAAACCAGGATGATTTTAATGTTGATAAATGAAGACAAACTGTGCTACCTTTTTCTCCCAAATAAACAGTGAGAAGTATATAAATCTACTGTTTATTTGTATCTTCCTATGCAAACTATCACAGAAAAATTGTGACAATTGCAAATGTTTCATTAAACAGCAAAAGCATGCAAAACACCACAAAAATAATATGAACAGTTTGGGAATAGCAACTTAAAAAATTATTTCTTCAGAAAAATAACTTATTTCTTAAAATAGCCGTGCCCTTTTAGAAACCTGTTTGTTTACCTGTATGTTTCATTCTTCCAGATTCAGGTATATGGAAAACCTTTTGTTCACAATGAACAAGTCATGTAAAAATGATCCAATTAAACTACAGTTTATAATGGAATATATTTGTATTCTGTACTTTTCTTTTTAATGTCACAATATTTAGGCACCATACCCTAGGCTCTCATTGTTTTTAAATCCCTCAGAACTGCTTTCATAATAATAATTCTCACAACGCTGAAAATCTTTGGCGCCATACTTCAATGTCAAAGGGAATTAATTCAAACTGAAAGAATACAAAACCTTTCGCCCTTTTAAATAAGAAATTTTAATGAGGTATACAAAAGTACTTATTGCACATCAAGGGTACAAATTTAATTCTGATTGTGTAAGAATACCATTTTTTTTTTTTTCCAGCTTGCTAAAAATGCTAGAGGCATTTCCACGGAGTATTAACCTTAAAAATCTTGACACTCCCCCACAGGAAATTGATTTTCTACAAAAACTTTGGAAAGGATTCGACTTGGATTCCTGCGCAAGATATTTACAGTCCTTTTAGGTCCAAACCTACAACACGGCCCACGTATGAGAGCACAGCGTACAAGAAACCAACACATGGAACAAGTTGGCGTCAAATGAAACTTTGCGAATAGAAGTCCCAGAGGAGCAGCATGGAAGGTAACAAAACAAACAATTCAAGAGTTTAACATTTTTTCTAAGTCTCCTTATTAAGCATTCTGTAATGAAATTGTTTTCCTGGTAATTGCTGATCTTCTGTAAGTCTTGACAGACATGTAAGATGGCAACCATCCAACTTATCTTGCCCCCATGAGCTGAATATATGGCTCATTTTTCCAAGGAATGAATAAGAAACAAGACGTTTACTGTGAATTAATTCCCTTAGAGAGGGGTGGGGGGGGTGTTTTGGGTTTTTTCCCCCCAGAGTGGTGCCAATATTCCCAACTAGGGCCCTTTAAAAACTGGTCTGTCATAGCAGGCCTTCTTTTCTGGTCCACAGCCAAGGTTGGCTTCAGGGGCAAAGAGCATACATGACCACAAGAGGAAGCCACTAGCAGTAGGAACCATGTTTTTAAAACTGGAATGGAAAGGAAAGGAAAAAAACACCACTGGCAAACACACCATGCGATACAATCCACCATTTCAACACACCTGTAGGAACTCTGCCTTGGTGGCAACTAAGATCTTTTTACAAACCTCAAAATCCTCATGAATTCTCTACGTGTTAGCCTGCTGGGGCGAGGAGATGGTCTTGGGGCAGGCAACCCCCCCAGACTCAATTCGCTGATGGACAACAAAGATCCTGCAGTCGGTCGGTGAGTTCTGGCTGCCTTTGGGGCCGTGGTCAGCAGCACCGTCCGGGCACAGAGCCGACCCGGGACGGGTGGCACAGCCCTGTCCGTAGGGAGGACCTCTCCCAGCACCGCAGTTCCCCGGAGCCTTTGAAAACATTCCGGCCTGCCTCAGGTGCAAGGGAGTCCCCACTCAGAGCCCCAGGGAAATCCATGGTGAAATTCCCCCTTCTCTGAAGTATCACGCCCATATGGCTTTTATTCTTACACCTGACACGACCACTTGCACTGTTACCTATCTTACTAGCAAATGCTACCTCAAGATTCTTGAAGAAAAAATTTTCTCTACTTTCATTTTCCCAAGACTCACCGCAGAAACGTCCAAACGTGTAAATGACAGTTTGCAACATTAAACTAAATGGAGGCACAATAACGGTTGGCTTGAAAAGGGAGATGAATAATCTGTTATTCATATCCTCTGCAGACAGCCCATAAACAAAGTAAGGCTTAAAAACAACCTTCTTAAAACTAAAGGTAAGGCAGCAGTAGAGTACATTGCCTATAAAAGTTACAGAGTTACCACCAGGGATTAACAAATTGCTCAAGAATAACACATAAACAGGATTTTGCTGTAGGCAGGAAAGGGTGTCTAGGGATGGTCCGAGGTCCTTTCCACACCTGTAGATAATCCAGCCTCCTATAAAGATGAGGCTGATGGGATCACACGGCACCAAACCCTCTCCCCAGTACTTTTCATAGTCCATTAGCTTTGATATCCATTTGGTTTGAAAGAAGGGCATAGGTGTCAGAGAAAAGCACTTCCCTGCCTCTGATTTTCATGGGTCTTACCAGTATTGCTGACACAGCTCAGCCCTTTCTCCGTGCTGACACAGCCGTCAGGTAGCTAGTCAGGGCACGGGTTGTTTCTGAACCAGTTAATGTTTATGCTACCACTGGCCCATGAAAAGTGCTATGCAGTGCTCACGCTGCCACTTGCCTTTTTCCTATGAAAAAGGCAGTGTGCAAGGCCAGGAGCGAGGGAGGGATGGCACCTCGGGGGCAACTCTTAGGACAAGGGTCCTAAGTAGCACAAGGCAAGACCGTGTCCACTGGTCCCTACCTCAGTTGCCATTTCATTAAAGAACTACAGAAACACCACTAATTTTGAGTGGCACGTAACATCTACAAACACCCCAGAGATGCTGTTGCTGACAATCCTTTCTTTTATTCCTCATTACACCTTGGAAAGTAAAAATGACAATCAAAGTCCTGTCTCACTGCTCAGCCTCTCTTACCAATGATCAAACCCTCTTCCTTTTGTACTTTAAAGGGATCCATGATCACTCCAGACTGGTGTTCCTCCCCACCAGTTTCTTGCTCTGGAAGCAGCAGAGTCAGTAACAAAGCAAAGAGCAGAGAACTGGTCAGACCTAGCTGACCAGGGCTACAAGGGTGAAGGTGTGTACGGCCCACGGCTCCTGTCCTGCTTCTCAGCAGCAGCTCAGCCCTGCTGTTTTCAGAACATGCATGAAGCTAGCTCTGGACAGGGCAAGCTGGTTAAACTCAAGCATACAAGATTCACATCCTGCAAAATTATTTTGCATTCCCAATAGTCTTTGAAACAAACCACGTCACAAACATTTTGTGTAGCTTAAGACCTCACACACATTTACAAGTCAGAAGGTACATGGCCAAGCAAAGTTTGGCTCATAATTAGATATTGTTAAATATTTTTTTTCCAAGATTTAGCATCAGCAGAAACGCTTCTGCAATGAGATGAATGGTGGTGTTTGTTATTTTTAAATTCCACTGGAAATGGTTGTGCAGTTTTTGTGCAAGTATTTCCCTGCAAACATTTCTGTAATGGAAGTTTGAAAATAGGCAAATTTTCCTTCCAAGTTGAGAAAAAACAGAGAGCAGAGACACAGCAAAAAATTAAGGAAAGTCTACTACTCATTTTTACTTAGAATAAAAACCAATAAATTTTATAAAGATAAATATGCATAATCAAAAACCTGTAAACACTTTCAAAAGGTGACACAATCCTCTTTAATTAGGAATGGAATAGATATGGAGATAATTAATGAGACATTTCCACAGCAAGAGAAATATTTTGTGTTAAGACATAACCTCGCTGTAAAGGAGACTCAGGCAGGCAGCCTCTCCTGCACAGCAGCGCAACGCAGGCAGTTCCTGCACCACAAGCAGTGAAATTTCCTGAAAGGAAACTGCTGCTAAATGATCTAGACTTGTCAAACACGGCTGAAGAAACTAATTCCACCTTTAACAAGCAAATGAGGAAGGAGCAAATGGCAATGAAGCTGGGTATTTGATTTAGAAGTAGCTATTAATTATGACATGCTGAGCTGGCACATTATACATGAGGGGCTCACCTGCTTGTTGTGCCAAATATAATCCACGTGTTCATCTGAATCCCCGATGCAAGTAAGATGAGACATCACTTGGGGTGACAGGGAACCTGAGCCTAAGTACAGTTAAAAAAAAAAAAAGAAAGAAAGAAAGAAACAGGCACATTCTCTCTGGCTCCCAGGCAGATGGCAGCCATAAAGGCTGGAAACACTAGGAGAAAGTACTGGCACAAAAGGAGCAAAAATAGCGCCGGCACATCACCTTCAGCTTCCTGGGGAGTTAGAGGAAATTTAGAAGACAGAGGGACGAACAGCTCCCACAGCGATCAAATTTGGGCTGCAGCTACCTGCAGGTATGGGACACCTTACAAAGCACTGCATCAGCAAGGGGTGCACGCAAACAAAACACAACGCCTTGCAAGCCCTTAGGGGACTACATTAAACCTCTCAATGGCAATGGCATATTTAATAGCTGTATAAATGAGAATCCATCTCCAACACATCAATGTTGAAGCACTTGCATTTTTCCTAATGCCAGAAAACTAAGGGAACCAAGGAGGCAATAGGATTCAGCTCTAGTTTCAAGAAAATTTTCTCATAGTAGTACATTTTTGCAAGATGTACAACTAAAAAAAAAGCCCTAAGTAAAGCTGACAAAAAGAGCAAGAGCACATCCCTTCCGTTTCTCTTCCCACTATTTATTTATTTCCTGGCAGATGCAGAGAAGTGCTGAACCAGCAACTCTCTTGGCTGGTGGAATTCGCCAGCTGGAACCAAGGGGAACAAAGAGCAGCACAGGTGGAGCTGCGTGGGAAGAGACGGGGGGACAAAGAGGGGCACAAAAATAGCAACACAGAGCAGATACAGAGAGACTCGCCTTCCCCTTTTGCTCCCTTCCAGTCACTGTCACGGTAACTTAAAATGCTATTCCACATCCATCTTTTATCTCACACCCACACCACTGTTTAATAACTACATCAGTTCTAGTAAGAAGTTGCTTTTGAGCAGCAGAACCGACAAATCCCAACTTTCTCTGGACCCTTGTCTTGAGGTGACATTCCTCTATGGATTCTTTAATGTTTAACATGGGCTGAGTTCACTCTGGGACTTTTCCCTCAGCAGGAAAATTAATATGGTTTTCTTTTACTGTATAACTTAGTTTTTTCACATAACTCTTACGAACTCTTCAAAGTCTCTCTATTTTGTTGAAACAGTTACAAATTCAGAAGTTATTACTGGGCTGAATTAACAGCATCATTGCACAAGCCTCATTTCTTTCGAAAACGAGGCCAGAAAAACCCCAACCCTTGACATGGGAAATTGGCAAATTTTAGATTACATTAAGAAAGATGAAGTGGAATAAGGAGTAATAAAGGAGACCACCTCATTTTTGTGCTCATTTTTGAGCTGAAACCTCAGCGCTATGTAGGAAATGGCACAACCTTTCAGGAATAGAAGTTCGTGGTTAGCCATATAACGATAGCAAAAAGACCATTAGCTGGTAGGTCATTCCCAGCAGGAGATGAAACCCTGCACTGCATAAAGAGCAGGGTGACACATTAAGCAAGGCCCTAATGGAGAACCTGAGGAACAATGCCCTCCCTGGCACGTGCATTACACAATCAGAAACTCAAACATGTCTTCAGCCATTTGACCATTTAATAGTTAATGAGACTGATGGGTGTTCACACAAGGATGTAACAAGCTTTCATATTCTGCTTGCAACCTTGGTAATAAATGAGCTAGGGCTGCCACAGAGGGGTAAACTGAGCCCTCCTATTGCAAATGAGTACTTCTAGCATTACGCTTGTAGCAGTTCTCCCAGACAGACCACAAGAAAAGGCTAACTCAACAGAGAATGAAGCATACCCTAACAAGGTATGAACAGCACAGACAGGCAAACTTCTAACAGAACACAAACATCAGCACCAAAGCAAAACAAACATTTTCTGTTTCAAGGGACTGAAAAGTCATTTTAGGTTAAAATCCTTCAGCATCAAGTTTGGGAAGTGGTTCACTATGGCAACATGTATCAGCTTATGATTCCAACCCACCTTTCCTTGGAATTACACAACTCCAGTACACTCTTTTGTTATAAAACTATAGCCCTGGCCATTTTACAGCAATGGTGAACTGGCTTTGAAATGCCTTAATGCTCTCCTACAAATGAAAATCGCTGTACAATGTTGCTTGCAAGATGTGCTGCCTTGCAATAGCCATCAGGAAGCACAGACAGTGTCAAGTATTTAGAGTTGGCCCAAATAATTTCACTGCTCCAAACCAAGTGCTTCTCTGTGCTCTGTAGAATCGCACGCAAATCATGCCACTCAACTAGACAATACTATGGAAACTGTAGAAATGTTGTTTTGGGCAAATACCAATTTGACCATAGGATGGTCCTGCAACTATCTAAGGCACTACATAGTCTCAGAATTCTCCATATAGAAGGGAATCATGAACATGGAAAACTAGGTAGCGCTGCTAACCAATTTCTTTAAATGTATTTCACATCTATAGCGCTGACATATTGCTCTTTCTCTTCATTAAAATACATCAAACCTCAATATTTTGAAACTTACCTTACACTTGAGTCATCTAGTTACTAGAAGGACCCAAATATTACTGTGCCTGTCTCAGTATTAATTTGGTTGTTACTAGTATTTGCACTTAGGTATTGCCAATTGATTTAAACTGTATAATACATTAAAAACAGATTAACAAACTTATCCTCTACTTTTGCCCTTTTGGATGTTTCCCCTACTCAGAGGTATTTAAGACCCGTCCTTCAGTATCTGAAGCGAAGACCTTCAGCCCAATTCCAGAGTGCCCTATTTTCTTGTAGTCCTTAAATTCAGTAGTTATAGTGAAATAAAGTGCCTTGCTAGACTCAACTTAAAGTCTTACCTCTTGCACACTTCCCCTGCAATCAAATATACGCATGGTAAATAATGCAACCTTTAAAAACAGCTAATGAGTATTTCCTAAGAAGAAATAGTCCTTCAGAGAATATCCTCCTCAAAGACAGTCCTGATTTAGATTAGATCAAGTAAAATATATAATTACTATGATACGGCTTGGGGTGGGGGGAGGGAGAAAGAGAGAGGAAAATAGGTGAATGATAACTCGATTTGAGTAACATTAAGAATTATCTTCCTGCTGACATCAGCACTGCCCAGTGCTGCTTGCTCTTGTCCTGAAACAATATTTGCTCTGGCCAGTGAACCCAGGACCTGTCACGCTGTGAGGTACCAGGTGCTGTAACATCATCACCCCCAGGCTCCCACCCTGGTTCCTTCCTCTCACAACACTCAAAACATGTTTTGACAGGCATGACTTCATGGCTGTATTATTTTATAAGTATACCATATCTCCAGAATAATAATTTAGTGCTGTTTTTAAAAAAGTCCACAGTTAAGCATGTGTAGTGGCAGGTTACAATACAAGTGCAAAAAACCCCCAAGCATACTATTTGTTACAGTGGTACGCCTCCATCACATACCAGCTGTAGAAAA
This sequence comes from Buteo buteo, assembly GCF_964188355.1. Taxonomy (NCBI): domain Eukaryota; kingdom Metazoa; phylum Chordata; class Aves; order Accipitriformes; family Accipitridae; genus Buteo; species Buteo buteo. The sequence goes on along the minus strand of NC_134195.1, from coordinate 21,369,854 downwards.
CAGAAAGCTGAGGCTCTCTTTATTTCTAACTTTGGTAGCATCTCATGAGAAACTCAACCTAAAAACCAGGTAAGATTTTGGCTCTGTAATTTTTTGTTTTGTTTTGGGGAGGTTTGGGGGATGGTTTATTTGTTGGGGGTGGAGGTGCTATTGACAAGTTTTGCATGAGAATATTCAAGGACTCTCTAGGAAGCTTCAGACATCAGTGTAGTTTTAAACCTCACATTATCCCTTTTTCATGGTTACTAGGTTCTAGCCTGTTTCACCTTCTCTCTGCAGCATTTATGTTTATAACCTGCTCATCACCTCGGTATCTAAAGCATCTAATAAAAACCAGAAACAAGCAGCTGCTTGGTTCCTGCTTTTTATTACTCAACAACAGAGAACAGCAGTTAACAACATCATTGGGATTTATTTATTTTTGCCTTCTGATCCCAAACCAGATATCCCCCAATACACACACTGGTCACCTGGCTGACTCTTTCACACTTCTTCTACAATCTCTTTCACAACCGCTGCTTGCAATGAGATTCACTGCTGTCCTGCTTCTACTACCTCCCAGCTCCCTCACCCTCAGGTAAGGTCTCCACTTGTCTTATGTTCTTACAATGGGAAACTAGTTTTAGCCTATCTGTTCTTGATGCTTCCTACCAGAACTGTAAGGCATCCCATGTAAGTACCAGAAGCTCAAAAAGCTGCTGGGAGGCACGAACGTCACAGTTACTAAACCGCACAACGTAACCAGGCCAGTAACCTAGAATTCAGCCCACAATGACCTACAGAAACATACTCTCACTTCGGAATAGCCTTGTACTCTGTTTCTTCCTCTTACTCTGTGTAAGAAAGGAATTACTGTATTTTTGGTCCAAATGAAAACTTTCAGGACCCCTTTTTACCATTAATACTGAAATCAGAGTTTACAGAAGAGAAAAACATATGGCCAAGACATATGGGACATTTCTACACAGCTAAATAGAACATTTCTAGCAACTACAATTATCTAGGTCTTCCACAAATTCCAACAATGACAGAAAAATTCATTCTTCAGAGATTTAAACTATTTGCTTCTCACTTCTCAGAATGAGAATAAATTACGGACAAGTCTGCAAGGCAGATCTGACACTCAGTGCCTCCCAGTACTCCATCTCTTATACTTCAAATAGTATCAGCAGAACAAAAAAAATGAGAGATAGGACATTCTGAAAGCAGTAATAGAAAGTGCTTCAAGTTGCTAAAAATCACAAGAGTTAGTATCCAAGAACTGATGGAGAACACACGCAGAAACCCTGACAAGTCCTCCCCAGCTAGATGGCAGCCACCAGATGTAGTCATCTTGAACTAGACTAATTGAAAATACTGCAAAATATTGAGTTTCTTCCTGAAAAAAAAAACCCACTCGGATTCCAATGACACTTTCAAATTTCTGCCAGGAAATGAAATATTTTGTTCCAGGTTGCCTTAATACAAAGGCACCATAGAGTCTCGTGGAAGCTGTAGTTTTGATGTTTCACACCCGTGTGATTCCTCAGCAGATGACATTTATGAGGCACCACGGTGTGCCTCCTGAACAAGCTGCATGGCCACCATCACTGCTACACATAACGGCAGAATTAGTCTAATCAACAGAAAAGAACAAGTGATGACATATGTGAACAACCTGTCTCCCAAAATTTATGTATAAGATGTCACAGTGCTTTAACTCTTAAACAGTTCAAAACAAAATGTTTTGATTTAGTTCAATAAATTACATGATTTTAAACATTTCCAAATCAACTTCTCTTGTGAACATTTCTCATATTTAACTTTGCCCTGGAAGAAATTCTGGCATTTCCCGTAAAATGGAATTCTGGGTTTTGTTCTGCTTTGCAGACAAAGTGAGACCCTAACACAGAGGAAAATAGAGACTCTGTGACATAAGATGCATTTTTGTCATGAACAGAAATTTCCTACAGACTTATGTCCCATTTCATCAACATATTTTTCTTCTACAACGAACTTCTCTTCAGTAGTTACTGTGCTGTGACTTTTCTAGACTGGCTACCCCCCAAAAAAACTTGACGCTCCCTGTACCCATCCTATTCTATCACATTTGGCACATTTCCCAGGTTCATTTCCCTAGCACTTACAACTACAGCAGGTACTTTGAAGGGCAATGCAGCAAACACCCCAAACATTATCTTCTACAGTTGTGCAGTTATCTTAATCAATATCATAAAATGAAATCCTTTTTTAGTTGAGAGTTATAGATTATTTTTGTAAGACTGAAGAGTTGTCACAAGACTTCTTAACTGAAGGTGTACTGTTGTAGCTAACTCTGTTGCATATGGTGTGTGTAGAAGACACTTCCTGCCCTTCCTTGATCTTATACCCCATTTACCTCTAGTTTGAATCAACGCATCACTTGGAAAAGCAGCTTGAATTTTTCCTCTTCCACATCACTAAACAAAACCCTAAAATTATCACCATTTCACCCAACATGCTTGCACCTTATGTGTTGAAATGCGTCATTCAGTCAGTGAGAACCTACTTGTTTGCATCTAAACCAAGCGTTCATCCTCAATTCAGCCAAAGAGCACAGGACTTTAAAGCAGCAACATCAGACAGAGTCAAAGACATCATCGTCTCCAGTGCCCACGCATAGTACGCTAGCATTTTATATCACCACTTGTATTTGCATTTCCATCTGTACATAGTTAAAGGCAAAGCAGCTTATGGCTATTAAAACATAAAGATGTTCTTATAAAGGCAGCAATTATTCAGAGGAGGGAAAGCAAAAAATAAATAAATAAATAAATAAATCACACTATTGAGTTCGTTTTGCCTCCCTCCCCATTTATTTTTATTTTTGGCATTTGAAACGTCCAAATACTTCACCTTTCACTGCTCCGCTGCTGTTACTGTTGGTAACAAAATAATTCTGACTGTTATTTGTTAGCCCGTAGCAGTTATCCTGTTTTGCAAATGATTAGACACATTGTTTTATTCTGAAAGACCATCATCTTGGCTTCCATAGAACATCATTGTCTAAATTATGCGAGAAGTAAATAATGCATGAAACGTGAAACGTTACCTATGCCAAAGCTGATCTAATGTTTCTTGGTGTGGGAAGAGACTTTAAGAAGAAGAAAGGATTAAAAGAAGTAAATTAATTTGAAAGGCTCATGCCAAAAACCACTTGAAATTTATAACAACAACAATAATAATAATAATAAAGTAATGCTACAGACATTTGCTATTGAAAGTAGAATTCGGCTTCGAGACTCACACTGAGTGAGTGAGCAGACACCACGGGCCATGTTCAGACAGCTTAAATTCAAGCTCAGCCAAGTGTTTCCCATTAGCCGACTCTAAATTCTCAAGACCACGAAGCCAGTGGGAATTATGAGGTCTGAATCCAGCGCTTCAAGTATGGCCCTGCTCAAAGGAGTAGCTGCCCACCACCTCCTGTCAGAGAAGGGGACCAGCTGAGGTGCACGTGCAGACTGCAGGACCATGCAGGTGCAAGGGTGAGATACTGGAAGAACCATTTGCAGCTTTTTTGGATGGGGGAAGACTGCTCAGGGCAGAAAAGAACCCACAGAGATCAAAACACTGAACATGTGCTTTGGTAGTCAGGCTACCTAAAGTTTCTCAAGACTTTTTTTTTTTTTTTTTGAGGACATTTGCTAACGCTGCTGCTGTAAGTGGGGCACTCCTGCAGCTCTGCTCAGTAAGTTATGTTCATTAGGAAGGCCACTGAATGACTCATCCAGGTACAACATCAATTTAACAGGCAGCATGTAACCTTGGGGGGGTTTTAAGCAGGCTTAGTCCCAAGTGGAGAGAGCCCACGAACACCACAGGCATGTTCTGCACAGCGTGACAACCTGCTGGGGGGACACTTGTCAGAGACAGCTTCTTCAGCACTCCTCTCCAAACATACCACCCGGTCTAAAAAAAACGGCAGCACAAAGCATCTTAACCTTATTTTCTGCAAGGCAGATTCATGGGAGAAATAAGTTATTTAAAACATTATGTAAGTCCAAAGACATAGGACCCTAATTTCATTTTTGGTTTGTATTGGAACTATCTAGTTGTTCTTCTAGATAAAGATCTGTCTCATCACTTGGTCATCACTAAGTCACGATTTATTTTTTTTTAAATATGGTAACATTTCAGCTTTTACTAACATGTAGCATTTTAAAACATATTTAAGCAACCACCTAGCTTAATATACATCTTAGTTTTTATTTCATAAGAAATTTGCTCCATTATCATCTTTAATAAGAGATACATCTACTTGTGTAGGTACATGTGATATATGCAAAGTGAAATTTAGATGACAACTGGAATTCATTTAAAAATACACAGATCATCTTCATCTGCTAGAAAACGAAAACCACACATTTCTTATGTATACACACATTTAGAAGTTTATAAAAACATGGTTTGTCTTTTAAACAGTTTGGTAAATAAACTAAGTATAATTTGCAGTTAATGATTTAGCTGATTACTTCTGGTCACTGTGCCCTACCAGATGACAGAGCGAATGGATCTCATCCCCCCACATCCTTCCACCTCATCATCGTATCTAAACTGCAGGGGGGGGGGGGGGGGGGGGGGGCAAAACCAAACCAAACCACCAAAAAAAACACCCCCACCCCCAAAAAAATCTTTTCCAGAGTTCTCAGTTTTATGCAGCAGTCACCAAATAATGCTCCTGAATACACTGGAAAAAGAAAATATTCTCTCTGTTCAGGAAGAGGGGATTACTATTTGCCTACAGTTGCTTTCTACTCCAGCAACCTCTTCTACTTAATTATCCACTAACTCAGCTGTTCAACTGTTTGACTGTCTTCAAAAGTTGAACTAGCACATACTGCTCATTAATGTTTTATTTCACCATACTGTTGGTATGTTTAGATGTTAATACATCAAAGGATCTTGCTTTACAAATATTATATCAAACATATTTCTCAATTCATAATATTTTAAATTTAAATTGGTTATTTATCCTGATTCCTTGTCACAGAAATGCTTGTTCCATCTTTCATGAATCTTTCTTGGCTAAGTTTCTCAGCTCAGCTAAATCCATGTTTTCAGAATTTATACCAACCCTTTTTTGCAGGAGGTATCTGGATTCGATTCCCCCACTAAAGTAGGTGAATTCTGTGTATTATCTGTCCTTTGCAAAACAAACTGTGGACAATATCAATGAAACTATATATAAACATCACAATACTGACAGTATATTGCTGTAGATACACACAGGAGTAAAAGAGGTTATACTCAACTGCTTGGTGAACCCACTGCACTTAGATAAGTATCATGACAAAAATCACTTATTCAAAAAAAAAAAAAACAAACCAAAAACCAACCCCAAAACCACAAAACACCATTCTCATCAACACTGCTTCATACTGCAGCAATCTCTCATGAAAAAGTTACTCATTTTCATCCCAAGGGATCTTTTTCGTCCATGCCTCTTGTAGAATTATTTTAAATCACTGGCACAGCAAAGCATTACTTTATTGCAAAATAAACTAATTAATTCATACTTGGTAGTAAAGAGGGTTAATTACTGAAGGCTTCAGGCCTTGACCAGGCTAATTCTGACCATCCCACTGAATGTCTGTGACAAGCCTGTCGAGTCTCTGGTTTTACAGAATGATTTGAAATGCACTTGGGAGGGAACAGCATCTACAAATCTTCTACTGTGTACCTCAACGTTGAGGCACTCAAAACTACTAACCTTGTAAGTAGCAACTACTGAATGATAAACAACACTTTAAAGGTGTACTAGGGCCTCAATTTTTATTTTTTTTAATGGAATATATCATCAAGATTGCTTCAGGTGAAGTTTTACTCTTTACTTTGGTAATTTAATTTTTTTTTTAAATAAATAATACTACTATGTTTTTTACGTCTGCGTTTTGCATGTTCCTACTTCAAAAACCACAACTTTGCTTATGACTCTAGAAAGGCAATAACAGTTTGGGGAATTGTAGCCAGAAGTATTTATACTGAAACATCAGTTTTCCTTTCTTCCTCTTGCTGTACAGCTTACATGGAGTTGTACCCTCCCTTCTGTTTCTTCCTGACTCAAAGACGTCAGTAGGATGCAATTTCTCCATGTGTACTCTAACCTAACATCACTTTTTGATGGACCTACTGTCTGTCAGTCAGCTAAATCACATTTCTAGCACTAGTATAACACCAAATTCTGTCAAGGGGCACAGCAGAGCGAATTTTATCTTTTATGAAGTAACAGTAAGTCCAGAGTTTCCTCAGTCAAAAAGTTCCTATTTTAACTGCCACAGTTCTTATTCTTTCCTGCCTCTTTGAGGCAGACAGTTAATCCCACCCCAGCTATCGTGCAGGTACTAATTTATACTCATGGAATAAAAAAATTACTGGCCTTTCTCCAAAGAAATATCAACTTAGCAATTTTTTTTTAATCTATTCGCACTTCTGCTTTTTGAACACAAAAATACGGTTAAACTGTAGAGTTGTAACTATAGAGACAAGTCACGACAAACACAAATTAACTCACGAAGCCTGTGGAAGAAAAGCCAGATTGCTGGTCTGTGTTCCCTATTCACACAGAGCTGGAAGGAGAGTCCCAGCTAAAAAATGCAGTGTCTGTGTAGCTCCAGCATCATACAATCAGTACTTGTCATCCTCGGAGCTCAAATAATCCAGTGTGTTCATTTGCAGAGGAAAGAATTTGTTTTCTTAAGAAAATTGGACCTCTGTGCTGATAGTGCAAGTCCACAAATAAGATTAAGGTTTATAAAACTGACACCATCAGACAACCAAGTGAGAAATGATCAAGTAAGCCACAACCTAATAAAAAGAGATAAGCATTTCAGTATAAATCTTGAGCCCAATCCTGCTCCCTAACTTCCTAAGACAAATCTTCAGAGACCACAGTAATACCAACAAACAGTAAAACTAGCACAAGGTACCTCTCCCTTGCTCATCAGTGCGCGATGATGCTATAAAACACTATTTTATCTGAAATCCACACAGACATTGGCCCATTGGTACTTGGCACCCGTAACACACACACTTTGGGGTCCCGGACCCAAGGAGCAGCGGCTGTGCTCGCTGGCGGCCAGCTTCAAACTGGGGTCACAAATTGATTGCCCAAAACGAGACACGGCAAACCAGCCATCGTTAACACCGGTGGCACAGCAGTTAGCGTAGAGTATTGACATCCCAGCGCACTCAGGGAGCACAATGAAACCAATTCCTCCAAGGAAGAGGCCAGAAACCCCAGAGAGAGTTTGCCCTTGTGGACGTGTGAACCTGTTGTCATCCACCGACGGCCACGAGCAGCGCCTCCTGCCCCGCAACGCAGTCACTTCTCTCTCCTTCCCAACTGCCAGCGCACCTCTGCTGTCTTCTCCCCTCGTAAGAAGTGTTATCGATAACGATCTATGTAACAAAGTATGCTGTGGGATCGCCTTTGCTTCAGCAATATTTTTGTGGCCCCAGTGAATTCAAACCTTTTTTTTTTTTTTTCCAGGATTTTTTTTTCTTCGCACAATTCAGTTCTTTTTCTCTTTACTAGGAGCCAAAGCGTGGGGAACCCCATTTTCAACTGGACCAACATGGGTAAGTATAAATCCGGCTGATGCTGTTGAGTTTCTTCTATTTCTGACACTCTGTGTAACTGCATGGCATGTGACTAGTCTGCTCCTTCCTCCTTTGACATAAATATTGTTAAAAAAAAAAAAACAACCCCAAAAAACCCCCACCAATCCTAGCACAGATCTTTCGGGCAAGGGATTGTAGACATTTTACAGAGTTACTTTAAAAGCCCCTGGTGAAAGATCTGCCACAGGCTTTGTGTAAGTCTAAATAAAATCTTAATGGTTCTGCCTTTAACCACACCGCATGGCTAGTCGAAGACTTTCAGTACACAGGGGAGGCATAATTCTACAGTCCGCAAAACCCACGCTGTCCTGTCCCTGTCATGCCCTTCTCCGTCCTGCGAAGTGCCTGACACATTTAATTTTAGTGCTAATTTTAACCATTTTTCCAGAACTGAAATAACTCTTGCCAAGTTCATTCTTTGATCCCTTCTTTGAGGAAAGTTAAACAGGTACAACTCTGCTGTACCCTATTGCCCAGCAGAATAGCTGGCTTTAATGAGCCTGGGTGTAATGAATCTGCGTTCGATCACTTCATTCTTAGCAAGACCCAGGACTCTCGGGTGCACACCATCTGCTCCTACTGACCCGGTTGCTCTTGGATTTTTTCCATTTATCCCAGCATTTCCTCTTCTGGCATATGCTCTCACATTCCCTACCTGCTCTCTGTTACCTAGCCTCTTTCATCTAAATAACCTCTTGGATCAAGCCAACTAACCTTTAAACCAAACAAAACCCTTGCCCGTTTGCTGTTTGGGAGCACACGTCACTGCTTTTCCCACAGGAACGGACATACTCAACAGCAGTACTCCAGCCGGGATGCACCCACGTGATTTTTGTCTAGACCTCAAACCCTGCCATCAGAGTTAAGGAAGGTGGAAGGAGGTCTCCCGCGATGCTTGTGAGCACCTTCCTGATCAACACGAAATCTCAATCAAAGACTGTATAAGGAAAGTCTCCTTCTTTCTCAAAGATTTATCCCACTTACTACACAAGTACAAATCCTTGAAGACAACAGCACAGGTTCAAGACTTTACCATGGCACTAAATGCCCATTCTGGAAGCATACTGACCTGTAAAACCACTCTTCAATGAATACCTTGAGGATTAAAAGCTGTAAATTGCACACTGCTTACAAAACAGTCCATAGCTGCCTCTCATTATAGCCCATGCAAGGGCCGGGAATGGTGTAAAGTACCTTCTGGTCTGTGCAGGCTCTGCTTAGTAGAAATCCAGAACTGGTTTCCAATCCAGATCTCCCCCATTTCTGACACAGCAAAAACTCAGCATGACCATTTCTCAGTCGGTCAGTAGGGATGCCTGCATACTAAGCACTAATTATGACAGACAGGGATTTTAAAAAGCATTAAAAAAAAAAAACAACAAAAAAAGAAAACTTTCACGGTCAACAATTATTTCAAAGAAAACATGTTATCCCAACCCAAACGAGCTGCCTCTGCCTAAAATGGGTGCTCCCTCTACCAGCAGAACCTCTGTGCCTTGTTCCCATAATTTTTAACATTTTTTTTTTTTTAACAGAAACTATTAGATTGTAATTTTGGAGGATGATAAAATATCAGCAAATATCTCAAAAAATATTGTGGGGTTTTCCCTATCAAAACATCCACATTTCCAATTATTTATTTTTTAAACACATTACGTTAATTCATTCTTAAGTCCCAGTAGATGTTAGTAAGAATACCTGACAGCAGTGGGTTTTGAGGACAGGCGCTCTAGCCGTAGAGTGGAGTGCCACTGTGATTAATGCCATATAAACCAGAGGGGGAGGGCAGGAAGGAGGGAGAGAAACAGCCCCAGATCCTACAGGCCTTATTATCTGAATATTCCTGAAGCCAATTACAGGCTTGTTTCCCAGTAACATTCTCCTCACAGCATAAATATACCTGGAAATAATCTAAAAGAGTAAAAAACAACAAGAACATTAAAAAAAAAGCCAACATCTCCAGGCTTAAGTCACACATTACTATCAAAATGACCCCCAAAACACACTATGAGAATAATACGGTAATAAATTTTACTTAAATGAGAGGGTAAGGAACGACATCACAAAAATAAGGGGTTTTTTCCCACACTTCTTTGGAAAATGAAGTGACTAACACCAAAGTCGCACAAATTTACTAACAGGGCTTTAACAAGTTTCTCAAATATGCTTTCTTATTTGAAATTAACTGCCACCTCCTTCTTCTTTGCAAAAGCCCTACTCTTGGTGCTAGATCTATGCAAAATCTCTACTTTCACCGCGCAGTGCAGCTGCAAGACCAAGGCCACAGTGTGGCTCAAAATGAAGTAGTACTGCAGTGGTCGGTAGCATTTTTATTTTACAGATGGGGTAAACAGCACAAGTAAGAGAGGAAAAATATCCTTGAAATACCATCTTTGTCATTCAGCGTCACTTGTGCCATATAAATTCATACGAGTCGTTATGAGATGACCTGACAGCTATCAGGAAAGCAGTAAAGGAGTTTTGTACCCTCAGGCGGCGCCCAGGTATAACTATACTTGAGCTCAATTCCCACACAACTTTTTTCTGCTCGCTAAATGAAGACTACTGAAGAACAGAATTCCTGCAAGTAAAAATAAATTTAAAAACCACCGGGAACGCCCTACCTCTGTTCAGTTTATGGTCAGAAGTATCACGCATTACGGGGGGGGCACTGCTCGAATTACTCATCCGCAGGTGGAGAAGACCCCAAGCCCGGTCCTTCCCGCCGCTGCAAACTGGACGGCACAAGCCTTCGCAGCGCCTGACCGAGCTCCTCCTCGCCGCCGGGGAGGGCTCTGCCCCCGAGGGCCCCCTCCCGAGCTCTGCTGCTCCCAGGGCGCCAGAGCCCCCCACCTCCCACCCAAACGCGTTTGTTCTCAAAACCGGACCTAACAAACGCCAGCCACAGCGTCGTTTCACCTACAGATTTTATTTTTTTTTTCCCACTGAAACAACACTTGGAAAAAAAAAAACCCCAAACCCAGCGTTAAGCCAGGAATTAAACACGCCGCGTGCCCTTCCCAGCTCTGCCAACCCCGGCGCCTCCACGCCGCCCGCGGCCCCTTCCGAGGGACTGAACCCACCCGCGGACCGCACGAGCCGCCGAGGGGCTGCGCGAACCCTCCCGCCCGGCCCAGCGCCTCGGTGCCAGGGCACCAACACGCGGGACGGCGCCCACCCCCGCCACACGGACCGCCCGGAGGCAGAAGGAAGGCGGCTCCCGCGTCCGAAAGGGGGACGCGGACGCAAAGCGGCCCCGGGCACCGCCGCCCGCGCCGGGAAGCCGTGCCCCGCTCCGGGGCCGCTCGCTCCGACCCCGCGGCCGGGGCAGGGCAGCGGCCCGCCGCCCGCCCCCAACTTTCCGGCGGAGGCAGCGCCGGCCCCTCTCCCGCAGGGCTGAGGGAGCGGGTCCCGCCGCGGCGCCGTCCCCACGCCCGCCCCCCGCAACTTCGAGCCGAGCCGAGCCGAGGCGAGCCGGCCGCCCCCCGACCCACCTGGTGCAGCGTGTCCGGCGGCAGCTGGGAGGCCCGGAACAGCTCGCCCACGCTGCTGCCCCCGGCGGCCGCCTCGGGGGGCGGGCAGCACCGCGAGAAGAGCTCGGAGTAGCGCTGCTGCTCGCTCTCGCTCAGCGGCAGGAGCAGACCCCCGCCGCCGCCGCCGGCGGACCCCCCCGCCGGGCCCTGCTCCATGGCGCGGCGGGGCAGCGGCTGCCGCGCCGCCGGGGCGGGCGGGAGGGAGGGAGGCGGCGCCGCGCTGCGGCGGGGAAGGTGCGGCCGGGCCCCGCCCCTCGCCCGGTGCGGCCGCCGCGCCCGCTCCGCAGTGACCCGCCCCCCGCCGCTGCCCGGCCCCGCCCCGCCCCGGGACCCCGCCCCGCCCCGGGACCCCGCCCCGCCCCGGGACCCCGCCCCGCCCCGGGACCCCGCCCCGCCCCGGGACCCCGCCCGCCGCGGCCCCTCGCGCCCGCCCCGGCCCCCGCCTGGCCCGCTTTGCTTTGGTTTCTCTTTATTTTTCTTCCCTATTTTTTTTTCCTCAGCCGGTTTGGTTTCCATCTGAAGTAACCGGCCGCCCGGGATTCGGACCGAGCACCGCCGTGCCGCGGCGCAGACCCGCGGGCGCCGGGGGGGCCCAGCGCCGCTGCCGGGTGGGGGGCGGAGGCGTCGTTGGAGCCGTCTCGCCCCGGCCCACGCCGCGGCCGCCCCGCCGGCCCTGCGGGGACTCCCGCTCCTGCCCCGCTGTGTGCTCGCGGGGCTCAGCGCCGCCCCGGTTCCCCCCCCGGTCCGGATGGGCCCCCGCAGCAGCGTTTCCCCGGGTACCACCTGCTGCTGCAAAGGCGGCGCGGGCGCTGCGGTGAGGGGTGCAGTAACGCAGCGGGTCCTCAGGGACCGGCCCTGACAGCCGAACGGGGGGGACGCATCTGTCGGGGTTTAACCCCGGGCAGCAACTCGGCACCACGCAGCCGCTCGCTCGCTCCCCCCCGCCCGGTGGGATGGGGGAGAGAATCGGGAAAGGAAGTAAAACTCGTGGGCTGAGATAAGAACGGTTTAATGGAACAGAAAAGAAGAAACTAATAACGATAATGGTAACACTAATAAAATGACAACAGCAGTAATAAAAGGATTGGACTGTACAAATGACGCGCAGGGCAATTGCTCACCACCCGCCGACCGACACCCAGCCAGTCCCCGAGCAGCGATCCCCCGTCCCCACTCCCCCCAGTTTATGTACTGGGCACAACATCCCATGGTATGGAATACCCCTTTGGCCAGTTTGGGTCAGGTGCCCTGGCTCTGTCTTGTGCCAACTTCTTGTCCCCCTCCAGCTTCCTCACTGGCTGGGGATGAGAAGCTGAAAAATCTTTGACTTAGACTAAACAATACATAGCAACAACTGAGAACATCAGTGTTATCAACATTCTTTGTATACTGAACTCAAAACATAGCACCGTACCGGCTACTAGGAAGACAATTAACTCTATCCCAGCTGAAACCAGGACACATCTCACGATGTTCTCTATAGTTCTTGCTTTAACGTGAAGGGCAAAGAGACAAGATTCCCCCTTGTGACTCCTCTGCGAGCAGCGACACTGTAAATGTTCCCCTTACTGGTTGAGCCCCACCTTAAAAGTCAGGCAGGTCGGGACCCGAGGCAGGAAGGCTGGGGACACCCCAGCGAGGAGGATGTTTGGGGGTCTCATGCCGGTTTTTGGAGCCTTTCCTCCCAGCGGTTCTTTGGGGCATTTCAAGGAATAAGGTAACCAACCTGAAGGTGATCCTTGTGAATGCCAATGGTCTGCGGAAGAGCAGAAGGTTCTCTTCACAGCAGCGTTGGTGCTGAGATGCAGCCTGGCCCAGGAGAAATCAGATCACCTGCTCTTTGCTTGCAGTCCTAGAAGATACTAGGTTAGGGTTACTTCAGTTAAAATTGCTATCAGTTTAATTTATGTTCTGTAAAGACAAAAAATTTTACTAGCTCATCACCTCTGTCCTGGTTAACCAAGACCTGTTATCTCTTCTACAAATCTTTTTAAAACTACTTTATCCTCTCCACACCATTCATCTGTGCCTCCTTCTCACCTGCACTAAACATGCACCTTTCATTCTGCTAATCCGAAATGAAGATCTGTGCCTGTCTTCTCAATGTGCGGGACGCTGAACGGGTTGTTAGTTGAAGTTATTGGCGGGTGAATAATTGATGATTGTGTTTAAGGGTGGAGTGTTATGGAGAGATCTTTGTTCCTTTAGGGACACTAGATTGTCATGGTATTTTCTCATTTTAAAGTATATTGTTTCAAAGAAGGGCAAGACTATCTCAGAAACTGAATCTTGCAGCCCAACTTAAAGTGGCAAAGACCCAAAACCATGACAGTTGTCTTGAGAAGGCTCTGCAGAGCAGAGAGTGAACGACCCCTTGACAGCCGGGTTCTTCACCTGGAGAGTCCTAAGATGTCGCTGCACCTTTTCTGTAACTTCAGTCAGGTACAAGATACTGGTCAGAGGAAATGCTACCAGCCATGTGGAGATGACGTAAAGCTTTGCCTAACTATTGCCATATTTAACTATATGACTCTCATGAAAATAGAATAATATCTTCAAACTAGCTTATGGAAGAACAGCTGTCTTACAGCTGAACTAGAACAAGAGAGATGTTATGCTGACAAGCAAAGGAAAATACTGTCAACAATTTGTGCTAATTCCTGTGCCTGAAGGTGCCCATTCATAACTGACCAGCTCAATACTTGCAATGCTAATGTCTCATCACAACAAATACTCCCTTCTGCAACACCCCAGCAGACACTGTTTGACCTTTGTTGATGTGTCAGCCTCAGTTTTTCTAAATTTTTCTAAGGTGGACCATGGCAGGAAGACACTGGAAACACCCACTGTTCCAGAACACAATGGTCTGCCTTACCAGCCACGCCTCTTACTGCAAACAAACACAGCTGCTTTTTTTTTTTCCCCTTTGGACAATTTTCTCTTCTTCCTTGACCTATAAAACTTGCATTTCTCTCTCCATACATCCCTCTCTCATCAGAAAGGACACAGTGGCTGTGTCCAAACCCAGTCTCCCCCAGTATTGTAATCTCCAACATGTCATCTCCAAGACACTAAAGAAGTGAACCCCCACAAGCTGAGGGAGAAGGCAGGGAAATCCATGCCTCTTATTTCTGCAAAATAAGTGTGAGCTTATAGGTGTAACAGGCGTGAGCTGCTGAACACCCCGTGGGCATGAGCACACCTTTAGGGAACGTGGGTTGCTCAGGTGTCTGCCTGCCACCTCTGAACTGCAGGCATCCTTCGGCACTTTGCAGGGTCAGCCACACCGACGTACTCTGCTGAACCCAGTACTTACGGGGAGCTTTAATCCACCTTGGGCGCCAGAGCCACTTTCTGTACAGTCCAGTGTGCCTTGTGCAATGGCATTGACGGTCCTTGCGTGCTTTAAAGTTCTTGTGAGGGTACATTAGTTCAGACTGAGAGGCACTTCATGATTATCAGAAGCTCTACAAGGATCATGGGACGAGAGTTTCAACCTTCCTGTTTATAGGGAAGTTGTGATGTCATTACAGGTTACAAAAGTTCCCTATAACTAAGAAACACTATGTATCAGTAAGTCCAACCAGTTCAAGTATTTATTGTTTGCTGGAAGTCAGTAATGTAAACTGGATTGAAAGCTGACTTATCAAAGTATGGTTAAGATCTGTGTGTGGTCCTCCTTTCCTCCTTCCCTCCCTACCCAAATAATAATGCAGTGACTTACTCTAAACCCAGCCAGCAGCAGTCCTGCAAACAATTGTGTGATCACATGTGGGAGGGAGACTGAAGTTGTAGTGAAAAAAAACCAAACCCCCTACTACTTCCCAAGATGTGCCAGCAGGAATAGTAGTAATATGTATGATAGGTATGTTTTTCTTCAGGATGAAATCATCGGTATAAATTGACAGGTATAATATGACATATAATAAAAAGTCTCTCCCAATATTTTAGTATTTTGGGAATCCTGGGAACTCTTTTTATTTGAACAGCACAGCCAAGGACCAGCCACTTGAATTTGTACATTATTTCACTTATCTTAGGGTTCAGATCATGTCAAACTTGCCCTGGCCCAAAAGGCATGAGGTTTGGCTGGCAGCTGCTTCCTGTTGACAATGAAAACACCCTGCACATCACCGGCTGAAGCTTCGGAAACACAGGCAAATAGCTGGCTGGAAAACCATAATTTAGCTTTTCCCATATCAGTTTGAGTGAATCTCACCTGTTATTCCTAATAAAAATTCTTTTTATTTACTCTCTTTGCAAAATGAAAGATGACTTTGATGACAAGCAACTGGTGGGGCAGGTTTCCCAGCCACAGCATCAGGCATGCTTGGAATACAGTTGACAAGCTTGTAGTTTCATGTATCGACTCCGCGTGTGAATACTCTTACTATTCTTTGCATTGTTTCTTGGGTGATGTTCCAACTCTAAGAAAAACAGGAGAAATGGTTATTGAACTGTAAAATGTGATTGTCCATTTTCCAGCTTGTTAATATCTCTAACACCTTAAAAACATCCAAGAAATAGTAGCTGCTTCCTAGCTCTGGTCTGTCCATTGTTTTCAAAAATTAGATGGCCTCGTAGGTGAAAACTGCCCTCTCTGAGCAGATTGTGGAAGATGCAGTTCATGTCAGTTTTTTCTGTAAGCAACTGAGTACATAATAGAGAATAACAGTTGGTGTAATAAAATACTTGACAAATATCCATCTATTTATTATTTGTGTGGGAAGGGAAGGAGGACCACACACAGATCTAAAACATACTCTCATAAGTCAACTTTCAATCCAGTTTACATAACTGACATTATTTTTTCTAGCAAACAATAAATACTTGAAATGTTTTGATTTACTGGTATGTAGAGTTTCTTAGAGGAAAGTTTTGTAACTTACAATGATATCACAACTAGCTGTGTTTAGAAGAGTCTTTCACAAAGTCCTTTTACGAAGATTTATGCGTGTAGTGTGAGCTTTAGTGGCATAAGGCTAAGCTCATGCCCACATCTTTGTAAGAGTAAGGCCAAAAATGGTATACTGCTTTTTAGGTAACTTGCCAGGAAAGTACAGCATAATTTCCATTAATTTCCATCAAAACCCCAGGCAGTTTATTTCTTTTAAAATAATGGCTTCACATGAAATTTTAAGAAATAATATTTTAGGTGCACATTTGCTATTTTTTACTTTTCATTTTGAAAGATTATCCTCTTACTTTCATGTTCTGTAGATGCAAATGGTCACTCAACAAACCAAGCATTAGAAAATGTCATTCCATTTATCATTTGTGCTTTAACTTAGGAATTTCACAAAGCCTTCAGCAATTATCCCAACACCCAGTTTCAACCAGAATACACCCAACCTTACTGTATTGCAGGGCAATGGTTCCTAAAGGCCATATATATCATCAGCACACTTGGAAGCCTGAACCAAGAAATGCTGCCAGACGAAGACCTACGTGATCCTGGAAGTCACATGCAGAAAAAGTAAAAAAAAAAAGAGGGACCTGTGATTGTCTTCTCCCACAGACATGAGTTAAAAGATAGATCCTGCAGTATATCCTGAAAGTTGACTGTATTCTCATGGACAGGGAGGGAAATGCATGTCAGGCAGAAGGGGCTATTACAAAAGCATAGACTATAACTGACAAAAATTTCATAGTGCTTGGTGAGTGGGCTAATGTTCCATCACTTGTTTCTCTTAACAAACTGTTACTGGCATCCACACTTTTAAGTGAAAAATAATTACAGAAAGGCACAGAGACATTAATCATTACAATGAAGTCATTAATGCAAAGCAAAATGCATATTTTCCATCTGAAGAAATAACAATTAAGTAAAAACTCACAGCACGTTCACTCTTCTGTGTGTCCTTCAGCTAATTTGCCTCTCAAAAATTTTGCCTTCAGACTTGGAAAACAATTTTAAGAAGTGTTCAGTTATGAGATAACCTATTGACAAAAAGGGCTTTCAATGTTGCTACTGCAGTCTCATGCTTCGCATGCAGTTTTGACCTAAATAAGTTCCCTTTAAGGCAAATAGTATGCCCTTATGCCATTTTCTAGTTACATTTTAACACAGCAAATGGTCCACCTTGTCCTCTAGTTAATTCATGAACTCAATATAAAACACAAACAAATCAGCTGCAATACGCTATGGCTTCTGCTGTTAGCACAGACAGTGGAGGTATACCAACAATAAATTCTATTTATGACTGATTTTCCAAGACAAAGTACAGCTACAATGTCATTGTAATTGCAGAAAGCCTTGTGGCAGGCGTTTTCTGGAGGAACACACGCCATGCCATAAAGCTTGTAACCTGCACGTAACAAAGCTTTTCATTCAGCATCAGCTTGAGAAGGGCTGTTACTTTCACTGCATCGCTCGTTATGCAAAAGCCGCCGTCACAGCAGCCCGGCCTGCCATGGGATAGCAACCTGCAACTCTCAGATCTCACACGCAAAGACAGAGAAAGACGCAGCTGGCTGGCTCCTATTCCCCAGCAGCCAGAGCTGCATCTCCCTCACCCGCAGCAGCGTGCCATGGCCTCTCTACCCCTTCGTCACCTCTCACAAGGTCGGGTTTGTCCGGAGCTGGGCTGCTGCGCCTGGCGCAGGGTGGTGGAGCGGAGCAGGCGGCAGGGACAGGCTGGGTCCACAGCTCGGAGACGTGCCAGTGGCAGGGACAGGCTGGGTCCACAGCTCGGAGACGTGCCAGCCGCAGCCTGGCTGCGCAGCCGCTGCACCATCATGTGGGAACCTGCTTTCCCTTCTCCCACCCCTCCAAGCTCGTGGCACATACTTGGGATATCGCTTTCAGAGAAAAGAAACGGGAGAGACCTGAGTGGTGTTAGTTCGGATCGGGCGTTGTTTCCCGGCAGCACAGGAGAAGGTCGTCTGGTTTTCTGGTAGAGCCCTGCTATAGCAGGGACAGCCTCTGACTGTCAGAGCCCCTGAAGCCACAAACGGGAGACTGCACAGGAAAAATAACATGGAGCACAGCTGGACTCTCAATGTCACCGCTAGCCCAAACATCGCCAGCCAGTTCATGGTCAGCAGTCAGCAAGCAGGGGAAGGTACCACCGCGGTAATTTATTGCCCCCCTCTCATGTAGAAGGCAGAGCTGCAGAGCTGAACACAAGAGTTCCCAATAGATTAGACAGCTTGACCCGGGCCACAACAAAGACAGAGCACGAGATGGTTTATGGCATGTCCCCAGGAGCTGCTCTTCCCTTGGAGCCTCTTGCAGCGTAGAGCAAGATGCTCTTCCCAGACTCCTCTTCAAGCTTTGTTTCCTGCTTGCAGACTTCAGGAGGGAACAGGGCTGGCTGACCACCTCCTCACCGAGTACTGGTGCCTTGCTTCCTCACTCACTGGCTTTCGCTGGTGCCACAGCAGCTTCACCAAAGTTATTCTTCATTTACAGCAGTGTGAGAAAAGAAATGGCTTCTATTCTTTGCGACTCAACATGCTTAAAGTCCTTTATAGATTTGCTGTTGAGGTATCTAAAGCCAGAAATTAAAATAAGAATAGGATCAGGCTTAAAATAAAGGCTAGTCTGTACATATGTACATTTTATGTTATTGAGCCAACATAATGTCGATCATTACATAAAATCTTATATTTTTAGTTATGTGTATTCTCATTGCCAGTCTAAATATTCAGACTAAATATTGTTAGAATACTATTTGCTTTGCCATTTATATATGTTCTTCATTTTTTCCCCCAGTGTGAGAATTCCAGGCAGTTGACAGCTGAGATACTGTTATTCAATATAGAGATTAGATATTAAATCTCATCATGGTGGAGAAGGAAGGTCCGTGTAAGGAAGACAAATTACAGTTTTGTGACTGAGAAGCGTATCTCAGTGAGACTCAGAAAAATCTGGTATTGCTCTTACCCTTGCTACATTTGCCATGCAAACCTGCAGACATTTTTTGTTAGTAGTACAAAGGAAAGATTTTCTTAACTTACAGCAGTCTTGTGAGATACAGGCAATCCTCGTGAGATACAGGCAATTGCTGGGCATTCAGATGCTCTGAAAGAGTGACGGAGAGCAGACAAACTCAGCGTAGGTCTAGCAATCAGGAGATTATTCCTGACTGACTTTGGAACAACTTCAGGTGTGATGACAGTGACTAATAGGAAATAAGTTGGTGAAATGCAGGATTTGATTACATGGTTCAGAAGTTATTTCAGTTTTCTGTGCAGACAACCAGGCTCCACAACACAGTTAAGTTCAGAGATCCCATGCAGGAGCCAGACCCACTAGCTTGCAAATCCAAGTGGTACAGCTGCCCATGCCTAAGCTGGCAGGCTCAGGGGAAGGCTAATGGCTCAGTTACCCTCCTGGAGTCCAAACTACCCTCTGTGACCGGCACTGGGCTGGGCTGCGGTGACATACCAGCTCTTTGGTGCTACCTACAGGATTTCCAGTGTCGCTCAGCGGAGCGTCATGTAGATGTGCACCAGGAGTAGTTTGCACATGGGACAAGCTTCCCATGGAGAAGCATGGGAACGCAACACCTACAAGGAGAGCTCTAGATGGAAGAATGATCAGTGGCACAGTAAAAAGGAGGGATCAGGCTTTAGAAGCATCTTTCAAATAAAAGATATAAAGAGCATCTCCCAGGCTGCCCCTGCCCTAGTTCATCTCCTTCCTTTGAGTGATCCCACTCTTCCCTGCCCTGGCTGTGGGTGACCTGGGACCTTTCCTATCATCCCTCTCTCATCCTCCTTGCCAGTGGCTTACCACTGTGTTCCCTATCTTCCCTTGCTGGACCTCCCCCCACGAGGTACCTTCCCTCCTCTTCCCACTCTTTGCAAGTGCTAGAGGGCTCTCTTCACTCCACTTCTATCAGAGGATACAGCCCCTTAGATTAGAAAATGCTGCTTCTGTGCCCAAGTGCATCATTTGGAATCGATGGCTGATGCCACCTTTGAATATTCAGCTCTAAATTGCAGCAAATTTGTAACACTGGAGATCAGCTGGGGCAGGAAAGAAAGGAAAGAAGGAAAGAAAGAACAAAAGAAAGACAGAAGGAAAAGAGAGGGAAAAGAAAGAAAGACAGAGGTCCGTCTGAAAGGACGTCTATGCAGAGAGGTGCAGGCAGAGTTTAAGCTCTCTGCCTTTCCCCCAGGTTAGCTGGACACGAGGTAGTTGAGAGCAGAAGCTGCCGCGGTGCACTGGTCCAACCGTTCTGCTGTCTGGGTCAGCTCTGAGCACAGCACTGAAGAGCTCGTGTCTGCCTGCACGGATCCGCCTGGACGTATCCTGCGTCTCCCCTTGTCACGCAGAGCTGCAGAACTAAGTGGTAGATGCAGCCTTTCCTGTTTACTCCTCTGGGTGTGGTACATCAACCGCTCCTGGCCCTAATATTAGAAAAACAGTTAGAGTTGGGCCACAGGATGTGTAGCTACTC
The DNA here is from genome assembly GCF_964188355.1 of Buteo buteo. Taxonomy (NCBI): domain Eukaryota; kingdom Metazoa; phylum Chordata; class Aves; order Accipitriformes; family Accipitridae; genus Buteo; species Buteo buteo. The sequence continues at coordinate 21,349,270 of NC_134195.1, read as the reverse complement.
TCTTGTGCTTGGTCAGTTAGGTGTTTTACAAATATTTCCTACAACACTCCAATTCTGCTCATAACCGATATTGCAATCCCCTGTGTTCGGGTGCAAGAACACTGCAGTGAAACTCAGCATTAGTCTGTCCTAAAAAAACACAGCTAGAGACAAAAGGTTTTACAAAAGATTTGCCTTTCAAAATTAAAACTCCTAGGGATGTCTGGCGGGTTTGCTTTGACGTATGAACCGATGAAACCGCATCCATGTCTTGTAGCCTTGTGGAAGCAGTAAAGGGGTCTGATGAAGCCACAGAAGAACCATTTTGAAGTAGGATGGCTCAAAAGCGAAGCCCTTGCTACTAGAATCCCTGGGTTCGTAGTGAATACGTACCCTCTTATTTTAGCAAGCGGACAAGCATTTTTGAACAGTTGTATTTCCGAACACTGTTTTACTTTCCACATAATTTGATTAATATACATTTGGCAAGTCTTGCCTTCTCTAAAACTATGGATAGTTTAAGGGAGGAACATTTCCAGTGTATTGGTTATAATTTAATGAGTGTACTTACTTGCAGTGTAATTGATTTGAAGAAGTAAGAATGGCTCAGAGACATCATGGGGGGGGGGGTGTTCTTCTTTTTTGGTTGCTAATTTGGGAGTTTTTTTGGTCATTCAAGGTAAACAAGATACATTTTTATTAAGTCTATATCTTAATACAGTTACAGAAGAGTGTATTCATGCTATCAATGTCATATTTATTAACTTGCAATATTGGGATAAAACAATATGAAAAAGCTCATAAAGTATGAAGATCTACAGTCAAAACCAGAGAGTATGGCTATACTGAGTTTTGGGGGGAATTTTACTATGCTTTGTAGCATAACTGACTCTTTCTCGTGCTAACTCTTGCTACATAAACAGTCAGGCAATCCCATACCCTGAGGGCCAGATCTCTTTGTACTTGCTTACCTTCAAAATCCATGAAAGAACACTGAATTTACACAGGGCTACTCACAGTTGCAAAGTTAAGCATGTGCAGGATAGCAGCCGAAAAATTTACTGTAAGATAGATAGCACTGTAAAGATTTGCAATAAATGAGCATGCCAGATGAGGCCTGATCTCAAACATTAAAATATAATTTTCTATTTTAGTCAATTGTCATTGAAGCTATAATGGAAGAGTGCATCCTAAGCAGGCATCTAAAGGAAAAGGCATCATTCTAAAAAGTCAAGCAACTTTTCCAGTTATAAGAAATGCCATGGAAAGAAAGTTAAATACAAAGAAAAGAGAAAGCTAAAAAGAATAGCTAAGCAGAATAACTGGTTATGAGTTTTGCAAAATCCTTCAAGATTTAAAAAATATGTAGGAATTTTAAAAATATTTAGGAATTTATCAGCTTTCAGAAAAATATATTTCTTCTAAGTTATCCATATTAAAAACATTTCAGTAAGGGGAGAAAAGATGCTGGTATTGCATGGTAATATTGTAGATGCTTGAAATTTGCAGTACAAAACCAGTATCTCCGGGACATTCAGAGAACAGATGTTCAGAGGCAGTCAGCTGCTTGGAGTACTTACAAATCAAAACCGTATCAGAAATGTTATAGCTGCTGATGCTCACAAGAAAGACAGATTCTCTTTTGTGGATTTTTTTAATGTCAGCTCTAGTAATCCTTGATGATCCTATAGATTCAGAAAAATCCTAATATCCTGAGAAAACTCAGAAGAGATATGCAAATGGGAAGTAATTTAGTTATCAGCATTCCTAATTAAAAAAAAAAAAAAGAATTGTGAGGAGCAGAGTTTCTGAAGTGTGGTTTCCCCACATTTCTCTGTTGTCTGGATACCAGGGTGCCCACAAGGGATTGAAGGAACATCACAGACTCTCTGGCCCCAGTGAGAGCACTATTTTGGTCTGTCTCTACCTGCACAAGACTGGCAGAAAGCCTTAGTCAAAAGAGTTCTTCTCTCTTGAAGACTTTAAGGCATTGGCGTTACCTTTTACTTGGTGCGGCCACTCAAGGCAGTGCACAGCGATTTCATAACATCATCACTGAAATATTTTTTTCTTCCTTGGTAGATCCACTGTTTTTTTCTTGCTTTCTCCAGTCCAATGATTACTGATGGACAAGAATCAGCCTGGTCATCCCTCTGTCTTTTCCTGGAGTTCTGTCCTACAAGCTGGGCAGATGGGTATTGCTCAAATTCAAGAAGCACTTGCTTGTAGCTTCTCCTGATCATCTGTGAAATTTAGCATCGTATATAACAGGGAGAAAAAGCACTATAGCTGCCATAGCAGCTATTAGCCAAATCCTATGTTAGCAGTTAAATTAAAGCTGAGAAAAATCTTCATGCTCAGGAGGAAGAAATTAGCATCCAGTAGGCAAGGCAGCTATATTAAACCAGATACCCATCTCAGCAGCACCAGAATTAATTAGGAGTAATTGCAATCTACTTCTGCACCGAAGAGAGTAATTTTTTTTATGATTATGTATTTTCTTATCTTTATGTTTCAGCCTTTAAGATTATGATCACATTTTTAAATGTTACTTTGGTTTGATAACTGCAGATGGTATCTGAGGATAGACGCCATTGTATTAGGACTGTTCTAGATAAAACATCCTACACAAAAATAAATATTGAGATTAAAAAATAAAGTGCCCCCAAATTAGGAAATGTCGCAAGTAAGATAGCCTACACAATGTTATTTCTGTTCTGTTATGGGCACAAAGGCTGAAAAATGAAAGGTAAAAATGAATCCTTTAATATTCAGCTATATTTGCTAAAGTGATGGAATGTAGCAGATCATCTGCTATTTGGTAGATGCAACCTTACTCTGTAAAAATATGCACAGGCACAGAGGTGCACTTTCTTTATGATTAAATGATTATGAGAAAATACTTACCAATAAGATTGTAAAGAAGAAGAGGTGAAAGTATAAATCATGGTAACTTGTCTTTTAAACCAGCACACTCTCCACAAGGTCGAAGGATGTAGTTGGTGAAATAAAGGGCAAAAGCTTGCAGTGAGCCTGCTCTCACAAACCTCCAGAGTGCTACAGTAAGTTCAGCAAGCTGCTTATCTGTAGTCTGGTCTGACTTCAAAGGGCTTGGAGATTTTTTAACCATATTTCTAAATGTAGCTTACTTGTACTTCCACAATACTAAAATACCAGCAAGAAAAAAATAATTTTTTATTTTGCAATGCTTTTGCACATTTGTGCAAATTTAAATAACTGTGTAGCCAGTGAAGTACAAATAAGGCCCCCAGTTGCTGCAGTGAACTCTGCTCTGTAACTGAATCACTGTACACAGGTCTCGGCTCTGAAATTAGATGAAATGCAAAAACTGTTGTGCTCATGTATAGCTGTGCTGACTATATTGGTTTCCTTGTGAGTAAAGATACATATCAACATACTGCGCTAATGACAGGGCTGGTCTGTAATGAAATACCTCACAGTAAAGAACAGTTTTATGTTAAAGAAAGGGGAATATAGAAGGGAAAAAAGCTCAGCTGCTCCATTTTTCCAGTACTGCTCAAGACATTAATTACAGAAAATGAGGCACCTAAAAATATCTGAATATTGATTTCCTCACAGTGCTGACGTTATCAGTTATGCTTGTTTCTCTCCAGTGTATCTGTTTGCCCAGTTCTGTTGGTCTTTTACTTCTGCCGCTTGACAGCAGAAGCGGAGGATGTTACTGTCTCAGTGTTAGTTGGTAAACGGATGCTTTTCAAAGCAACAGCTGCACTTCCACAAAAAATTTTAATTTTCTTTTACAATTTTACAATGAGATAAAGCAGCTGGAATGCTTTGGAGATAAAGGAGCTCATGAATAATTCACCTGACACCTTTATACTGAAGTATAGCTGTCTTCATTAAATAAAATTGCCTCCTGTCAAGGGCATTGAGAGGGTTTGGGGAGGAAGGCAAAGTTGTTTCCACTTGAGACCTCAGATAATGACAAGGTGGAAACTGATGTTGGTATCGTTTTGCAACTTTCTGTTTATCATTACCCTTTAGATCATTTCAATTCAAAAATCACTTGAGTTCAATACTCTGGAAAGTAACGCAAAGGAAGAAGACTTCAGCAGGTATGTAGGTTACAAATGCTTATGGCCAGCAAAAAAGAACAGATTATGCATATTTACACAGATGGCTAATATCCCGTACTGCAGCATATGAGGTATTTTACCCATTTTTTAGTATGAGGTGGTGCTGGACACCCTCCCGAGTGTACTGAGGGGCGGCTGGGGAGCCCCGGCCGGTGGCCTGGGGTCCGTTCCAACCCCGAGGGGCTGCAGCTCCTGAGCCGTGGGCTGTGAGCACCGGCCTGAGCTGGGTTTTGTTCCGATCCAGCCAGATCCTTGGCATTCTTGTTCCCCTCCGCCCCAAGGCAGAGCATAAACTGAAGGCACTCATCCTCCTTGCTGTCTCACTGGCAGCATTACCAGAGATGCCACTTGGGATAATTGCCGGAGAGCAGGAGTGCCAAGCTGGCTCTGGCTCACACAGGGCTGGGATGGAAGGCGCAGGGTCTTTCTCTGGAGGTGGAAGAAGGCTGCGGGGATCTGAAGTGAGGTAAGAGCCTGCTGCTCTCCTCCAAAATACCTACCTGTTCGGACCCAGAAACATGTTTCAGCTCTCAGGCAAGGCCCTAAAGCTCATAAAGCACAGAAATGTTACTGCTGGCAGGTGTAAGGGAGCAGGCAAATGTCTTAATCAGGTAGCAAATGACGTATTTAATAAATTGCACAGACAGAAAAGCTGGGACAGGGTCTACAGCAAAGAATTGGCCTGAATTGCCAGCAGGAGAGGCACAGCCCTTCAGTCAGGGTCTGCCAAGAGGGAGATGTATGGAGGAAGCCATATCAAGGTAATCATGAAGAAACAAAAAAGTCTGGGGGAGCTGGCTGAGAAGTAACAGTGAGCTACCTCCTTCCAACCAGGGAAGCTGCAAATGAGTCTGAAGTAAAACAGTGTGAGAATCTGCAGGCTAGTTCTTCAGAGGAACTCCATGTGTGGACAACGACTACTGCACAATTATGAATGCCTTGCTAATGCATTGCTCACCAGCAAAGTTGCATATACTAATGCAGAAAAAGGCACTCTTATTCCACACACTGTTTCAGAATAATCCTGTGTCAATAGAGTCACCTGGGGAGAGGATACAAAATCCTCATTAACAAACAGTTTCTGTTTGCCAGTCAACTCTGATGAATGCATAGAGAGCTTGACCACTTTAAGTACTGAGTAAAACAGAGCATATGTCCATATCGCAATCAGTACGTGACTGCAGCTTGCAGGGACAGTCTGGAGTGAATTCCTGGGCAGATGATCTGGAGAAAGATGTTGCAGCAGCTCGGTGTGGCCAGCTACAAATGTTTATCTGGATTCTTAAATGGGCTTTGCAGCCTCTAGTTACCTATGTGGCAACACCTATAGTCTCTCTAGCTAGCCTCAAGCTAGCTTCACTGTATCTACTTAAGGGACTTTGTTATTCAGGGTTTTTGCCATGAGCTATGTGACCTGACCATGCTCCCACAACTGGTGAACAAAGGGTGAATACTGTGACTATAGCACCACTAAATATCTCCCACTAAGTATTTTTTCCCATTTCCACCCCTGATGGTGTGTACTTGTGCATATTCCAAATAACTGCAGCCTTCTAGACCAAGCTACTGTATTGAAAAGACAATTCTACTATCTACCCCAGCTAGATACAAGGGGCATAGCTGTTCACACTGGGCAGCTTTTGGCCAGCTTTAATGATACCTCTTCTACTTGCAGACACTTTTTGATGACAGTGCATCACTGCTATTTTGAGTCAGCTTGAGTTTGGTGCACGTAAAGAATTTTGCTCACAGTGATTGAGCTGCAGCGCTGTTAGCAGCTTTAGCCTGGACAGTGCTGCCAGCAGAAACCTCAGGAGCAAGGATAACTGACATGATACCAAGAGCAATGCAAAGCTGTTGACAAATACAGCTCTTAGTACCACTGGCTGCACTAAGGATGGAAAACTTCCTGCAGCTTCCTTGGTACTAGCATGAATGCAAAGTCATTCTCTGGGTTTTCAGATTGTCTGGTTGAAGCTAAGAACGCTATGGGAGGCTGCTGGGTGATGCTGTCTGGCAATGTTCCCACACTAAAAATACAGGGGAATATAACTGCTATTTTTGGGGGCACAGTTTTCCTTCCATTCTCCATGGATTTTATGCTGTGCCTATATAGTGCTGAATGGGAAGTATAGCACCTCTTTTTTCACTGAATCTCAAAACTTCTTTGGTCTGGTGTCTTTTTGTTGGTGAATGTTTTTGCTCCTAGCTACATTTCTGTGAAGGTGTTTCATGGCCTTAGCATGCTATCAATTTATTAAATCCTATTAAATTCCAGTTCCAGAACTCCACAGCACTTGCTGGTGTAAAGCTTAGTTAGATAGGTCTTCATCCAGCTGCAGGCACAGATATACTCTGAGTACTTCTAGCCTTCACTTTCCCCTAAGAAAATCAGTTTGCACATGCTGTGACCCCTATGTGTATTTCAGCATTACTCTATGCAATAAACCAAACCTTAGTTGCTACGCAGCATATTTACTAACATTTGTAAGGAATCTCCTCTTCTTTTTCTTTTCTCTTAGCTCAGCAGCAACAACTGTGCCAGAAGGGATTTGGGTTTTTTATCTCTTTCTTTAACACAAATTCTCTCTGCTAGTTAGAATTTCTGGAGTGATCAAACATGACCCTGTTAGCAGGGGTCTGGTCCAAGACTTCCATTGGAAGTCAGTGCCTTATGCAGAAAGATCACCTAGTAGGCATTATCAAGGTCCTGCTGCATTCTAAACACAAAGAAATGAGAATCCTGAATAGTACTGCGCCTTCCTGTACAGCACCAACTCTCAAACCAACTTGCTGCCCAGCACTTGCAAGACTTCAGTGGCAGCAGCTGACTGCTTGCTTTCCTCTGAGACAGTAGCTACTATGGCACTTGTTCAGGCTTCCTGCAAGCTGCTGTTATCCCAGAAAAACAAAAGGGGCAAGCTGATGTCTGAAAAAAAATGGCATCATGGCATATTGCCACATGGCTGCCCTACCCCAATTGCAAAAGGTCTTTACACAGACTTAATCTTGTATTGTTATGTGAACAATACACTTAGTGCCATTATCAGTTGCTTAGAAAAATACTACTCAAGTATTGTAACATGTAGTTTAGTATTCTTTTATCCCTTCTTAGGAGCAGGGTTCTGTGCTTTTAATTTTAGCACGACTTTTTTTTTCCTTGCTATTAAGTGCCTATGTTGCTACTTATTTATATCAAATTACAAAGGCTTTGTTGAATAAATGTGCCTGGGATTTCTAGTGACAGGTGGTGAAATTTATTGTCCTTAATTCTTGTACGAGTTCAGTCCCAATGAAACTGGGATTCTTCTGTGACCACCCTCTCCGACCACCATCTCATACATATATATGCCCTAAGACACAGCACTACAGGAGAGGCTGTGGGTCGCTGTACCAGTCTAAGTAAAGGCTGAGGGAAGAACCAGGTTTCACCTCTCTGAGGCCCTCTTTTTCCCTGTGGTTGATTGTGAGAATGTGCTACTTTACCCCTTAACAACTTGTGGTAAGTTCTTCCTTTCCCTCTCCCTGAGCGTATGGAGACAAAGGAATGTTTCCACATTTCTGCCCACCACCTCATATCTTTGTGTTCCACACGTTACCAGAATATTTCTCTTCTGAACTCTTCTGTAGGATCTGAAAATGTGCTAGGCCTTAATAAAACACATACAAGATCACCAGTATACTGCCCCTAGATAATTCCATTGTGGAGCCAAGTAAGTGGGGAGGAGAGACTGATGAATGACTCTATGGCCACACATGGGAAAGAGGGAAAAGTGTTTCCAAATGTTCTGTTAAAACCTGTAACGTATTTTTTTAAAATTCTCACATTTCAAGTCAAAATCCCCTGAGACAGAATTTCTGACCTTCACTACCGTTAACTGTTTGTTTCCGTATGTGCCACTGCCAAAATGCTGAGTAGGCATTTGAGATTTAACTTCAATACGCCATTTTAGCTTACAAGATGCTTACTGGGAATCTAGACCCTTTGTCCTGAAATAGGTGCAATTTCACTGCAAATACTAAGCAAAGCATATAATGCTACCTGAGCAAATGCCACTGAGGCATTACAGATGATAAGGTATCAGCATACTTAAGAAATATAAGCAAAGAGCACTTGAAAGTTGATCAAAAAGCTGTATTCCTTTCAATAAAAAATATAAAAGAAACAAGATAATTTATGTCTACAGAGGCCAGTAGTATCATGCAATAGGAGTGGCTCTATAGAGTAAAGCAATTAAGTTTGAGGACCTTGACTCTATGCTAAATATATTTGTGTTTTGTTTTTTTTAAATTAGTTTAGATTATCTCTTTTCTGGTTCTGTATGTCTGACCCCCTCATTGGCAGATGGAACATATTTCTGATTTAGTTTCACTCAGAAAGAATCCAGTTCATGTGCTCTGTGACCAGTCTGCGGTGTAAACCAATGTGCACTAAGTGAGGACAATCAGAAGGTTTGCTTCAAAAGTTCACTCCTGGTCCAAACTAAAATGTTAATGTTAACCCTGGAAGACTTACAATCAGGGTTCTGAAGCAACTCTTTTGGGAGGTAAGCCAAATTAAAAAACAAAAACAAAACCAAAAACTTTATCTGAAAAGTTATCTATCCCTTTTTTTCCTACTTGCTTGTTTCACCTGGGCACAGCTCTCCTACAAGCATTCACAAAGCCACTTTGTGTCTCTTTCAAATTCTCTTTCTCCGTTGTCTCTGCTACCAGGGAGGTTGCAACCATGAGAACTGCTTATTTTGCTCACCAATAATTGTCACCTTGCGCAGTCCCATTTTCCTGTATCCAACTGTCTTATTCTCAAAATCTAAGAGTAAGACGGATCTTCGGGTCAATAACTGATGTCTTCCTATGGTGTCTGTAGAGTGCTGACAGAATCAGGAGGGGATCCGTGACTGTGATATGCAGATGTAATGATAACACATAACTAATAACAAAGCCATCCTGGCATCCAACGTACTGCATCTGCGTCACTCTTACAAAAAAGAAACCAGGTTATTCACACCTTCCTTAACTTCCCATGTGCAATGTTTTTTTGAAGTGAGAGATAGCCAAAAATGACTTCTCGCACAGAAATACGTTATCATGTGGTCTGTACTTGTCTCCCTAAGCTTCAGCAAAACCCAGGTCCTTCTTAAGAAAGAGGGCAGAGGTGTTATGTTAACAGTTGCCACTGCTCTACTGTTCCCCCAATGTACCTCACAGCAGAGACTAAAGGAGAAACACAAAACAATAAAGCCAAATGTTAGCATTCTGGGCATGTGGCTAGAAACTTGAGCTAGGATTAGCAGTCAGCAGTTCTGATTCCCTAAATTACTTTGGCCAAGTTGCTTAGGCCCTGTTTGCATTAGATTTCCAGCTGTATGGAGAAATAGTTCCAATGTGAAAGCTTAGGTTTTTCTAAAGCCCCTAGTGTTAGGGATTTCCTCAGTTGATGGATGCTCAGTCTCAGACACCTTTTAAAGAGGCTCTCTGCAGTATCTCAAATCACAAGATGCTTTTAAAATTCGGAGTTTACTTAATTTGATCCAGTTGTGCTGTCTCTCAGCAAAGCAGAAATTTTGTTAAAACCTCTTTCCTTTAAAAAAAACTCTTTGAAGAGTATTTTAAATGCATGTCAAATAAGGTCTCAGTGGTGTCCCATGACACTGTGAGTCCCTGTACTCATATTTAGCTCAGTTGCCTCTCACTGAAGTCCTAGTTATATATGCCATTTATACCAGTAACTAAGTAGAAATTTTAAAGCTTTCCTCCCATGCCAGCAAATGAAAGCACACGTGAATGGAGTTTTCACCTTCTTTCTCAGTTTCCTCATCTGCAGAAGACAGACAAGTGGCAGAGAGTCGTGGTTTCGGCTGGGATAGAGTTAATTTCCTTTCTAGTAGCTGGTACAGTGCGATATTTTGGATTTAGTATGAGGATAATGTTGATAACAGACTGATGTTTTCAGTTGTTGCTAAGTAGTGTTTATATGAAGTCAAGGATTTTTCAGCTTCTCATGCCCAGCCAGTAAGAAGGCTGGAGGGACACAAGAAGTTGGGAGGGAACACAACCAGGGCAGCTGACCCAAACTGGCCAAATGGATATTCCATACCATGTAACGTCATGCCCAGTATAAAATCTGGGGGGAGCTGGCTTGGCAGGGATTGCTGCTTGGGAACTAACTGGGCATCGGCCAGCAAGTGGTGAGCAATTGCATTGTGTATCACTTCTTTTGTATATTCCAATTCTTTTATTATTATTATTGTTGTCATATTATTATCATCATCACCATCATTATCGTTACTATTTTCTTCCTTTCTGTACTATTAAACTGTTCTTAACTCAACCCAGGAGTTTTACTTTTCCCACTGATTCTCTCCCTCATCCCACTGGGGCGGGGGGGAGTGAGCAAGCGGCTGCGTGGTACCTAGTTGCTGGCTGGGGTTAAACCATGACACTACTACTAGCTGGCTGTTGAGGGAATTGAACACTCCAGACACAGCAGCAAACTAGCATTAAAGTGCTAACACTATTGACTTGCATGGCCTATGGTGCAACCTCACAATTGGTGCAAACTAATCTGAAACCAGAGCCTGAATGGAGCTGTCCCTGCTCTTGCCCTTGACCATGTGCTCCCCTGCATGCCAGGTTTAAGACCAGGAAGACACGCAGTGAGGATGCTCAGCATGATCATCTGGCTGAAAATCAACTCTGCTAAAAAAAATAAATTAACTAAACTGGGGACCTGACTCAGCTCCCCACTGACCACATGAATGTTAGCACTGACACAAGGGCAGGGGCAGAAGAGTGGCTAGCAAGAGGGGAGACCAGGTCTGCTGCTTTTAGCATTATTATGGTCTTAGACTGGCTTAAGCTGTTCATAAAAACATACTCTGAAACGTTTTGCAAAATGGCATTAACAGCATGATGAACTTTGAACTGGCCCACAGGGAATAAAAGACAGACTGCTAATTGCAGAACATGTTCAAGTCCAGTTCTGACATGACAGGGCAGTGCCACTATCTTTCTTTTCTCCCATTTCTGAACATGTGGCTATGTTGCTTTAGCTGCAGACACTACTGGGAGTAACTGGGAGTAAACAGCAGCAAACTTTATTTGCCGGATACTCCTAAGATGCTTGGGTACCCGTCAGTTTTAGAACCGACCGCAGAAATGTAAACAGGCGCCAACCTGGTCTCAGCAGATCTTCTATCTGCCTGTTCCTTCTTCCCTTGTATGATGTCCCTAACACACTGTGAATCCATAGTTAAATCTGGCCCCAGCCTCTGCTTCCCAAAGTAAAAAGCTGTACAGCCATCTGACATAACACCTATCCATTACTACATACTCTGTGCAGTACTGTGGTTCTCAGTATTCAAAACACTTGGAAAGAAGACAGCATGTAAAATTCAAGATCTCTAGAGCTTTTGAAGACTGCACCTGAGGGTGTTCTGCCATAATGACTGAGTAAATCAAACAGAACAAACAAAAATCTTCATTACCACAGAAACTGATCAGTGAGCTAAAACAGCTTTGCATGGTTCCTCTCTCAGTGGATTTACCTCTGAGATATCAAGAACCTTGAAGATAATGCTGTTATTAATTGCTTCAAGTCTCAAAAGAGTAAGAGTGAAGAACAAAGAAAGAAACCATATGGTGACCTCAGAGAAGTCTCTGAAAAAGAAGGCCAGGCAGCTCAGGTGGGGAGACATTCCCAAAGACTAGAAGGCAAGAGCAGAGATCAATTTCCTTCACTGAATACTTGCAGAGGCTTTTAAGCCCTAGAGTGGAAGATGAAGAGGAAACGGATTATAATAAACATCTCCCTTTCACCTTCTTTGGCACGGAAGGCTTAGACTTTCCTGTGCTTGACGATGCTTCAGCACATCATTGAGAGCAGCAGTTTGCCTTGACTCCTTTCCATATAACTGAAACCAGCAGCTTCTGGGTTATAGTCTCCTCTGATTCCCGTGACCCAGACACAGGCTTGGAACTACCCTATTCCTGCTGCCCAAGTTCCTCCAAGATCACCAGGAGGGAGGCCAGGGCAACAAGCAACGAGGAACTCCACTGAGCCAAATGCTGGAAGCTCCAGAAGTCAGATGTCTCCTTCCATTTTATTGAAAATCTCCCTGTTGGCACTCGTTTAAGCATTTATACTTTTAGGAAAATAGATTGTTTATTGTACAAATTTGCACGTCTGTTACTTCTATCAAAAAGCTGAAGTATTTTCCGCTGAGCAAAATATTCTCTACCATTTCTTTTAATATCCCTACCGGTCTGCAGACTCCACATATGGGCAATAATCTGTCCAGGCCAGTAAGGCTGCAGAACTGCGGCAGACTATACAATGAAAGCACATCTGACATCTGCTTGGAAATGTATAGCATGCAAACCAGCACATACTGCAGCACTGTTTCATAGGATGATCTGTTAAAAACTAGTCATATATTCCCCTGCTCCTCAGTAATTCCACCAGTTCCATTACTCTGTGCAAAATTAATAGAAGTGTACCAAGCGAGTTATGTAAATGTTGATATCTATGTCTCAAATAATTTACCTGCCATTCTATATGGAATTATTAAAAAAATGCACAGAAAATGCTAAGCAAATGCCACAGAGCACGGCAATAGCCCAGCAAGCCTCGGTGTTGAGGGAATGCTGCCGTGTCCATGGCAAGCAACAAAAAAGTGTTCAGCAGGGTTGGATTTATTAGTCTGGGCTTAGTGCAGTGTTAATGTTATTTTGGGAGGGGAAGGCGGGCTTGTTGTATAAGAACAAGCTTAGTTTGTATGTTCCAGCAAAACCCACGTTCTACACCAAAGGTTAAACGCAGTATGTTCCTGAATACTGAAGGAATGCACAAGACTGCCATAGGATTGCTTCTCATTTGCTGCATGAAGTTCAATACAACCTACAATGGTTAGCTGGAAGCGTGACAAATGCTCCTAGTCATCCAACACATGTAGATCATGAGTTCCCACTACAGCATCCCCATAGTGGGAACAATCCCACCTAGAAGGTGCAAGAGGAGTATTTGTCTACAGTGCTGCATATAATCCGAGTGAGTCATGCTTCCCCCTAAGTACTGACATTCCTAAACATACTTTATTTGTTGCAGAGTGAAAGCCATCATTTGCACATGGCTATGTAGCGTACATATGTTGCGTATCAAGATAAAACACAGCCAAGCCTATTTAGAAGTGAACCGCTAGAGACATGCTGTCATTAGACAAATCCCAAACTGCATGTCACAGAGAACAAGAGAGTCCAAGACACTGCTACACTGCTATGGCTCAAGATTTTCTGTGACAGCAGGGTATTGGTTAGGTGTGATTTATACTGGGGAGATAATAATTGCTGGGTAAATACAAAGAAATACTGGATAAGCAGTGGAGAAAATAAACATGGTCACATTTCAAGAAATTCTGAATGGATGTTTGCATCAATTAAACTGAGGTGTGCTTTTCTTATCTGCATGTTTGATGGAAATGATGCTTTATTCCAAACCGGCTACTGAGACTATGCAACGACAGCAAATATATTGGAGAATAATAAATGCTGAGGCTGTTACTTTACTTTTCCAATGGGCAATTTTGAGTTTTTGTGCAAACTTGATTTTCTTTAAACAATTTCCTGACTGAGATGGTCATTCACAGTAATACCTATACCTACTTGCTGAGTTGTGCTATGAACATCCATCAGCTCTGCATAATGTGTAAGAAACACAAGCATCCACAAACCAGCTAATTCTTTGCAGAGTAATAAATCAGCATACGTGTCTTCAAGTTGAAAATTAAGAAGTGCATATAATTCTTCATAAGTGTATCTGGTGATTTGAAGCACAATGCAGCACATACAATTGAAGATGCAGGAGACAGATTTTTTTTTACTGAAATGAAAATGCAATATTTCATGCTTAGGTTTGAAAGAAGTATAGCTTAATAAAATAAAGCTTATGATTCAAGTCACTCTTTTACTTCAAAACTAATTTATCACACATTTTACACATACTGCAAGTGATGAACAAGGGCCTTGGATAATTACTTTCCTTACAAAGTGTGGGAATCAAAGGATGTGTTTTAGATGTGTGGTCACAGATATAACCATGCTGATGAATTGCAAATAACCAACCTAAGAGTCGATGATGTGCCTTCTTTGATAGCTGTACTGTTTATAAATTGTCTCTTCCATGACAATAAGAGAAAAGCACTTAATAATAGGATTTTTGGTGCAAGGATTTAAATTAAAAGAAAATGTGTCTGTGTGCAAGTATAATTGCTAACAAGAAGAGAATGGTGCTGGTCACTTACCAACTATTTTGATATATAGGCGTGACAGGTTTTGTTCACCAAAGCTACTACTAGCCCTGGCAGCCCATTAGAACCCAATAGAATTTGCAGATCCTAAACAAGAGTCTGCAAAAATTTGTGGAGGGTCAGGGAGCAATTCCTCTCTTCACCCACAGTTCAGCCAAGCCCTACATGACATCACTGAAGGACAATTTTGTTTATCATTTTCCAAAACTAATTCACATTTTCCTCCTCAACTTCCAGGTAAGCTGTGGCAACGAATACTGTTGTTTAAAGCAAAAGGCACAAACAGCATCCCACCCAAATACTCATAAAGGTTTGATCTTTCAAGGGGCCATGTAATCAGCCTTCAGTGAGAGCTAACAGAGGTCACTTAAAACCAGGAAGCCTGACAAGAGATTTCCTTTATCCAGTATCTGAGGTTTAAGTGATCAACGCTCTGTAACAACACACAGACTCTGAAAGGTTCAGTCTTCACTCTCCAACATTTTAGGAAGGCCTCAGCACTTTGTAGGAGTAGACACATACTTGGCAGCAAATACCAAAACAACTAGTAAGCATTGCCAAAGGCAAGCTGGTAACACAACCTGTATGATCAAGGCTCTGTGTCTGTGTTAACACACTCACTGGTGCACTCCTATGTAGTGGATTATTTTGCAGCTTCCAATTAATTTAACAAGATTCTCATTCTGAAGTAAGCCACACATAGCTTTAATTCCAATTTGTGCAGGTTTAAGGAGAAGATTATAGTTATTTAACGTCACCAAAGGATTTCTGTTTTTCAACACTCCGGTCAAAAAAGCAACGGTTCATTAGAGAAGGCTTCCTGTTTGAGGAGCTGGCTGCCTACCTCAGCCTTCTTCCCCGATTCCCATGCTACAATCTTCAGCTGCTATTACCAGCCTCTGACTCTCCAGCCTCTCCTAACATAAATATTTTCCATAACTGGATTCCTTGTTTGAAAAACTGGAGTCCAGACCATAGAAGGCTCAGCCCATGAAGAGTGTCCTCACAGAGGGAAATTAAAAAATGCCGGCTCTTATTCGGCTGCATGCTCCCCTCTCCCCTGTCCCTACACTAGATGAGCACAGTGGGCTCCACTGCAGAGCTGATTTCCTCCCCTTCTGGGACTCAAGGAAGGCATATGAGCCTTAGCGATACAGGATTCACCTCCCTGAGTTTAATACTGAAGCAAGAATTCATCTTAAGACTGTAACTCAGAACATGGTAAGAAAACCCATGCACCTAACTGCCTCTATTTCCATTATTTTTCCCATGCTGGATAGTGTTATTAGCTGCCAGAAAGATCTACCTTGGTTAAGGCTGTTACCTGTGGCAAGCACAGTTCATTTAAGCTGAACAGAAAGCAGTTAAATTAAATGGTCTTTTGGTTAGCGACAGCTGAAACAAGAGAACAGAAAGGCTGGGCAGGCATGGTGGCAAAGCTGTATGTTTGATTTGTATGTGTCACTCGCCACTATAGTCAGACAATACCACTGACCCTATTAGCCAATAATAGAATTTAAACCTCTTGTAAGACTGACAGATATTATGTGACTGAGCATTCAATAATGCAGCTCAGTGTCTTCCACGCCCTAACCGCAACTAACAAACAGTTCAAACATACATTTCTTCTAGAAAATTAAGCAACATTCTGTCACCTTCAGCACCATTGCTGGAAAACAGTAACTCTTTATTCAGCTGTGGCCCCTGCACCCATTTTTACTTACAGATTTCTAGCTGTAAAGTGGGATTAATATCTAAGTTTTTAATACAATTTAGGGCTTATTAGCTACTACATACTAAGACATACCACCTACAGGTCAACTGCCGTTCTTTGCTGCTAAATCTGTTTCAAATGCAGACAGGCCGCCTGGTAGCTGCTGCATCTCCAAGAAACTTCCATTTTACTGCCAAAGCCCCAAACTTCTGTATGCTGTGGAGCACAGATCAGAGAAACCCGCTGCCGCAGCGAGAACCTCTGCAGCCCCTGCGCCAGGGCCGGAGCGGTGCTCCGTGCTGCGCAGCGTGCCCTGTGGCCCACGGCTGGCTGCCCAGCACCGCAGCAGTCCGGCACAGCCGGCTGCAGCACCGCGCGCCCCCGCTCCCCCCGGAGCTCCCCAAGGTTTCCTGGATGTAGCTGCCTCCACATAGGAGGCTGATCTCTAGTCTTCACTCGTGCCGGGATAATTTTTTAACTGATGTTAACTACGCGGGCTGTTCTTTCCTCTTTTAATGGCTAAATTATTGTAATTTCTGAGTGGTGGAAAGGGATATCTTGCATTTTGTTTTTTGGACACTTCCGCAGAACGAGTCATTTGCTCTCATTTCCCTCTCGTTGCCTGCACTGTCCCTCCTTTCTGAATGTACCCTGGGTTCTGTTCATGAATGATTTAAGTAGTAATAAAACTACTCCCATTTCTCAATTTCGACTTCTAACGTACAATGACTGGTGCCCCGTTTGGTAAACGCGCCTTAGAGCAGCAGTAACACGCAGGGTAGTTTGAAGAGGAGGGCCAGAAGAACGTTTTTGCTCGTCACCCACTCCCGAGCGTTCGGGGGATTTAACACCTCCAGAATCTCGAATTTGTATTTTATCCCGGTGCAAGGAAGACGAGTGTAAACGACACTGGCGGACAGCCTTGCGGTGCCCCGACCTTCCGCAGCAGTCCCGACGAGACTGCTTCCCAGGCCGGCTTGCGGCGGCACCCACCGTCCGCCTTCTTCCCGGGGGGCACGGCCCGAGCGGGGAGAGGAGCCGTTAAGCCCGCGGCGGCGCGGCACCGACGCCGCTTGGGGGCAACGGCAGAATTCTGGCGAGCGGACCGCGCTCCTCAAACCAAACGCGCCTACGGCGAATCCCGCGCCTCAGCACCGCGGCCGGGCCGGAGCTGACTGGGAGGGGGGGGCGGGGGGGGGTTTCCCCGTCGCGCCCTTGAGCGGGGACGAAGCGGCGGCACGAAGCGCCCCCCCCCCCGGCCGGCACCGCCGGCCCGACAGCCCCACCTGGCGGCAACAGCGCGGCCGGCCCGACCCGCCTCCCCAGAGCCCGCACACCCCCCGCGGGCCGCCTGCCTCCTCCTCCGCCGCCTCCTCCGCTCCGCCCCGTCATCCCGGGGCCGGGCCCGCCGCTCCCGGGGCAGGACACGCTCCCGCCGCTCCCGCTGGGGGCTCCTGCGCGCTCCCGTCTCTCAGGCTCGGAGCGCCGCCGGCCCCGTCTCGCGCCCCTTCCGCCCGCCCCATTGGCCGGCCGGCAGCGCATGCGCGGCGGCGCTGAGGCGCGGGTTGGCGGGCGGCGAGCCCGCGCGGGGCGGCGGCGGCGGCGTTGGGCCCTCACCGGCCGCCCTCGGTCCCCCTGCCGACCTCCTCCTCCTCCTCCTCCTCCTCCTCCTCTCCTTCCTCTCCCCCTTTTCCCCCTCCGGCGCCTTTAGCCGTTGCTTCCTGCGCCGCGCCTCGCCTGCGGGCGCGCAGGCGCACGCCCAAAATGGCGAGCAAGGAAGGTAGGAGACCCCCTCCTCGCCCTCGCCGGGGGTGAGGACGCGTGTGTCCGGGTGGCGCGGCGGGGCTGAGGCGCTCCGGGATTCCTCTCCAGGGAGCTGCCGAGGGGGTGGTAGCGGGCGTGAGGCGGCGGCAGTTGTCCTGAGGGCGCTTGGGGACCCCCGCTCCTACCCCGGCCCCCGGCGGCCCCGGTTCCGAGCCCCTGGTTCATCCCTCTCCCTTCCCGCAGTGCTGGAGGACACGGTGGAGGAGCGCGTCATTAGCGAGGAGTACAAGATCTGGAAGAAAAACACCCCCTTCTTGTACGACCTGGTGATGACACACGCTCTGGAGTGGCCCAGCCTCACCGTGCAGTGGTTGCCTGATGTGACCAGGTGAGAGAAGGGAGGAGAGGCCTGGGAGGTGCCGGGGAGGCACCGGGCTCCGCTGCCGATTCGTTTAGTTTGCGAGGCGGGAGCTGGGACTGTGTGCAGTTGCTTGTTCCGCAGCTCTTTCTGTCTCTGTTAACCACGTCTGCTAAGTAACTCGAGGATGAAAACCGTGCGAGACGAGAATAATTTGGGTTAGACTCCTCTGTCAGCTTGTAACGCTTTATAGTGCTTACAACTTTAAAAACCCTTCGGGTATGCAGAAGCTTTGGGGAAAAAAGTCACAACCTGATACTTTACACAACTCTAGCTTAGGCTAGCAGAAGATGTTGTGAGGTGTGAAGAGATAAATCTTTCCCAATTTATTGATATATGAGACCTAACACTTTTATAGTTAGATAGATATAGATGAGAGAAATCTAGGTACTAAACTAGCTTTTTCTTCAAGACTGTTTTTCCTCATATGCACTACAGATTACTCTCCTGTAGAAGCCATAGTATCTGTCTCTTGATTTTGTTTTAAGTCTGGACTCATTTAAGGGGCTGTTGTTCTAAGACTGGTGCTTCACATACTGGTTCTGTCCCTGGCTCACTGTTGACTTCATGTATTTTAATTTTCCCATTCTTCCCCCTCCCCCTGAAAATTGTGGCCTCACTGGTTAATTTCTTAAAGAATTATGAAGATGGGGGTAGATTCTGTTCATGTGCCAGCTACTGTAGACAGTAAATTGTTGCAGTAACCACTCAGGGCTCCGTTCAGGTAGTGGGCAAGGTCTGGGTCCCTCACATTGTCATGAACTGGATACAGCTAGGTTTTAAAATAGCTTGTGTGTGAAGTTCACGCAATAATCAGAGGATGGTCTCTTTCCTCTTTAAAATTCCACCTTACGTATGTGATGTTATACTTGGTGTGTTAGATGATCACTTAATTTTGTATACCAGAATGTTTGGGGAAGATGTTGAGAGATGTGAGCTAACTAGTTGTGGCATGGAGAAAATGAAGTGGGGATGTGAGGGTGTGGAGCCCTGATGAGGAACACTTCTGCTTGCCTCGTATTTTGCAGATTGACTTTATATTCAGTTTAAAACCTGGTATTTCCAATTATCCAGTGTCAAAATATGTAAGCCATTTAAGGCAAGGACTGTCTCTTTGTATGGCACCTGACATGATGGGACACCTGTTCCTGACACAAGTAAGTGCGTGTGCATTGTGTGTTTTTTGTTTTGTTTTGTATTTTTCTTTCCCCCTCAAAATGTATGATGATGCCTTGGAAGTGGTGTCGTAATACCTATGGTGGTTTTTGATTGTCCCAGTGATTCCTGTTTGCTTGGATTCAGACAGTGTAATTAGTTTGTTGCTTTCAAGAATGCAGAATTTGCTTGGGTTTGACTGTTAAAATTTTTCCTTTCAGCGATAAATGGCACTCTCCATCCAGCCTTTCACTTATTACTAAATGTCTAAATGTTGCATGTAACCACCAGAAGAGAAATTTGATTCTAGTTAGCTAGGAATTGTGCAGTGTTTAGAAACGAGCTTCTGAAATGAAATAGTAGCAGCAAAAGTTTCTATGAGAAGTAACTAAAATAGATTGCTGCTTGTCCGCAGTATTTGTGTTTTATAGAAAGTAATATTGATTGTTTTCTAAATCAATACTGTGCAACTGCTAGGGGAATTAAAGACAGAACTAGGTATTAGCATCACCTTTAACTACTATGCAAATTGTAGTTATCCCTTTCAAGCCAGAGTGGCAATGGCTACTGACTTGTGTTGTCACTCTAGCCTTGCTGATTGTGTCTTTGGCTTGTTTATGTCAGATTGTAGTTCACTTTATGGCACAAGTCTCTTGTGACAAAGGAAAGGATCTCTTACATGAGTCTCTCTTTTCTAGCTCCCTGGAGAAGTTTGGATCTTGAATGTTGTTGATGCTAGCTATCAAACTTCTGGAACAGAGCACTTAATTTTATTCCATGCATTTATTATTCTAAACAGGCCGGAAGGAAAGGATTATGCTCTACACTGGCTGGTTTTGGGAACGCACACGTCTGATGAACAGAACCACCTGGTTGTTGCAAGAGTCCAGATTCCCAATGATGATCAGTTTGATGCTTCTCAATATGACAGTGAGAAAGGAGGTGGGCAGTGCATGCATTCTTCAGATTATGTTTTAGCAGTAGCGTTAATAAGTGTCCTGTCTAAAGGTATTCTGACTTTCTGTTAAATACGAAAGCTGACGTATACTTAGCAGGTCACACTAATTCTAGATCATTAATAGTGACTAAAAAGAGGAAACTTCTTATTTCAGAATAATTTAGGTAACATGATATACAATCTCTACTAGCGTTTCTGCCAGCGTTGTCAGTTGTGGTGAAAACCGATATCCATCTACCTCAAATACAAACTCTTTCAGAGCTTTAGTTTCTACCATAGAGGATTCAAAATATCTATTGTTAACACTGTTGTACCACATGGTGCTAGTCTGTCATAATCTTTATTGTATTATGATAAGCTGCTTACTACTGCTTCTTGGAGTGGAGGAGATGCATGAAATGCTGTTTAACCTGTTTAAAATAGTTGATGTGATAAACCGACCTTTTTCTGACAAATGTAGAGTTTGGTGGCTTTGGATCTGTGACTGGCAAAATTGAAACGGAGATTAAAATTAACCATGAAGGTGAAGTAAACCGTGCTCGTTACATGCCGCAGAATCCCTGCATCATTGCTACAAAAACACCGTCGGCTGATGTGTTGGTATTTGACTACACTAAACATCCTTCAAAACCAGGTGGGTCAGACTCCTTGAAGTTAAGCAAAATGCCTCTTGTCGAAAGGTAAACTTGTATTTAACTCCAATTAGGAGGAGAGGTGATGGGCTCTGGAATCCAAGTCAGAAGGCCCATATCTTTGGTGACTTCTAACTGCCTCGTTATGCTCAGTATCATGAGAGAATCTTTATAGAAGCAGCATTCTCAAATGAGGCTGATGTATGAAATACCATTATTGTAATGGAAACAAAGTTCTTAGGAATAATGATGCTCCTATGGATTGATATGCAAGGTGTAGCTAAATGGAAGGAATTTCCTCTCTTTCAGACCCAAGTGGAGAGTGTAATCCTGACCTTAGATTAAGAGGGCACCAGAAAGAAGGCTATGGCTTATCATGGAACTCAAATTTGAGTGGACATCTTCTCAGTGCATCAGATGATCATGTAAAAAGCACATTTTTTCCCCTGTTTAAAAACAAACAAACAAACAAAAACCCCCAAAAACCAAACCACCCCCCCAATTTATGCTGTAATAGATAATTAGAGAAAAACTGAGTTAGTGTAGCTATATATTGTTATGTGGGGAGGTTCTCACCTATTGTAATTATATTTCTAAAGGCTCTCGGTTGGCTTTAGGCTGTAATCAACAATCAGTTCTTTGTAACATTCTCAGTGATGTAAGAACAGAATGTTTTTATAGTTGTCTGCTGGAAGATATTGTTGTATAACAACCCTTTAAACTGGCTTGGGTCTGGGACCATAAATTAGTAAGGCTCTCAAAGATCAGTTGGACTAATAGCTAGCAAATTTCTGTGTGGGCTTTAAAAGTGAAATGCTTTTACTACTGAAATAGGGATGCTTTTTGTAAATTGCTTTTGTGACCTTAAAAATAATCCTTGAACCTTGAGTTTGAAGAAAACTAATGGATGACTTAACTCAGCTGACTTCTAACTTATGGTATATTAAGTGTTCTTTTTCAAAAACAAAGAACTGTTTCAGGAGCAGGAGTGTCATCTCTCTGTTTATACGTAGAATGTGATTTGTTTGTTTGTTTATTAAGATAACACTGTTGAAGTCTACATAACAATAGAATATGACTCTTATTTACAGACTGTGTGTTTATGGGATGTAAGTGCTGGACCAAAAGAAGGCAAAATTGTTGATGCGAAAGCAATCTTTACTGGGCATTCTGCAGTAGTAGAAGATGTGGCATGGCATCTGCTTCATGAATCTCTGTTTGGATCTGTGGCTGATGATCAGAAGCTTATGATGTAAGTTGGGGTTAAGCAGTTTTCGGATAGTGCCTGCTGTGTGCTGTCAGTGGACCAGTCCAGAGCACTTAGATTAAAAAGAAATGTGAATTATGGAATGGTATGGTGTAGCTCTTTAGTGCAATCAACTATAGTAATGCTGCAGAATTGCTGAAATCTGCATGCATTTAATGTGTACACATAGTTTGAAAATAAGATGTAATTAATACGTTTATCGGCTTCCTGGTCCGAACTGCTCATGTACAACAGACACAAAATCCTGAAAGGTTTTTCAGTAAAAACTGTAGCTTCAGACTTAGGTTTAGTAATAAAGTAGTCTCTTAAACTAATGTGTAGTGTAGTGAAAAAGAACCTCCTGTGAAAATTTATGTTCACTCTTGCTCTCTCCTCCCTGCCCTTCACTCTCCCCCAAACCCTTCATTGCAACAGTTGGGACACAAGATCTAATACTACGTCCAAGCCAAGTCATTCTGTAGATGCTCATACAGCTGAGGTCAACTGTCTGTCCTTCAACCCTTACAGTGAGTTCATTCTAGCAACTGGTTCTGCTGACAAGGTATTTACTTGTGCATACTTCAAATTTATAAGTATTTTAGATGACAGTTCATTAGCCATTATAGTAAAAATTATTTCTTGTTACTTCTCCCAGACGGTGGCTCTATGGGACCTTCGAAATTTAAAATTGAAACTCCATTCTTTTGAGTCTCATAAAGATGAAATTTTTCAGGTGGGTAAACTTTTCTCACAACCTGTAACAAAATCTATAAGAGTACTGACTAGGACAAGAACATGTAAATTTTCCTATGGTGACTGACCACAATAAATAAAAGTCTGTTAAACATTAATAGTGAATTTTGGTTCAACAAGTACAGACAGTACCACATAATTACTTTCTACCTTTCCCCACTTGACTCTGAAGCACGTAGTCCACAACTTACTGCTAAAAAGATACTGGGAGCTTGCAGCTACGCTCAGTACAGGTAGAAGGTTTCTCTAAAATCTCCTGCTGTGGAGAGGACTGAGGTTCAAATCTAATATTGTGAACTCTGCCTACTTAATAGGTGCAAGTAACAGTGAATTTTAGACAAGTAAATCTCATGATATGGTAAATCTGTAACAGTGAAATAATGTTGGCTGTTCAATCTGAGAAATCTTAAGATGAAAGCACTCTGTTTGAGCAATAGGACATCCTTTTTGCTGGAAGAAACTTGTATTGAGTCTAGTTGTTGAAAATTAGTGCTCAGGTGGTGGTTATACAGGATATGCATTAGAAATCAGTCACTGTGCTCCAGTCAAGTTGTTTTCTTTCAATAGGTTCACTGGTCTCCTCATAACGAAACAATTCTTGCTTCGAGTGGTACTGATCGTCGGCTTAATGTATGGGATCTGAGGTGAAGAGCATTTCCTTTCTTTTAGTATATATGAACAGACAGTTAAAAAAAAGGCTGCAGACCTACTTTATTTGGTAGACATGATTGTGCTGTTCTCTAGCCTTCCTTGCTTGCTGAACTCGGACCTAGTCTTTCAAGTATACAGTAGGAGCAGCACAGTATGTGTGTAACATTCTCATGTTACTTCTCTTTGAGGATTTCTTGCTGATAGAATTGTTTTCTGTTGCTTTAGTAATAAGTGATTTCTGCCTCCATGCACTTAACAAGTTAGATTCTATTTCAGTAATGATAATGCCAAACAGTTGATGTGTTGTACCTGAGGCTTACATTATTTGACAGTGAGAAAAACCAATAGCAAAAGCAAATATTGGAAAGAAAGGCTAGGAACTGTTAAGTTAAGCTGATACAGGATGCAATTTTCATTATTAATAAAAAGTATAAACTACTTTCTTCCAGTAAAATTGGAGAAGAGCAGTCTGCAGAGGATGCAGAAGATGGGCCTCCTGAACTGCTGGTAAGCTTTTGTTAGGTTTCAATCTGCTGACAAGCTGTATGGCAGTATGATGCCCTGTGACTGTGCTACTAATACTGCAGCAGCTTTTAAATCTTTCCACCTCCCCAGTTTTTAGTCCATAGCTCTAACTTGAAGTAGGCTTCCTCTGTTCAATTCTGAATGCCATGATTTTTTCAAAGCTCGTCTGGACATGATTTGCACTTCTTTATTGAACATACTTACAGTTTAGCCATGTGCTTGTTCGTGCGTTTTTATAACTGGATGCGTGTAAAGCCAAGGCCTCAGATTGTTTCTCTTGCATTAAACCAATTAGGTCCCATATAGCTAACCTTACTGATGTACAAAAGCTTATGTTTTCTTTTGCTTCCTCAGGAAACAATCAAAAATGCTTATAGTTTGGTTTCCCCATTTCCTGTGTAACTGTATAAGTGCTCATATAATTAGATGAGGTAATGGATATAAAATATGGCCATATTTCACAGCCCAACCTTGTGTGAAGTAGTGCCATCTTGAGGATGTCAGTCAGTTGTCACTATAATAATATGAACTGTCATCTTAAATGCTGTCGCAGCAATTGCAGCCGTGTCTGTAAGCAATGAACGGAATGCGCTGGTTCACCCACACCTTCTTCACGTCTGTATTGTGAATCTCTAGTAGCAAGTTTTTCTTCTTTGTGTAGTCATCAGCATGATGAATTTAACTTCTGAATCTTGGGTTTTAGCAGACTCCTCTCTAGAGATGAGATGGCTTACTGAAGCTTGTGGGTTTTTTTAACAGTTTATTCATGGAGGACACACTGCCAAAATTTCAGACTTCAGCTGGAATCCTAATGAGCCTTGGGTAATCTGTTCTGTATCGGAGGACAACATAATGCAGATATGGCAAATGGTGAGTGTCACAACAGCTCCTGAGTTGCTCTGAAGCTGTTGCATAAATGAAACTTGAAATAAATGGCTTGTTCTTCTTAGGGCAGCTTGTGCCTTCAGTGACTGAAAGTAGTCTAACCCCTGTACTTCTTACACTGTGAGATTAGAGAGTAAGACTTTCAAAAGAAAACAGGCTAAAACAACCTGAATACACCTGCTAGCTAATTCTTGACTCCAAGTCTTAGGTACTAGTTAATATTCAGAATAAATGTGACAGTTGCAAACTTACATCCAATACTAGCCAAGACTTACTCTTCCCCCTATCCCCTGCATGTTCACTGTGAAGCAAGATGCCTTTTAACTCTCCAGTTAGTTCATATTATTTTACATCACAGGAATTTGATCAGTTATCTTATAAATAAGATAAGTTAAAAAAAAAAAGTAACCCACTTAAATGTGTGTCACAGGTCAGGTTTTTGGTTCTTTATACCTGTTCTTTAACTTGGTTTGTGTGTTCAGACTGAGGCTGAGGTAAGTCCAAATAAAATGTTCATGGTAGGGCTAATGGTTAAATGGCTAATGGTTATGCTGCTGAAATAAAACAATGCAAGAAGACAACTGCTGAAGTCTAGCCACTGTGTGCACACTCTGAAATTTGGCTGCCCTTTAAGAAAAGGCAGGGAGAACGTCCCTTTTAAGGAGGGAATGATGTCTGTGTCTTCTTGGTGCTATCATGTTTTTTCTATATAAATTGTAGAAGATGATTGTTTAAAAACAATTGTGCCTACCTCTTGTAATGTGTTATTTTGTGTCTTTAGGCAGAAAACATTTACAATGATGAAGAACCAGATATAGCAGCAGCTGAACTGGAGGGTCAAGGAACATAACTTTTCTTCCTTAAGGAAATACCGGGTGTGACATAGTAATATAATTTGACTACTGTATACATTTAAAAAAAAAAAGCCCCTAAAAAACCAAAACCAAGCACTGGGTGGAAGCATTACATCAAAATGAGAATATTCTTAATTGGGCACAAAAAGCTTCTATAGTCAAGTTGTCATGGGATACCCTTGGTTATTTGGGCACTTTGAGCTATTGTATACTGTACAGCAATTAGCTTTTAGGGAAAATAAAAATGAACTAATACCAATGTCTATATTTTTAAACAAACTAAGTGGGTTCCTGTAAATAAAACAGTCAAATCTTCATTCTTCCCACACAGAAAGTGTGAAAAAAAAATTATTAATATGTAAAAAGAGATTTTCACTTTTACACAACACTTTTGGATTGGCTTTGCATAAATAAAATTTATTAAATAAGTTGTTTGGTGTGTTTAATGTCCACTGATGTGAGGTCAATGCCTTCTTGCTTGAATATAATTTAATTTCTGCATGGTAATAAAGATGTGTAGTTCTTAGTTTACAACTTAGCCCTCCATTAAAGGTTTGGGAAGATGAGAGTTGTCTTGATGTGAAAAACTTGCAATAGATAACTTGGATCCTTCACAAACAGAAGGGGTATAGAAAGGGGTTTGGGGAATACATGGAGGTGACCAGTCAGACTTCTGTAAAGTTCAAGTATAAATCTTGAGCAGACTCAAGTGATTGTTGAGTTGGGTTTTGGTTTTATGTGGTTTTGTGTTTGGGTTTTTTTGGAGCAGTAGAGGAAACACTGTCCTTTAACCTTTTCTTGTCTTAGGTGTTAAGATGGCAGTATGGTCTTGGTGAATTGGTGTTGCCTGTGTTTAGTTAGAGCCCTCCTGTAGCTTTTTTTGATGGAAATGGTGCGAGGCAATCAGGCAGGTGTCTAAAATACATTATTATCTGAACAAATACAAGACAAACACACAGTTTGCTTCTAAACCTCAGGCTGACTGAAAAGCTGGAGAATTTGGACCATGTAGAAATAAAATATCTCCGTTCATCATGGTTCTACAGACAAGTTATGGATCACCTTGGGAGCTGTCAGTCAGACAAATCTAAGCTGTTGTCTAACTTGAGTTTAAATTAAAGATTTTAGTTACTTAAGACAGGCCTTAATTAAATGAGTTGTTGGCTCTCCTGATCTTTCTGCTCAAGCTGAAAAAAATAGAAGATTAGGTGACTGATACTGAAAATGGGGGTTTTGATGGTGAAAGTGTTACTTTCTGTGATGTGTAGCTTGTTAAAATTCAAGTAAAGACAGCAAATTAGTGGGCTGCTGGGCTCAAGCTGTGTATCTTCAGGTACCTGGGCTGGGTCTGGCTGGGATGGAGTTCATCATCAGCATTTTGTTCCTCAGGAAGGTGCTTACCTGTATGTCACCGAGAGGACCAACTTCCTTCCAGCATGCCCCCTCTGGTCATCGTCTACAGCAGATTATCCCTGTGCTGGTGCTGTGAGGTAATGGCAATGAACCTGTGGAGCACAGGTATTGCGAACTTTACTGTTTGGCTAGCAGTCATTCAGCTGGAAGAGTCAACATCTGTTGACAAAGACTTGGTGCATGCCAGCAGGCCAGCAGTTTTCTCTTCCTTGTCTCACAGGAAGGGCTCCACGATGATTCTGAGGGGAACTCTAGGTGTTCTGGATACTAATTTAATTTGCAAGTGGCAGCAAATTATAAGCATTAAACATACTGAACTTGGGGACAGTTTTTGGTCAGGTCCTACTTCCTTTTGACACACAGCTCTTGAAAAGTAGGAAACGAAGAGGTCAGTGGCCTGACTTACTGGAACAACAGAAGTGCTTCCCAGAAAGCACGGTGGTGGCTCTTCCTGGTGCAGATAGGACAGTGAGCTGTTAAATGACCCCTCCCGTTGCTGGTGCTCTTCAGCACTTGCTTCGAGGAAACCTACCGGCTGCTTTGCACCAGCACGTATGGTGCTGTTCATGCCTATGATCAGTGATTTCAGCTTTGTGTGTCTCTTATGGTTGGGGTTGTTTACTTAAGTCTTCTGACTGCCTCACAAACTAAATGGGAGTGGGAAGGAAGGGTGAGCTACTAATTGCAGCTCTCTTCTCATTGCTCTTATGCTATTTAACGTCCTGCCTGCTGTTACCAAGACCCCACTGGGTCATCATGCATAGACATGTCTCCTTCCACACCTTTTTACAGAATGGTTCCTCTAAAAGTGATGCAGGTGGGTGCAAAAGCACTTGAGCATTCCCAGGGAAGGCTGAGAATGCTGTTCAGCAGGTGCGTGGCAGCTGGACAGGGTGTGCTAAACAGCATGAAAGGTCAAAGCTGCTGAAGGACTGCTCAGCCACTACCTGATAAACCATGTTGCAGTCTAGCTGGTGTTCATAGGTGTAAAAATACTAAAATGCCTTGTCTAGGAAGTGGAGATTAATGCATTCTCTAAGTGGGGTTTTGGTTTGACTAACAGGCACGCAGTGGGGGGGTCCGGTGCTGAAGGGAGCAATCTGCCCTGAGACAGCCAATGCAACTGCCATTCTAGCAGTTTGTTTCCAGCTTGCTGACCGGCTCCAGAAACATCTCAGGCCCCCTCAGGAACCTGGTGACTTGGTGTTAGAGGTCCTCGTGATAGACTGGCCCTGTAACTTTTACTTCAGCTTCTCTGAATTTGTTCCTGTTGGAAACAGGATCTCCTGCAGAAGGCAGAATGCCTGCTGAAGCGCTGCCATGTCTGGTGAGACCCAGACGGATTGCCACTCGTTCACTCATAAGAGCCTAAAAAGCCATTCTGTTTTTTTTTAATGAACTTGTTTTGCACCCTGGTTAACTGGATAGTTAAATTATTGCAAAAGCATACCTATATGATTAACAGTATACTGGCAAGAGAAGTTTTAGTGCTGATACAATGGTATTGTACAGACCCGTCTAATTTTTAAAATAAAAATAAGTAGTTTTCTGTGTTCTTGATTTCCTTTACTGAAATGCCAAGAGCACCAAGGCTGGAGCTCTGAGTCACTCGCTGATGGATACCTTCAGTGTCCCACCATGCCCTGCTGCTTTGCTGCGCAGCATCAAAGAGTGAGCGAGCTGGGGCTTAGGGATGCGCTCATACCCATGCTTGTATGGCTGAAAGGCAGCAGGATGCGATAATTTATTATGGAACAAAATGAGAGCATAATTTTGTTATCTTTCATATACTTGTAGTTCAAAGTGCTGCAGTAAATAGAGGCTCTGTACTGCTTTCTTTTCCCCAAGTCTGAATTGTCTTTCACGATATATGTGTACACACACACCCACCTTCCTTCAATAGTGGCAACATTGCACAAGCCTTATTTAGGTAGCTGTAGGACAGCTTAGGCCCACAGCCAGGTCACAGGGCCAGCATTTAATTTAAGAGTTAGCCTACATCTTGTTGACTTAAACCTTTTTGTTACTGAGTGAGAATGTGCTGCTGCGACCATTATAGTTTTTAACTTGCAAGTCATTTTTTTAAAATACTTTTTTATTGCCCAAGTGGAATGTTTGTGAAACATTGAAAGATCATCATATTTAAGCCTATTTGTCTGCATGCCTTAGTATTTTGATTTTAAAAACTTGTAACCTCCCTAGGACATAGATACTGCTTATGTACTGCTGCTAGTGGTAAATATAATTGAATTTGCAGTTTAAAAAAACCAAGTAATAAGTCAACCTGAACAATGGCTACAGCAATATACTTATTTATTGCATTAAGCAACAGTTATTTTAGGTGTACATACGGAGCATACTTCTTAAGTTATTCCTGCAGGTTGGTACATGCTGGGGAGAGGAAAAACCAGCAAATTTTCCATCCACTGACCTTGCTGTTCAAGGGAGCTGGGTACAGAGTTGTGAGACGTACCTTTTTTGTATTGGCTGTTTGCAGAAGTGCAAGGCAGAACAAAAACTACATAAGGTAATGTGTCATGGTTTCAGCCCAGACTGGTAACAAAGCACCAAGAAACTGCTCGCTCACTCCTCCCCACCCTGGCCCTGGTGGGATGAGGAGAAAATATAAAGAAAAGCTCATGGGTCGAGACAAGGACAGGGAGGGATCACTCCCCACTTATGGGCACGGGCAAGAGACAGGCTCAACTTGGGGAAGGAACAAAATCCATTTCATTTACTGCCAATCGGATCAAAACAAGGATAATGGGAAGTCAAACCCAACCTGAGAACACCTTCCCCCCATCCCTCCCTCCTGCCCACCTCAGCCCCACTCCCGGTTCTCTCTCCCTCCTCCCCCCGGCGCCGCAGGGGAACAGGGGCTGGGGTCGGTTCCTCACCCCTGGTCTCTGCCGCTCCTTCCTCCTCAGGGGGAGGAGGACTCCGCACTCGGTCCTGCTCCGCCGTGGGGTGTCTCCCGCGGGACACAGTCCTCCAACAACTTCTCCAACGTGGGTCCTTTCCCCGGGCTGCAGTCCTTCAGTCCCAGCCCGCTCCCCGGAGCGGCGGCCATCTTGGGGGGCCTCCGCTCCCCTCCATGGCTGGGGGGGACAGCCTGCCGCCTCACCGCGGGCTGCGGGGGCATCCCCTCCTGCCTTCCTCCCTGACCTCGGTACCCACAGAGGGGTTCCTCTCCCGTTCCAATCCCCCACTCCCTGCAGGTTTCCCCTCTTAAATCTGCTCTCCCACCGGTGTTTCCACTGTCCCTGAGGGGCTCGGCCTGGGCCAGAGGCGGGTCCGGCTTGGAGCCGGGGGAGCTTCCAGCAGCTTCTCACAGGAGCCTGCTACACAAGAAAACCCTGCCACACAAATCCGAAACAGAAAGTGAAAAATTGCCCATTTAAGGTGGGTGACTTGTTTCTTCTCAACACCTACATCTTTCGATGATGCAATTTTTCAGCATAAAGGGTATCTTCTCTCTCCAACGTTTTCACCCTGCACCAAGGAAATCTAAATTCTTTCATCTTTGTATTGAAATACAACACGAATGACAGTGGAACTATAAACCATATTTTAAACCTGCTATTTTATTATAACGGACCTGTGTTTCCAGAAGTTGAATGATAAAATCTTCAGCCATGCCATCTCGTCATACTACTTGAGGACTTCAGAAGAGCAGTCAGTAGCTGGAGAGCAGCACTCTTGCACGCTTCCAGCACTGCGGTGTAGTAGTGGTTTATTACTAATAAAGCCAAAGCACATGACTAGTGTGCATCAAATTTTTGCTCCCACCATTTTCTTCTCTAAGAATTTCAAACCCAAACCTTCCCCCAAGTCCAGGCATGGCCACACATGCATTACAAATGGTACTTGAGAGCTGTGTAACTACCCTTCCCCTTTAAAAGGCAAGGATTCTCTGCTTTAAACATCAAGCCTGCATAAAAACCACAGCCTGGAGAAAAGAGGTAGGAGAAGAGTCAGTAACCTCCTGGCAGGAAACGGCAGAAGCACAGTCACAGCCAGCAAAAGCTTTGATAAGCACAATTTATAAAACAGGCAACATGACCAAGATCAAATGGCTTTATATGCATACTGGTGGTGGGGAAAAAAGCAACCAAACCACCGCAACCCCAACAAGTTACATGAATCAAATACCAGTAACATATCTTGGACTTGGCAGAACTGAGGTAGTTGTTTTGGCTCTTAAGGCCATGACATAAATTCAGTGGAAGCAACAGTAAACTGCATCAGTATGGAGTATCTATTACATGGCTGTAGTTAGAATAAGGTTAAAAATGAGGGACTTCATCTCCTCAGCTTGAGTAATTATCACAAGATGTAACAGGGTATTTAAATTTATAGAGGCTGTAACAGATTACTTTCTTGAAGCAGAGCTTTAGGAGCTTGGCATAGTCTTGAATAATGCAGAAGGCCTGCTTCAAGACTCATCTGTCGCAGTCCCTAAGATAGGCACACCCCAGATCCTTGTTTGAGCAAGAAATCCAAAATCATGTGCAACCTCAAAGCTAGAAAATAACAAACAGCTTAAAAGGAAATTAAAGTAAGGTCTTTAGAGGCAGCACAATATTCTTAAATTACTTAAAAGCTCAAGCTAGATGGGTGCCAGTCAGCAAGATCAATGAAAGCTAGCATAGTTAGATGAGACTGAGTTAGGCTGTTGGAAGAAAATACATCCTTCTTTCAAGACATGTCTAAACAAGAGGAAAAAGGTGTATAATCAAAATTTAAATGTAAAAAAAAAAATAAAAATCAGAAAGGAGCAGAGATTATCTGTGAAGAATAACTTACTGAAGGCCTAAAAGCAAGTGTCTTTTTCAAGTACATCAAACACACTTGCCCGTCTGCCGGGGAGATGAAGCCCTAGCAGCTGAACCAAAAGGCTCAGAATGCAGCTGGTGAAAGAGGTTCTTGTGTCAGAACAACTCTTCACAAGAAAAGTTAAGTATGGCTCAAATGTGTATGTACCTGTGTGCACGTGCACATACGTTAACAGAAGAGACTGGGCACCTAATAAAAAAAAAACAAACAGGCAAAAATTCCCCAGCTATTAACTGTGATGTATAACCAAATGTATAACCTCCGCCTCACGGCACTCCCCAGCCGCAGCCGGCTGGGCCAGGGCAGCAGGTAGAGCAGCCCTTCACTCACCGCACTCCGCCTGCACGGCTGGTACCAGTGACCACCAGCCACACGCAAGTCATCGACATGACCCTGTAAACGCACCCTTCTTGGGGCGTTTCACTCGAACAATACACTTGAACTCAAATTTCACAACTTTTAATTTTCATTCTTGATTTTTCAAATACAGTGAGTTCAGTAGATCCAGTTAGAAGACATGAATATGATGTTAAAGAAAAACTCAGAGTCCAATATATTAAGCATACTTATTTACTTAATCTATACAGAATCGAGTAGATAAAATTTCAGATTCACATTAGTGAAAAATCTCTACAAAATGTTTTTGAAAAGCAAAACAAAGACTGCCTGTTCATTTATCGTTTTTCCTCATGAAAGCAGACATGGGTTGTAAAAATAAAGCAGTGTGTTTAGCACAAACTAGATTTCTGCATCACTTTTTTCACAGTTATTTCCATCTACAGTCCAAAGAGGTAGATTTTCTGCAACACCTGAGAATTGGAACTGTAACATAACCAGGTGTAATGAAAGGAAGGACAAAACATTAGAGATACAGCCCTAACTTGTGTATGTATACACATATTTGGGTCTTGCATCACGTAATTTAGCTTTTTGCAGCTTAATCATGGTGAAAACTGTCAATCAGGCCCCAGAGTTTTGACAATTAGACATACTTATTTCAGGCTACATCAGTTTACAGCCCAGGTTAAACAGTTTATGGTAGTGGGAGAAAGGCATTAATACAAGTTTACTTAAAAACCCTTCTGAAGCCAATTTGGCTGCAGACTGGCAGTGCAATAGCCTGCTGTATGGCAGATCAGTTATAGAGTGCTGAGCTTATCCCTTACATGAATTCGGGGTTTTTTTGGTTGTTTTTTTTTGTTTGTTTTTGTGTTTTTTGTTTTTTTTTTTAAACAACACTCTAAGCAATGCATGAAACTGTATTGACTGGTTTCAGGAAGCAAAATATAGCTCACCTTGGCCAGATAAGTTGATATGATATGGGTATGTTAAGGGTAGGAAAGAGAAAAGATATCCCCATTTTAAAAGCCTGTCACTCGGGGCGTTCTGCTTCATTTCCATATTAAGTCAGTAACAAATATATTTGTATTGCTGTTCTATACATCTAATCATGTCTCCAAAAGCCCTTTAAAATATTCTTGCAGCAGGGTCCAAAAATTCACTCTTGCCTCCATATAGAACAAGCACTATAGAAAGAATTGTTAAAGATACAAATGTCCAAATAATAAATTGTAAAAATAGAAAACTGCATGTCCTACCTTGCCAAGGGTATGATGCATCAGATACAAATTTTTTCACTTTTCCTCAGGAAAATTACTTCATGCTTAGTGTTAGCTGAAAACCAGTTCTCGCAACAACTATTTTTTTTTTGAACAGTTTGATTCTATAAAGCAAGTCATTTGAAAAGCAAGTCTGAAATACTTCTTTCCAGTATTTTTTATGCCATATGCTTAGCATGATTAATATTTCAAAGCTCTGAGTCTAACTTGACTGACTGCTCATTGCTACCTTCTTTTCATTCCTGCGTTGTGCTTGGACCACAAACACAAAAACCGCACAAATCTAGGAGAAAGATGGCCAGCTTCCCATTTGCTCCGCCATTTAAGAAATGTCAGTTTTGCAGTTCCTCTCAGTGGTATGAGCTAAAACACATTTGTTACACCTTACATAACCTTACTCTCTTTCAGAGACAGCTACATTATTTCAATGTCCATTACTACAGGAAAAGGATCAGGAGCTCAGTGCAGCCTGAACATTCAAGTAATTTAGCCACTAAACTGTCAAGGGCAATGAGGGTGGGAAGCTCATTGAGAGATGTGCTTGATTCAGAAATCCCCTCCCAAGTAAGTGCAAAGAACTTTAAGTACCAGAAAAGGCTACACACACTCGTATTTCTTAAAATGACAGCAACCAAAACTAGAAAGTAAATACATGGGAACTCAAGTTAAGGGTAGCTTGTAGTTATTTCACACATTGCCTTGCCAAAAAATAAATGTTGGTCCTAGTTTCTTTCAGGAAAAGAAGTAAAAATGTGGGTATCAAATTTTCTAAGAAAAGACTATACAGTTTAAGGTTAACAAGGGAACTTTGCTTGTGGTATGGTAGCATAAGAATTTGAAGTACCGTCTTTACCAGATAACCTAACTGGGAAGGCACTCTGCCAACTGGTACAGCTTTGAGGTTGAGCAAGAAATTCCATGTTGTACTTCAGGAAAAGTATTTGAATCTACATGTTCAATTACAACCAGTATACGCTTAACTAACGCTTAAATACATTGCATACAAGGCTATTAGAGAAAGCCTATACGCCACAGACTCATGTCTTCCACAACTCTGGCAGTAAATGTCTATTTTCCAGCCCTTCAGATAATCCAGAGATTTGTCTAGACAGTAATGGATTTCTCTAGTCAGGATAACCATGTGATGGACACAGTGCAGCAAAGAGGGAAGAACATGACCAACACCTGTGCAATAGGCTACACAACTGCAAAATTCCACTCGGTAACATTGCTGTACATTTTCTCACACATTTATATTTAACATGTTCACAGGTAGGGCAAATAAGCCAAACTAACCTTTACAACACAACCCTGAGAAGTCTGCAAAAAGTTGTACACCCTGTTTCACCAGCTGCAAATTAATGTATTTCAAAGCTGTTTTTTTTCATACCACAAAGTACATAAAACCCTTTAAACATCTCTTACTATATTCTGGACCTTTACTTTTTCTTTCATATATATGAAAACATACTAGAGGGGAAAGCTGACATTTTTTACTGGCCATTAGACATCCTTATATAGATAAATTTACTGGAAAAATTGGTAATCTTTAGTATACTGAATGGCAAATCAATGAACAAAACCAGAATGCTGTTCTTTAAACCAAAAAGTGACCTGCTGTCACTGTTTTCCCCAGAATGATGTTATATCTGTACACGGTCTTCCATGACAGTGATTTGTGTTGTGGGAAGGAAACGCACATGCATCCTTTTATGGAAAAATATTTTCTTTTAAAAAATGAGGCAGATGTGCAACACAGTTGTGGAAAATTTATAGTTTAAGCTATTTAAAGCTGCTATGCAGCTTCCTGTACCACATAAGTCCAGTAGTTCTAAGAAAATACAGATATGGTAGAAAAAGTAAGAAAATTTTCACCACAAAACCAAATAGTTACCACCAACAGAGAAAGTTATACACAAAATATATCTCTCAATACAGTGTTTACACTTCATTTTAGTCTACAGTTTCAGTGCCAGGAACAGGACTTGTTGAGACAGTCTTTTCGGAGCTATTTGCCATACGTGATTCCACGTCAGGTTGGATTCCTGGTTCCATGTCAGTGGGAGTTCCCAGCTCTTCATGGGAATTGAGTGTGCAGGACTGCAACACCTGCACAGCTAGATCCACATCTGCTTCTCTGAGAGAAACCTGCTCCTTAAGGACTTCCACCTTCTCATTCAGCTCATTCCTTTCTGTCTGAAGGGCCCTGCATAGCTTCTCCAAACGCTCCAGTTTTATTTGAAAGCCCTTGTATTCTTTATCTCTTACTGTTTTCTGAAGAACAAAAGAAAATAAAAGCTCTGTGATCCAACTGATTTTTTTTTTCTTAAATTAATGAAAAGAATCACCATCACTTAATCCTGAATATTAAGTCTTAATTAACCCAGTAGGTCAAATTCTAGCTCCGCTAGAGCAAATTTCCTCAGAATACTTGACCACTACACTTCAGATGGTTTGTCTAAGCTGGAGTGGCGACACCTGTAGAAACAGGCAATGAGAACTATATAATGCTAATTTTAAGTGAGGGCTGAGTATCAGTGAGGATGCTGATATGAAGTCCCATAAAGCACTCAATTACAACCCAAATAACGGCAACTATAGGAAACAGAAGGGCATACAAGTAGGAAATCTACAATCCAGCAGCAGAGTCCAGGTCAGAACATACCATACTCATGGCTCTCCTAACTAGCTCCTTAAAAGAACAGAGAAAGATAAGCAGTGCTATAGCAGAACCTGTATGACCTAGCATGGCTTAGCAAAGTCATACTTAATATATTTGAACTAGACCTTCGTGTAGGCAGAACTGCAGAACTGTATGCTATGGCCTGTGTGAAAGCTGTTTTAGCTACTCTCTTGTTGGACTGCAATTAAGTAATGGCACCTCATGACCTCAAAAGTAGCAGCAATCCAGGAAAGTAATTGATCCCTTACACATAGATTATTTCCTTCATGTCAGTCTTGTATATTTAAAATAGATTTCTATTGCAGCACTGATTGAACTTTGCTCAGCATCTTAAAATACAGTCAATTCATTCAGCTTGTATGATTTCATACACATTATCCCACCAATTAAACAGTAAGCAAGGAAAGATGAGGCTGAATTTTTTTTGTGTGCGTCATGAGTTTAGATTTATATAGCAGCC
Organism: Buteo buteo; assembly: GCF_964188355.1. Taxonomy (NCBI): domain Eukaryota; kingdom Metazoa; phylum Chordata; class Aves; order Accipitriformes; family Accipitridae; genus Buteo; species Buteo buteo. The sequence continues at coordinate 21,312,300 of NC_134195.1, read as the reverse complement.
TTTTATTTTCCATGTCTGAGGAGAACAGTACCATTTACACAACAGAAAACATAAGGCAGACAATCCAAGAAGAGGCTACTGTTTATTATTCCCAATTCTCTAAAACTGAAAAACTGTATGAAGTTCTCTAGGACACAGACTTTAGTTTAGCCATACTGCTGCTTAAAAGGTAATTACCTCTTCAGCCATTTGCAGAAGAGCCTTGTTGTTGTTTTCCCATTTTGTACGCCACACTATGGTTTCCTTTTCCAGTTTCTTAATCTTCTTTGTCATCTACAAAAGATAAATAAAAAAACTTAATTTTGTGGCTTGTGTTGCAATGTAGGTAGGTTTACATGAGTAATTTGACTTCTTAGTGTTACCTTCCAAGTCCGGTTTGAACAAGTTATTTTACAGAAAAGTCTTTCTGCACAAAATCAACCCCACAAATACAGATTCTGCATTCAAACAAGACTGATTCTTAAAAGAAACAGACTAGCAACCTTCAAGTACAACTCGTAAAAAACTCCAGGAAAAGAAGTTTTGAAACATAAGCACAGCCAAAAAGACCGAGAAGTATTGTATGCCTTTGATAAAACACTGAAATTGAGATTTAGATATTATGCAAGTATGTCAAAAACCAGAAAAAAATTACATTTCTCTTCCATAACATGACGAATTCTTATGCCCTATCTTATGATCCAAATTAAATGTCAAAATACTCCATATATTTTCAGAAGGCAAACACTGTTATAAAATCTAAAATGCATCCCGCTAACAGCATGCATTTTTATATTACTTTTTATGAAACTAAGTAATCCTGTAAGTACCTTCTCCATTTCTTGCCTGAAGGTTGTAAAGAGTTCATTACTTTTTGCCATGGTGGTCTGGAATTCTTCAAACTTATCCATGTAAAGAGAAAGCTGTTGGAAAAGAGGCATGAACATTAACCTGAACTACTGCATACACATACAAAAATTACTAAGGTACAAGGCAAAATTAAAACTCAAAATAGTAGAAGATTAACTTCTTTTTATGTTATTTTTATACTATCCTACGTTTTCCATTTGAGAAGCATACAGAACTTGTCTGAAAACATGCTAGTCAAATTATATATGAGACAGTTCTATGTTTATAGAACAGCAATATATTCTGAAGTAAAAAGGATATTATGTCTATAAAATGTTGAAAGACACCACAGTTCATCACTATCTCATTTTTATTTCCCCACTAAAAAAAAAAAATAAAAATCTGTGGACATGCACATAGACAGGAAATCCAGCACACAGTTAATGAAATAAAACTTAAAAAAGACCTACCTTTCCACCTTCACCAGCCAAAGCTAACAACCAAGGCTGGGACAAAATAAACATGACTGATTCCAGAAATCAAAATACGCATTCACAACCTACGAAATCTGCCCAGCAAGCAAAAATCATGGAAAGCGAATATTGACGAGGAATTCATTTAATAGTGAAAAGCATTACATTTTAACAAGTGAAGAGCATTAACATTCGATGACAGAAAATTTTCTTGCCCTGTACCACAAGGTCAATCATCAAGAAGGAACTGCAAAATATGTTAATTAACACAGTCAAAAACAAAAATTAGGTTATGGTTCTTATTAAAACTACTTACACTATCAGTGTGTGATTTGATGTTCTAAGAATACATGGACCATTTACTAGTAACTTCTTACTCCAACTGAGGAGTAATCAGTTCTCTCAATTCTTACATTTGGGGTTGGCAGGACAATATAATTCAGAGTACAGAAATACTGTATTTTGCTCTAATAGTAGAGGAACTTTCATAACAGGAATTAGCCTAGCTTGTCAACGGTACATCATGACTTTTTGCCATTATTGCAACTGAACTTTCTAGCTCATTCTACAAAAAAAAAAAAAAAAAAAAAGCTATCAGCCCCAGGGAACCACTAACTATACACATAGTTACTATTAAAAAGCATAACAAAAAGGCAGTGGGATTTTAAATAAAGGGTAACCAACTTGAAAAAAATCATAAAAGACTAAGCATGGCAAAAAACTGGGAGAATTTGGATATTAATGAGTTCAAATCCAACGAAGATTGTGTGTAGTTAAATGTAATCATACACACACTACTTTAAATGTAACTGTTGGAAGGCCTGGAAAAGTCTTAGGTACAGTAAGTGTGAAAAAAGGGCATGAAACAGAGCGTGCAAGGAGACTTAATAAAAACCTTCACAAAACTAAGGGGTATACAATAAAAGGAACAGCTACCATTTCTCAGATGCTCTGATGTTAAGCTGAACCTACCATTTCCCTTTGCCTTATGTGCTGAGTTCACATGCGGCCAATGACTGCAGGTGATCCAGAACCACAGTGCAAAAACCGGAGACCATTTCTCTACTCTCAGAATGGACCTTTGCTGTAGCATTTACAGCAAGAAAACAATTTGAAGATAGCAGGTTTTTGTGGACAGAGACACTCAGGTTACTAACTCTGAAAAACTACAGCGATAAATGTGACATTGCTTGCTCCCAATCCTCCACAAAAGGCCAAGATGGAAACACTAAGGAACAAATTCTAAAATCTGCATGGGTAAAAATCCCCACCCAACTCTTTATAGTCATAAGGGCCTCTCTGGTGCTGTACAGCTACAAAAAAGGATAAAAATACCTTTGGAAAAGACAAGAACAGTTTCAGAGAAGCCAAGGAATGGTAAAGTAGCTGTCACAATGAATAGATTCTTAAACTTTCATATACTCTAGTCTTTGTAATATTAACATTATTAATTTAAAAGGATACTATCTCTAGCAATTCAATGTTTAGCACTTTCCAGTAACAGTACTCTAACAGCTGTATTAAACAGCAAGTACAAAATGTCAGGTCTTTACAATTTATACTTCACACTTCACTACTGAAGAGTTACCTACTGGAAATTAAATTTAGAACTTAATTAAAAAAATACCAAATACTTTTCATAAGTAATACACTGCAACTGATGAATGATACATATGGTTTTTTTCATATGTTGCGTTATGTCCTCTACAATCACAAATCTTTTGACATTTTCTTTTTGGAAAACATGTTATTGAAGACCACTCCATTAAAAAAAGATACCTGCTGCTTCAGCTGAGCTTCCTGTTGCTTCATCTGTTCACATTTGTGTCTGGACTCAGTAGCTTCTTTTAGCAGCTAAAAAACAATGCAAAAAAGCTACATAACGAAGAAAGTACTCCTAAAAATAGCTTCACTTGATCTATGATGAAAAATGAACACTAACATCACTTACGGGCCATTTAACCATGTCTTCTCACATGGGCTTTTTTTTTTTTTTTTTTACTATACTATACTTTCATATATATGATTTAAAGCATGTGCTGGCATGCAGAAATTTTTATTGAAACTTTTTTCTAATTGGTAGCATGAGTCAATGTTTCTATTTCTGTAGCAAGTTTGAACCACTAAATTTATATGAGTAGTTCATTAACGAACTGTATATAATTTGTAACTGTTTTGTAACCTCATTTATTTTCCACCTCCATTTCTCCAGTCACTAATATCACCTCCACAGACAAGTTCAAACCAATGTTGCTTCAACTCCACACCATTTTGTAGGTTCATCTTTGGAAAGACTTTCATCAGCTTATGGTTCCAAAATTATGTTCTAAAAATACAGGACAATCCAACACTGGATGATCATTTTAAGATTATAGAGGAAAAGCAAGGTTTTTGCCTAGAAGTTACAGATACATAAGGAGCATTAAAAAAAAAGTCTTCACCTAAGTATTATTTTTTAATTGGAAGCAAACTTCTTGGAAGACTGCAAGTAAATTGCTGATTATTAACATACAAATAAAACATCAGGCATAGTTTTGGAGACAGAGAGTTCAGAAAAGCATGCTTTATTCTGCATTTGGTATTTCTTAGAGCATAAAACCAGAAGTTACAACTCTTGACTGCAAGAAAGTACCTTTGGTGTTTCAGCTCAAGATATTTCCCAGTCTAAGAAAAATCTAAATGATATCCAGCACATTTGCTGAGCAAATGGAAACAGTAACATTACTTGCTTGTAAATATTGACATTAACATTGTAGGCATCATACAACACAAAACTTACATCTCAGTCTTGCTGTTGAAATCTAGTCTAACTTTCAAAAGACAGTCCCCTCAATTTCCTGTAGTTGCTTTAAATCATGAAAAATCTGATCTGGTGGGTTTTGTTATTTCCCTTAACATATATAGAATTCACTTACAAACTCCCTTTCTCGCTGATGTTTTTCCTCTGCTTCTTTAATAAGTTGGGTAGTTTGCTGAAGTTTGGCATCCACAAGCTGCTGCTGCAGTTCTTTATGTTTGAACACTTTATCAATATGCTAAAAGAAAGAAAACCTTATTAGTCAAATGTAACCTTAACTGACCAGTGGAGTTTAACTGTATATGTATGAGGAGATCCATATAATTTAGAAATTTCATGCAAAAGAAAAAAGCAGCAAAAGACTGTTTTACACAACTTTTTTTCTCCCTTTATCTCCATACATTATAACTACACCTTTTTTGTCTTTCACAGAAGTCAGATGCGTATTTTATTAAACTGGCACAATACTGTCAGTCACTTCACACCATTTTAAAAATCCCGTAACAAGTAGTCTACATCCTTTCTTCTAAAGTTGGTCTATCTACCTCTAATCCTTATTGTACTTTGTTACTTCTGAAAGCTCTAGTCCTCATAATTAAAAAAGCTCAAAACGAGCAAAGTTTGCATCAATAGTTTATTTAGCTAATGAAATTCCACAGATCATTGAATTTTGCAGTCTTGCATCCATCTGTAAAGTAGCACAAGGCAGCTTCCTACCTTTTCTCTTCCTCAAATTATCTCATGGTAGATACAAATATTCCATGATCGCAAAAGGTGGGGAACTAGTCTACACAGAGCTTTCAAATCAATCCAGATAAACCACAAAAAAACCCCAAACCCCAGAACCCCATACCAACACCCCCCAACCCAACCAGTTGAGAAATTATATTCCAAATCCCTTGTGCCAACTAAGAACTAGCAAACTAATCTTAGCTGTAGAACTCCTTGAAACTTAGTTCCCTCTTTGACAAGGAGAATTGGCTATTTTCCACTACTGTAGCTTAGACTGGATAGCTCACACACTGGTGCCAATTAAAGCTAGCTCAGTTAGCCCTGTAATAGTCATTTTTATGACACTAGTCCAAATATATTCTTAAAGTGTGACAGCTTACTTTGATTCTATGCCAACAAGAGGAGCTACATATACAAAGGAGCTTCCCACCCCCCCAAACCTTAGTGAACCAAAATAAGATAGAGGATAATTCTTATATCCCCCTCCCATTACAATGTGAAATTATAATTTAGAAGAACTTCAAATATTAATACATATTTATGTTGGAAACAACCCTTGGAAGCCATTTAGTCCACTCAGAACAGGGTCAACTTCAAAGTCTCATCAGGTTGCTCACACCTTGCCCGGCTGAGTTCTGAATACCTCTCAAGACAGAGATTCCACAGCCTCTGGACAACTTATTCCTATTCCACCACTTTCACTATGAAAGATTTTTTTCAATGCATCTTGAATTTAGGTATGCAAAACCAGACAGGAAAGGCAGATAATGGGCCAAACAGCTACTTAATTTTTCACAGTAGTGAAGTAAAAAGAATAATTTATAATACATCTACACGATGGCTGTAAAGTATTAAGGCTTTTTCTCCCCTTTAAGTAATTATCTGATCCTTACAGTCAAGGAACTAACAGAATGCCATTAGAAGCATAATGTAAGCACCTCTTCTCGCAATGCATACTGCTCAATGAGTTTCTTCAGTTTTTCCCCCAGTTCAATATTTTCCTGACGGAGCTTGGCATTATGTATATCATGCTGTTCCAGTTGAGCCTGAATTTCATTCAGTGTAATCTGGAAGTGTGCAGTTGCTTCTTTCCGTCTTTCTTCTTCTTCACGTGCTTGCTGCATGTTTTCTTCCTTTTATGAGAGAATATTAACATGTTCAAGCCAAACCACGCACCTTTTCCATATTTTTGAGTCAGAAACAATAGTAAGAATTCAATTCTGTATAGTTTCAAGTTCTACAGTGCTAGAGTTAAAATAAGCCAGAATCACAATATGCTATGCTGACTACCCATGTAAAGTAAATGGAATCAAGAATCTAGAAATTCCAAAAACTTTTAGAGAATCTTGTCCTTACCATTACCAACATTACTCAGATGCTGGTATTATGCTACATGAATAATTTGGAAATGTAAGAATTGCCCAGATGTTAAAAACAGCATTGATACTGTAATGAAATTTCCTACAGTGATCACAGATAAGAATCTCTTGGCTCTCTTCCATTTCACTCCCATCCATTATATTCTGACAGAATTAAGCCTTTTTTGATACCCTGCCATTTCATGCTGTTGTTATTTCACTTGTGCTATTTTTTTCCAGCAGTCATCAGCACTGCTCCCAGAAACAAGTATGACAAGATCACATACTGCAAGTAATATGAACCAGTTTGAGGGGAAAAAAAAAAAATTAGTGAATTGAACTATCCCCATATTCTTTACCTTAAAATCAAGTACACTTATGCCACATGCCACTCATCTTCTGCAGGTACAGGTAATGGGCAAAGTGGTAAGTAAAAAGCAGTAATCAGTAAGATTTCCACCACCACCACTGGCACCATAATTTATGTAAATAAACTAACCTTCAAAGTCTTGTTATGACGCTGAAGCTCCCGACAGAGAGATTCCAGTTTGCTACGTGCCAAAATGGCCTTGCTATGCTCACTCTGCAAGTGGACTTTCTCCTTCACAACTTGTGCTTGCTTCTTCTGCAGTATCTTCATCTGCTTTTGAACATTGCGGCTCTCCTCCAACTAACATTAGAGAGTATATTTATTAAATAAACATAGCTGAAACTATCTTTATGCATCTAGATGAGCAGACTGAGCTTTTAAACATTTCAGATGAAAGCAAGGAAGTCAAATAATTTCACTGAGACCCCCAAGTTGATCTTAAAGAGAAACTCCCATCATCCCACAGAATTTGAAATGTGTAAGGACAGAAGATGAAAGTAGATAAATTTCAACTTAAACATCCGCCTTTGAGGAACAGGGACCATGGACCCATTGACCATGGGCTATCAGCTTGCATTCAGTTACAGGGGTAGGACTAGCCCTGAGAAAGGATGATGTGGCAGATACAATTAAAAGCCAACTGAGACTGTTTTTTCAACAAGTCACAACTGTTCCCACTCTCTTATCTGTAAAGTACACACAGCTGTATATCCAACAGGTCTTGTTTTTACTATCAAAAAGAAAAACCCACAGAACTGTGCACAGAGTTCGTTCTTGTCAGCAGGAGCTCCTACCAAAGGAAGCAGTAATTGATACAAGTTTGTAAAATGCTAAGTTATTTCAGAAAGGAACAGATACAAACAACTAGCAGCCCTGACAAATCAAGCCAAATACTATTAAAGCTGCACAGCCCATACTTTGATGACTTCAGGGATCTGTAGTCTCAACCATTTGAAGCAAAATTTTTTTTTTCTATTTCCTTTAGGCTGTTTAGATGGTAGATGACAGCGTTAAACTTTGTATATAGTACTGACTTCAAAATCTATTCTATGAATATCCAGTGAATAGAAGTTTCTTGCATTAATATCTAGTTGAGAGTGAGTTCCATTATACATGGTTTTTGGGCTCCCCGAGAAACCATATTATTTAGAGTCTGTTCTACCGTAAAGAAGGTAACAATGTTAAGTGTAACACTGCTCCTTATTAGATAGTGCCTCAGCCTCGGGACACCACAGGAAAAGAAGGCTGGCAATGAGGAACATCACCATGACAGAAGAATAACACAATGCTGGTTTTCTGAAAGAGCTCAAAATAATGCTAAGCACAGAAGAAGGAACAAAGTTAAGGACCTCCATGACAACAATAAATTAAATGCATATTTAATCTAGTTTAAAGAAAAGGAACGCCAAGGGAATATTTTGATATCCAAACATAAAAAGCCCTTTTCTTGGGTGGCCAGAAAAACCACTTCAAGTGGCTGTGCTGTTTGCATACCTATGAACCTTCAGGCCTGTAAAAGTATGCCAGTGTGAGACATATCACCAAGGATGCAAACCTTCCTGTATCACAAACTGATCTCCTGATAGATTCCAAATTAGGAAAAAAAAAAAATTGTGGAAGATCTTTTGCCAGGAGAGAGGCATTCCTACCTTTATTGTACAGTCCTTTTCATGAGACACCACTGAAAAACCTGACAGTGAGCTTTAAAGATGATGAATCTTTAAAAAAAGAAAAAAAGCATTGTAGGTGCACTGTCATAAACAGTTCAAACCTCTGCTGGCATTAAAGCCGACACCTATGCCAGTGGTTCAACACCACTATCATGAAGAAAAGAGTGCATCTTAAAGGGAACACAAACAGATCCAACCTAAACTTTTTAAGGGGAACAGAGTACCTCTAAGACTCATTCAGCTAAAACGGAGCTACTGTTACACCTGGACAAGCTCCCACCCAACTTCCCAGCAGTTCTGAGCATCATGGGGAAAAAAACTGGTTTTCTAGGATGGTGACTGTCTATGGACTGTGAACACTTACTCTGACTATGGATCCCCTCCTGGGATAGGAAAAAAACCTAACATGAACATGTCTCTCCTGATTGCCAAGCTTCTTGAAGGAAATTACAATTCATTTGGTCTAGCTGTTCCCTAACTGTTTTGAGATCTTTCCTTCAACAAGAAAACTCAAAGTGAAGATGGTGCAGACTGTTTTCTTTCTGCAGAAGCGAGGAATTTATGCCAACCTAGCTCCTCATGCAGGCCATCATCATCACACTGTGATTTGACATGGGAGCTGTTTGCTCAAATAGAAAAGGCATCACATGCGCAAGCAATTGCTCATAAGAACTAACTAATTTACTGCATTTTTCTCTCACAGTATCAAAGCTCATTTTTAGGTGGGCTCCCCATCCTTGAGTTGCACTATGGAACTATTATTGTTTCTCATTTAAATGAAAGTGACTTCTTAGAGAAGCTGCTGATTTTGAAGGAAATTCCCTCATGTCAACAAGAGCGTGCATGTGAGAGAGAGCAAGGAAAACAAAGCAAAAACATAACAGACCTCCAAGGAGGACTCAGGATTTCTTAAACAGCACTAATCTAAGTCTATTTTTAAGTAATTAGTATTGCCTCTGTGAGTAAAAAGACTACCTGCTAGCTCACCCTCAAAGCTCTGGCGACATCATTATTCTCAAAGGAAAAATACATTTATTTCAGAAGAGTTACGCCATGTGCAGCCATTATGTCATTTTCAGAAACATTTACATTTATAATACGCTTGAAATCTACAGAAGGATAAATGTTAGGCTTTTGTCAAGCTATTCAGTTATCTCTAGTTTTGCATTCATTTTATAGCTACAAATATGGTGGGAAAACATATACACACAGTATTTCCAGTCTTTCCATTCTTGCCTGTCCCTGTCTCAAGATGAACATGTCAAACATTTTTGTCCCCAGGCACATTCTAAAAAGTGAACTTACGAGCCTTCCCCCCGCCGCAATTTTGCGATCACTTAATTTAAGGAAAAAAATTACCGTTTCTCCTACTTGGGGTGGGAACACACTTTGTGATCAATTACTGCTAAAATTTTGCCTTTTTGGTTTGTTACTGAAGAAATGTATACTTTTCTATCCATTCCTTTGCATGATCAGAAAGCACAAAGCAAAATTAAACCTAGACCTTTCCAACTTCCCCTACCCCCCAAAAATCACTAAAGAGTTCAGTAAAGCTGAACTTTTTTTCCCCAGATCTCAATATCACAGTATGTTCTTTCCCTTTATCCTATAGGGTATAAATTATAAAATGCTAGCACAAAAGCATTATTAACAGACAAAACCTAAGAAAATAGTTACTCCCAAAAGAAACTCTTAGCTTTTCTGTTAATCTTAATGTTATGCTTCAACACCAAGTTATCAAAAAGTTATCATAACCTAATTTTTCTTTGGATTTAGGCAGTCATGTAGAAGTGAAATGACTACATGCAAGTTTGGCTGAAACAATTCTCATCATAAGCCTGAGCATTTTTTTTTCTTCCTACCAACACCGTGAAAGATTCAAAATCGTTAACTGTCCTGTATTAGAAGTTCTTGCATTCCACAGTTAATATTAACACATGAATAACTCCTGCTATCTTTACAAATTACGTACCAGATCAGCATACTTCTTGCACAAAGCAGCCAGCTTTTCCTCTGGAGTAGAAAGTGTGTTCAAGGCTTGCATTAATAATAGCACTTCTTTTCCTATGAATTGGATGAAAGACAACCATATTGAGAAAAAAAAGTACCAGAAAAGCAGCCTGTCTTTAGAAGTAAAATATAGAACCACAAGAAATTAGTGTGAGTTAAGTTGTTCTGTGATTTGATAGCTACATAATCCTAATGGATGGCAAATGGGAAGTTATCACAGTAAGAATAAATTTGACTCGCCTATGTGCCATTACACAACTTGGATAGCAAAAGTCACTTTAATCTTAAAACCACAAAAATATTTCTGTTTCATAGTTTATAACAGCACAGATAAAAAGAAAAATTTGAAAGAGTGAAATTTAAAAGGTTAAGTTTTGCTAATAAAGGATATTCACACAAGTGTTTTTAATAAGCCTTTGGAATTTAATTATCAGCAGTGCTTTGGTAGCATTGAACACCGCAATCCCAAATTTAAAAGTTAATCCAACAACCGCAAAGTTAAAAAAGCTGATTAGTAATTACCACATTGTTGTTATTACTATTATTATTAGTGTAACCAGCTGAAGGATTCTTACATATGCATTAAGAAGTGCCTTTTCCTAAGCAGAAGCACACATTTAGACGCACACAAGTCTGTGGGCCGAAGAGGATCCACGCAAGAGTACTGAGGGAGCTGGCAGAAGTGCTCACCAAGCCACTTTCCATCATTTATCAGCAGTCCTGGCTAACCAGGGAGGTCCCAGTTGACTGGAGGTTTGCAAACGTGACGCCCATCTACAAGAAGGGACGGAAGGAGGATCCAGGGAAACAGAGGCCTGTCAGTCTGACCTCGGTGCTGGGGAAGGTTATGGAGCAGATCGCCTTGAGTGCCATCACGCGGCACACACAGGACAACCAGGTGATCGGGCCCAGCCAGGATGGGTTTATGAAAGGCAGGTCCTGCCTGACCAACCTGATCTCCTTCTATGACCAGGCGACCCACTTAGTGGATGAGGGAAAGGCTGTGGATGCTGTCTACCTGGACTTCAGCCGGGCCTTTGAGACCATTTCCCACAGCGTTCTCCTGGAGAAACTGGCTGCTCATGGCTTGGATGGACGTGTGCTTTGCTGGGTAAAAAACTGGCCGGCTGGCCAGCCCCAAAGAGTGGTGGTGAATGGAGTTAAATCCGGTTGGCGGCTGTCACAAGTGGTGTTCCCCAGGGCTCAGTACTGGGGCCAGTTCTGTTTAATATCTTTATCAATGATCTGGATGAGGGGATCGAGTGCACCCTCAGTAAGTTTGCAGATGACACCAAGTTGGGCGGGAGGGTTGATCTGCTTGAGGGTAGGAAGGCTCTACAGAGGGATCTGGACAGGCTGGATCGATGGGATGAGGCCAATTGTATGAGGTTCAACAAGGCTGTAATAAAGTGGCTGGAAAGCTGCCCAGCAGAAAAGGACCTGGGGGTGTTGGTCAACAGCCAGCTGAGTATGAGCCAGCAGTGTGCCCAGGTGGGCAAGAAGGCCAATCGCATCCTGGCCCGTATCAGAAATAGTGTGGCCAGCAGGACTAGGGAAGGGATTGTTCCCCCATATTCAGCACTGGTGAGGCCGCCCCTCGAGTCCTGTGTTCAGTTTTGGGCCCCTCACTGCAGGAAAGACATGGAGGTGCTGGAGCGTGTCCAGAGAAGGGCAACCGAGCTGGTGAGGGGCCTGGAGCACAAGTCTGATGAGGAGCGGCTGAGGGAACTGGGGCTGTTCAGTCTGGAGAAGAGGAGGCTGAGGGGAGACCTGATCGCTCTCTACAACTGCCTGAAAGGAGGGTGTAGCGAGGTGGGTGCTGGTCTCTTCTGTCAGGTGGCTGGAGATAGGATGAGAGGAAATGGCCTCAAGTTGCAGCAGGGGAGGTTTAGGTTGGATATTAGGAAAAATTTATTCACTGAAAGGGTTGTCAGGTATTGGAACAGGCTGCCCAGGGAAGTGATTGAGTCACCATCCCTGGAGGTATTTAAAAGACGTGTAGATGTGGTGATTAGGGACATGGTTTAGTGGTGGCCTTGGCAGTGCTAGGTTAATGGTTGGACTGATGATCTTCAAGGTCTTTTCCAACCTAAATGATTCTATGATTTTCTCAGAATATCCAGTTAAAGATGACAAGTTTTGGCTACAGAGTAAACGTGAGACAAAAGACAGAGCAAACGCATAGCTATTTTACGAAGATATTGAAGCCATTTAAAAATCAAAGTGCCAAAGAAAACATACCCAAAGTTTTCTCTTTGTGTTTTTCACTCTCTGGATCTTGTTGGCCATCAGGTGGATCGGTACGGGCTTCTTCTCTCCCAGGAGTCTCCTCACGAGACTCTTGAGAGCAGCATGTGGACGCTAGGTGCTTTCTGTTCTTTGTGATATACTCGGCTTCTTCCAATGTGCCTGTGTTTTCCAGGCCATAACAGTTGGAATGAGCATGCTGCAATGCTGTATCAGACAATTCATTGCACTTCCTGTTCACCAGCTGATCCTGGTTATTCAATTCCATCTCCTGAGATCCAGCTTCTTCCATTGCACCACCAACCAACTTCAGAAGGGAAAGGAAGAAGTGGAAGTAAACAGTCAAGGTAACTGTATTTAAAATGAAACTTCCACCTTTCTTTTGCATTGCCAAATAAAACCCCACTGTTATTCAAGCTGATCCTCACTGTTGTTAAGACAGGTATATAAATAACTGTACACAGAATGAGCCTAAAGAGTGATGAAGAAAGCAGCACACAACAACGCAAAATATTAATTACTCTATTACAAAACAACTTTGATACCTTGTCATTGCAAAAATGTTTATACTCTAGAAATTAAAAGTTCACATGGAAATCTGTTCTTCAAGCTCCAAAACTAATTGGCTATCATCTCAGCTGTTAAAGCACACAACCTTAGATGAAAACATTTCTCCCTCACAGTTTTTAAAAATGTATCTCACAAATCAACATTAAGTATACTAAACCTGAAACTCAGCAAGAGTTTAACTAGCTTTATGTAAGGTTATTTGAAAAATAAGGTACAGAAATTGAGACAGGAGGACACCATTATTAAAACCAACTTTATTACGTGTTAGCTTCAGAAAACTGAAAGATACCGGTTTTAAAGTAATTCAAGAGACATACTGCAAGAAAGTGGGGGAAATATTAACCTGCTAGGAAGTCTAAAGAAATCCACAGAAATTACTTTGATAACATAGCTAGGGTAAGAGTTTAAGCTACTTCAATCAGAATGCCAAATATGATTGTCAGCTCATGACTAGAGAAAATATGTTGTTTAACAAGAATGATAAACAGGACCAGGAGCACATCCATGTTTGAAATGTTAAGATTCACATCTATGAAATAATAAAAAAAGTGAGTATTCACTGGCTTCAGATTTGGATCCCACTACCTATGATTTTTAACAATACATTATTTCTGCTCAATTAAACAGAACTTTCTTGAAAGATTTTTTAAACCCCCAAATGTTTAATCATTTAACCAAAAAGTTAAACATCACCAGTTGTTTTAACACTGCAGTGATATGTCCATATTTTGAGGCAGAACACTACAGCTTATTAAGCAGCTACCAGATTCCTCTCTCAATCACTAGAACAACATTCTCAATTTCTAGAAACATTTAAGGCTGATGAGAACTTCAAAGGTGTTTGGTTGGGTGCTTTTTTGTTTTGTTTTGTTACACTACAGAGGCTGGGTCTCAGGACAACACTTGGAGGTGACTGGGTATTCTTTTGCTGTCCATTTGCAATCCTACTATACAACGTGCATACATTGTTAAAAGTACGATAAGCAGAGTTGAACTCACTTTACTGCCAAAGTAAAGGGATCATTCTCATCGATTTATTTTCAGTTAAGTATATTTCCTTGAAGCTACAAGGAATTATAAAAACAGGGCTTGTTTATACACAGAGTTATGCTGTTCAAGCACAAACTAGTTTCAGATTATATTATATTTTAATATTATAAATGTGCTAATACTTAAAGCCAGGAGTTTGCACTGGGTTTTATATTCTGCACAGATGGACCATTTTCCTCTTCAAAAGGAATTAGCCAACATCAAAGGAACGCAGCCAACACTAATAATATATTGTGAGATAGATTTCAACTCCCAATTTTTTCAGCATGCTTGGAAGAGTTATTTAAAAATCATTAAACAAATATGCATTAACACTGTAAAAAAAAAAGTAACAGCTTAGTTGTTCTCTATACTTAAAGCAAGTCCCTTGCTTTTGACCTTATCTCAAGGCAGATTCATTCTTGAGAAGATGGAATTCATACAATATCTTTCATGAAGGACAATAACCCTTTTAACCGCAAATAATCTGTAGAGACATTAAGGAGCAACTTTTGACTTATCAAGGAAGATTCACTTGGCACTGCTCTTTACAAGTGTGGAAATGATGCACGTGCTTTATGGACAAAGGCACTGCAGTTTTATCATTCTCCAATCATGTCAGACAACGTACTTGATAATGACTGCAAAGGTAATACAGTAATAGAATCACTGTAACAAATGACCAACCCCAGCATTTAGCAGTTGACTTTTTAGAGCTGTAAAATGCGTATTTTTTTTCCTTAGATTGTCTTAAACTGTGAGGCTTTCATTGACATAGGAAAGGCTTACCCCTCCAAGTTTAGGGTCAGCTAAACAAACGAGATGCTTCTTGAAAAAGGACAGGAGAGGCGAAAAAGCAGAGCTTGCTTAACCTTTTTGTAGGTACCAATGGTTGAAACCATGGCACAGATCTTCTCCCCAAACCATGATTCCTATAGAAGCTGAAGATACTGTGCCACCTTACATTGACAAGACAGGAAAGAGCAATGGTATATGAAAAGAACTGCAGTACCAACACAACAGCTGAAACTTGCAGTTTTTCCATCACGTAGAACGTGAACTTCCGATTCAGATACTTCTGCCTAAGAAGCCTAGCAAAAGGCAGAGAAAGTGTGCTCTAAGCTCAAAGTTTCTGCTTTGGCATAGTATTTCCAGACTTTTGAAATCCATGAACAGACTCAAAATTTTCTTTTTGAAAGCAGAGCACAAAATTGCCAGGAACTCCAACAAGCAGCTGAGAAGGCCTGAATGGCTGTGGTTAAACACTGAACAGCAGCAGTGCCCAAACAGCTCTCTTGCTATCATTCATTCCCTTTTTTCACACCCGCCTCTGCTGTGCTAGCAATAACATTCGTGCAACTTGTTCTAACACAGTTTATAGCCAGATCAGTACCTCAACCCAGTTCACTGCACAGCAATAGGCAATCCTGCCAACCAGAAGTGCTAGCACGATGGTTGGAAACAAGCCAAAGCACAAGAGTCACTAAAAAAAAAGTCAATCTAATCACGGCCAGAGCATAAGAAACTAAACAAAAAATACTTTATCCTCACCACAGGTACATAGTTAACACTGACTACTGAGGTACTGGAACACCATTAGCAAGACAACATTCATGAGAAGCATTGCTTCAAATTCAGACAACCCACAGATGGTTTTCATCTGAGAAAATTCTGCCACTTCTGGGGAAAAAAGAACTACTGGCAGGGGCATACATGGGACCAATGAGCTGCAAAATGCCCACCTTCACTAGCAAACCATCATAGTAACCTAAACACCTGTGCATTCAGAGCTGGCAATTAACATGCATATTCCAAAGCATGTGGAAGTTTCAGAGTGAACACCACCACCACCTCATTAATTCAGCAGAGCTTTTTGCCAAAGTCAAATTAGGTGTCAGTCCAATTCTTTACTGACAATAATAATTTCTCAACTCTGAGTATTCTCTGTCCTTCATCAAAAAACCCACAAGGAGTTTCAGAACTTCAGACTCATTCTCCGAAGTCTAACAAAGAATGTAGAAATAACCTATCAGAATACTGAATTGAAGAAAAAGGTTTGTGTACAAGTGTCTTGCATAACTCAAATATATTTGAAAATAGCAATAGTGAAAAAACTACAGAACTTGTCAACCTTTTTTTGGTTTTCCAGTGAACATGGAACAAATCCAAGCTTACTGACAAGCAAGCGTGCTCCCTGCAAAACCAAAGCTCAGTGTAGCAGTAGACAGTTTTTGTAATAATATCTAATTTTCTTAGCTTAAATACAATTAAAAATTGGTGACCACAGGCTAGAATACTGTATTTAAAGAAGTGGTTCTACCAGCAGCTAGAACAACCTGGTAACACACAAAAAACCCTAACAAAAAACCCTAGGTAAATTCTATCAAGTTGTAGTCCGTAAGTTTTAGCAAAACTGACAGTAGTGGCACAACATACTAAAATTCTAATGTATTTTACCTGGATTAGAAAGTGCTTGGTTTTCATTTTAAACACAAAAGTCTGTTATTGCCTGACAGGGGCCACAAACACTAATAGCTAAATGACTTCCTGATTCTGATTAACAGAGAAATTTTCTACATTAGCTGCCACTTTAGATATTCACAACACAACCAGAAGTCTAAACAGCCTTCTTACACTCAGTTTTATTCTTAAAACACTTTAACTACAGATAGTTTCAGATTTTATCTGTGTCAAGCTTCAAGTTGGAGTACAGCAGTAATAAACATCACATTGAGGATGTGAAGTACTAAACCGTATCAGTTTCAGTGAAATTGCCCCCCCTTACTGAGACAATGGTCAGAACAACCCAAGCTATTACCTCTGTCTTTTCAAATGCGTGCTCATCAGACGGGTGAACTTCTCAGTTTAACATTCCAGCCAGAACAGAGCACTTCCAACAGCACATTGTATAATAGTGCTGATTCAGTACTGACTGAATAAAAACAAAGCAAAAACACCCCACCAAAGACCTTCTACTGAAATCACCACTACCTTTTCTAGCTGCTACCATGCTCTCTCAGCTTCCAGCTGCCTTCCAACTGGCTTTAATGATAGGTGGCTTATAATCTGATGAACCAGAATTAGATTGTTACATGCCTAGAAAGATTTCCAGTGAGAGACAAAGAGTACATTGCTACTTCATAAGACCACAAAATTATTTATCAAAATTCAAAACTCTATCATTAAAAAGAAGATACTTGCTGCTTACCTAGCTGTGAAACCAGCCATTACAAGACACTGACATACCTGAAGAAGCAAATCATCCTCAAGCTATTTAAGACAGAGTTACAGACCAAACAATTTGAGGATGCCTGTCAGAAAATTACTGGTAATATCGCTCCTGCTCACCCCAAAGTTTTCGTTGAGTCTTCTGCTCTGTTCTCTCAACTTGTATCCTGATCAAGAGAGGTTTACATCAGGAAAACTCTATGTTACTTCATAGCTAAAATATGAGAGTATGAGATTGGTATCCCATTTAGGAAACCAGCTATGATCAGAAGAGCCTAAGCCAACTTTACTTCAAACAGTACTGCTTCAGTAACATGCACCGCACATAAGGACAAAACGGACACCTAGACAGAACTTATCCTACCATGCCAAAATGCATCATGAACGGACTTATTTTTTTGTTCTAGTACCTACAAAAGTCTGTAACGTACAGTGCTAACTAAAATATACTGTGCTTATTATTGGTACTATGTGTACTAAAGTACCTATATCTTCATACTCCTGGACATACACATACTCAGTCTTTCCCTAAAACACCTGAAAACCATCATTAGCAGCTACACCAACATCCTTTTTCTCCTATATGTTAGCAAATTACCCTAAAAAAAAAAGCGTACTAACATAAATCTATCAAAACACCTCCTACATTCCCCATAGTAGCAGTTGGCCTGTACTGTGAAAAGACTCTTACAACCTTAGCCTTTGGAATTGCTAATACTTTCAAAAAAACAACCTGGAAGCTTTAGAACACATGTACATAAAACAGATGTTGGTAACTGTGAGACAACCTAAATATATAAGCAAATACATAATCATTTGCTCAGCATCAGGCTCCAGAAAACACCGTTTGAATAACATTGTTCAGCTGACGACATTTTCAAACTTACCACACATGCCACTGGACATAAAAGCCTTATACCCCTTATCCTGAGCAATTACATAAAGAAATCTTGTGGCAAAAAGTATGTCATATTTATCATAAATGTTTATTGTTTATAACAAATTTTAGGCATCCCAGCCATTTACTTTTACCTGCTAACATAGGAAAACTTACTTTGAAAACATGTAATATACTTTTTCTCAGCGCAGATACTCAAGACGACTTCATTTAACATAACCGTATTGTGCTGTAAAATCAGCCATTCTTTGCGGTAATTTTATTCATGGCTTCCCCACTCCATAAAAACTAGCATTTTGGGATGTCACAAAATTCGGGTTTGAATTTTATAGCAGCTGCACCTTCATCCACTGGTCTAGACACAATAATTCAGGTGCTTGTGACCACAAGACTAGCTTATTAAGGTTATTTCTCCATGCAGTTCTTCTCTATACTGTGCTCACTGACCTAAATGATCATGCAGTCTAATTATACCTTTCTGAAAACCTGAAGGCCTCTGAGGTGGCTTCCCTGCTGAACTAAGATCTTAGCCGTGAGATCAGAAAGTCATTTCGAGCAAACACTTAGCCCTGTTCTGTCATTACATTAAAAATTATGTTCTATGCACTCATTTATCTACTTTCAAAATACTGGACTGAGACACCTGCAACATTGCTCATCATTAGTTTCAAAGCACTGCAAAGTTACGAGTCCCAACGCAGCAGGAGGATGATTAATAAACAGCTACTTTGGAAATCTATTTTATCTTTTAAGTCAACACAGAGCCAATGTTAATAGAATTCCACTATTAATACTGCTGGCCTTCAGGATACGGTCATTGATATTGGTTCAGACACATTCTCACATGACCCCTGCTTATGGTCCTTACTTTTTCCTGTTTCCCCTTCCATGCTTCTTGCTCTGTCTTTCAGTGGCCTTATGACACAGAAGACATTCCTGCTTTTAGAAATAGCTTTTTTATTTACTTAAAACATAATCTAAAAGAACAAAAAAAAAAAAGAGAGTTTGGGTTCATGTCATTTTTCTTCTCTGTGCTCTGAAAAAAAGATTAGAAAGATCTCTTCCCTGTTTTAGCTTAAAACATAAAAAAACACTTCCTGTATTTCTAGCAAAAATTTCACTGGAGGAACCCAAAGCTTAAATGGAAACTTCCAGTGATTTATATGCAGGGCAAAGTGCTGCACATTTCACCAGCCCTTTTTTAATGCAAGTATCTGAGACAGGTGCTAATTAAGAAAACATTTAATATAGCATGAATCACTTCCGCCAATGAGGTTTCACTTCCTCTTTACTATAAAGCTAATAGTTTTCTAGTCATCCACAGTATGTTTCTGGGAAAAGCAGGGTAGACAAGTTCTGAATTCCCAATGCAAACAGGTCACAAGGAACCTAAAAATAAAGAAGCTCCTGTGTATCACGGCAGGGGGAGGGAAATCTGCAAGCAATTGCCGAAGGATTTTTAATTCACAAAAAAAGTTCAAAGTAAAATTTGCTTAATAATCCCCGCCACATTTCACTTCTTAAAAAAATTGAATTCCATTTGACTGGTGGGTGTATGAAATAATACGGTGATACTGGTTTGTTTGGGGTTTTTGTTGTTGTTGGTTTTTTTCTTAGAAAAAAAACCCAACATCATCTGCTTTCATAGCAGAGACTAAAGTGACCTATGAGCCACTTCCCAGTAAAGAACTTCAGAAAACACGCGGCAGAAAAGGCGGTTTTTCATTGAGGAAAACTAGCTCCCTAGCCTCCTAAATCTCCTTCCAACAGCCAAAATAAACAACCACCACCACCACCAAGTTACTATTTCTGGGATGTTATCATCCTCTGCGCCACAGAAAAGAAGTTACCGCAAAAAAGCCACTTAAATTTACGTAAGGAGACCGGACGAGATACTCCCGCGGCCCGTGAGACTACCGGGGCGGCTCTGCCGCACAGCACGCCGTGAGCCCCCCGGTGACGCCGTGAGCCCCCGCCGCCCGAGCAGCGCCGCTCCAGGCTCTTCCTGCGCGGACGGGCAACCAGAAATTACTGTCAAGTCTCCCCGTCCCACCGGCACACCGCGGCTTTCAGCGCCGTTCCGGCAGAGGAAGGGAAAAGAGACCCAAAAAAGACGATTTTTTGCCTACTTCGGAGGGTAACGAAACGCCGCCCCCCCCCGGGGCCCCGCCACGTGCCGCCGCCCCCAACGGCCCGCCGCGCGCGCCAGGCGGCGAGCGCCTCTCAGCCCTCGGAGGGGGGAGAAGGGGGGTGTCCGTGGGGGCCGCCCCGTTCCCGGCGGGGCGGGCGCAGCTGCCCGGGGGCGATACCGAGACATTCCCCCGCGCCCCACCGACGCACACCCGCGGCGGCGGGTCCGGTGCCGGGGAAAGCGGAGCGGAGCCCGGCCTCCGAAAGCGGAGCGGGTGTGGGGGGTGGGGGAGGCGCTGCCTGCCCCAGCCCCGAGCGGCGGCGGGGGGGGAGACCGGCCGGCCGCGGAGGCCGCACCGGGACGGGGAACGAGGCGCCACAAGCCGGCGGGGAGGGGAAGGGAAGAAGGGGAGCGCCCTCCCCCCGGGCCCGGCTGCGCGCCCGCCTCACCTCCGGGCTGCCGCTCGGGGCCGGGGCCGCCGCCGCCTCCCCGCCGCCCTGGCTCTGGCGCCGGCTCCGTCCCGCGGCGCTGCCGCCGCCGCCACCGCTGCTGCTGCCTCCTCCGCGCGCTGCCTCCGCTCCGCGCGTCGCCATGATGTGACGGCAGCATCCAAACAAGCTGCCGAACCCAGGGACACCGGAAGCTCTCCCTGCGGGCCCGCCCCTTCTCCCCGCGGCAGCCAGTCGCCGCGCAGCCCTCCGCCCCACGTGGGAGACTCGCCCCCTCCCTGCCCGACGCTCCCCCAGGCGCCGCCGAGGGCGGCGGAGGCGCCCCTGGGCTGCCGGCAGAGCGGGCGGCTCGGCTCGGCTCGGCTCGGCTCGGCCCGGCCCGGCCCCGCCCCAGCATGCACCGCGCGGCTCCCCTGCGCCGCGGGGCATGCCGGGAGGTGTAGTCCCGCCGGCCGTGGGGCGGGCGGGTGGTCAGTCAGCGGCGGAGGCGGCTCCGTTCCGCCCTCCCGCTAGCCGTCACCGCTTCTGCCGTGGCCGGGTGGCCGCCGGCCGGTTCTCCGGAAGAAGCAGCCTGTCGGGGAAGCGGCGTTGCGTGAGGAGGTTTCGCCAGAAACCGTGCCTGCAGCTGAGGCCGGGACCGCAGGTAGAGCTTCTTGCGGAGAAGGCGGTGCGAGGCCTGCGGCCTTGCTGTGAGGAGGGCGGGCTCCCGCCCTCGCCTCCACACGGGCCCTCGCCTCCACCCGGGCCCTCGCCTCCACCCGGGTCCTCGCCTCCACACGGGCCCTCTCCTCCACACGGGCCCTCTCCTCCACACGGGCCCTCGCCGCGGGCAGGCCGCCGCCGGCCTGGGGCTGGCTGCTGCGGAAGACGGGCCGCCGACAAGTGCTGGCGCGAAGAAGGGGGCGGCCGAGGCACACACGCCGTCCTGCAGACCCGGCGCCGGGTCCCCGGTACTCTGGTGGGCGGCTGGAGAGGAGCTTCGAAGGGGCGCAGGCAAACGGCTTGGGGATACGCATGTTTCTGCTTTCCAGGGAAGTCAACTTAGCCTCTTCGTAATACGAGGGGAGCCTTTATGTTCTTTCACGTAGTTACTGAATAAAAATACCGCTCTCAGCCTCCCTAAACGAACACGCGCTAGCTCAGACAACAGGCAGAGTGGCATTTGTGTTGAACAGAGTGCCTTCCGTGAGGCAGTACCTGCTTAAATCATTTTGTCCTTACGTCCTAAATCGCTACTTGCCAGAACTATTCAACTGCTAATTTCAAGATGAAAAACAATTCTACATTTTTGGGTATAATCCTGATCTGTAGGTGGAGTTTTTCTCCCCCCAAGTAACACTTGTTCTTTTACAAGCATGCATAATACCAGTACGATTCTTGGAGAAAGAAGGAAGGGCCCCTTTTCTCCCCTCGAGTAATATTAATGCTTTAGGATTTTTTCCACACATCCATTACATTAGAGAGTAGCAAGAGATTCATGGTCCAAATGTGCTCAGGTTGATTGCAGGATGGCTCGTGCAATCTTAAAGCCCTATTTAGGATTACTTTTAATTTCTCCCAAGCGTTATTTGAAAGTATACGTATGTAGCAAAGCATAAATTACTCTTGCGCCCTTCTTTCCCTCCCCTAGACAGGCACTTTTTGGAATAGAAGGAAGATTAATTATAAATATGAGCTACCTGGAGAGATAACAGCATAGAAGAACCATGGAATTCTTGCTGGCTGTAAGCCTTTACTGTAATAAAATCCATGGTAAAGCTTATTTTGGTGAATTTGGGTGCCAGAGAGGTCGGCACACATTGTGCAGCAGAAGCAGGCATGAGGCCATTCTGTCAAGGGGCACAAAAAACCCGTTAGAGATGTTAGAGAATGAGGTAGTTCTTTCTTCAAAAACTACCAGATGCTAGAGAATATATTTCCAGCAGTAATTCTTTTCACGCTTGAACTGGCAGGTTTTTTTCTGCTGATACAGTGACACAGATCAATTATAATTCTTTCGTGAAGAAAGATACTGCTTCCTAGTAAGTCAGTTTTTACAGAAGTTTAGGGGTTTTTGAGGATAGCGGATGCAGGCGTGGTGGGAGAGGTGCCATCAGCTTCTGAACTCAGTCACAGATCGCCAGTGCGCTAATTGCTCACTGTGCTATTGTCCTCTGAAGAACACAAATGTGAAATTGAATGAAAAAAATTACTTTTAGTATTTTCAATTACATTTACGGTTCTCTCCCTATGTCTCTTTCTGTGTTTTTGTGAACTGTTTTCCCTCAGAAATGCATTTACCAGCAAAGTGCATGTCAACAGCGCTGGAAATTCATATTCCACTCCTGCGAGCAAATACACGTAGTGGCAGGAGGATGAGAACATATTTGCAGTTGTGCCCTGCTGATGACCTTGCTGGAGATTGCTTGTGTGAGGGAGGAACAGTCATGGACTACACACTAGGAGCAGCCAAGTAGATGTTCCACCCAAAGGGCTGTTGCCAAGAAGCTGCTTAATTATTGGGCACCAAAAGTAGCGGTCTCATGTTTTGACAGGCAAGAAGCTGAAATTTTAAGAAAATGTAGGAAATTCTTTTCTATTATTATTATTTAGAATATAAATAAGCATCCATTGGTAAAAACCTCAAGTCATCAATTTCTTATAAATTTTCAGGGTAGTCTGTTTTTGCGATCTACATCCAAGTTACGTGGTTATTACCACACTTAAGAGTAGTCTCTAACTTCATGAACCCTGTACACCTAAGCGGCCAGTTTGACACCTCTCTTGAGTACTTCACTGCCCTCATTGGGGTGGGGACTCCTGGGCAACTTGCTAAAAATGAGTTGCCTCATTATTTTTTTAAACACATCGGTAGGGTGACAACTAGAACAAGGTGTTTAAAGAATGGCAGCCGAGAAGCCGTGAAATAAAGACAGCATTTCTTTTCTTACAGCATTGTTACAACTTGCAATGCAATCAGGAAACTATTGAAATGCAGCACCAAATTTAATTTCGTCCTTTTCTCGTGATTACTATGATAGTTGCTTTCACTGAAATTTTCAAGAAGCTCTGGACTACCAGAATTGTTCTTGGAACACTTCACCCCCGGTACCGAGTAGGAACTGTAATTCTTCCAATGTTACTTTTCACAGAATGTCCAATCAAAAATGAAAATGAAGGCAGGAGGGAAACAGAAAAATACAAGCAAACAAAAAAACCAACCCAAATCATGACTCTTCTACTGCAGAGGATCCTAAAATTCAGTGACAGCTACTAGGGAAATTGCCTGGTGCCCAATGTGGACAATACTGCAAATACGTACTGGCTGAACATACAACCATAAATAAAAATGAACAAGATGTCAGGTGTCCTGGTTTTGGCTGGGGTAGAGTTAATTTTCTTCCTACTGGCTGGTACAGAGTGTTATGTTTTGGGTTCAGTATGAGAAGAATGTTGATAACACTGATGTTTTCAGTTGTTGCTAAGTAGTGTTCAGATGAAGTCAAGGATTTCTCAGCTTCTCATGCCCAGCCAGCAAGAAGGCTGGAGGGACACAAGAAGTTGGGAGGGGACACAGCCAGGACAGCTGACCCAAACTGGCCAAAGGGGTATTCCATACCATGTGATGTCATGCCCAGTATATAAACTGGGAGGACTTGGCCGGGGCGGGGGGTGGATCGCTGCTTGGGAACTCACTGGGCATTGGTCGGTGAGTGGTGAACAATTGCATTGTGCACCGCTTGTTTTGTATATTCCAATTTTTTTATTATCATTATTATTGTCATTTTATGATTGTTATTGTTATTTTCTTCCTTTCTGTCTTGTTAAACTGTTCTTATCTCAACCCACGAGTTGTACTTTTTTTTTTCTGATTCTCTTCCCCCATCCCACTGGGTGGGGGGGGAAGTGATTGAGTGGCCGTGTGGTGCTTAGTTGCTGGCTGGGGTTAAACCCCGACATCAGGGTGCATGTGGAATGGGATGAGGAGTAGTGCAGGAAATGAAACCAGCATGTGTCAGCTGCGTGGTGCGTTCTCCTGCGTGCTTGTTGCACGTGTCACAAGTTCCTCCTACAAAATGAATGCCGAAGGTAAATAAGCTCTAAGAAAGGCCGTCATAAACTACTGGGTAGATGGAAAAATGCCCCCATTAAGATACAACAAGAGTGAAAAGTCTGAAATTACTTGCTTGTCTCAGGAACGTAACACGTGGGACATGATGAAAAGAAGGCAAAGTCAGGCCCTTCTGTTTTCCCATGTCACACACCATTCAGCTAAATTACAAAGCTGCACATTCGAAACAAATAGAAAGATTTCCCCCCTTAACACATTAAGAAATTAATTACCCCCCAATACCGATGAAGTAATGAAGTAGATTAAAAAAGGAACTGGACATTTGTATGGATAAGAATGATAGCCAGTTACGGGTTTGTGCAAACGTACTTTGAAAGAGAATTCGGATGCCGGCCAGCAGGGTCTGAAGGCGAGCCTTGGCTCACCGTGAACAAGGCAGGTGGTCGGTCTGGGGATCCAATGAACCCGGCGCTGCTCACTCTAACACTGCTGCTGGTGTCCTTCGTTACACCAGCCAGGACTGGGGGCAGGACAGCCAGGCCAGAGGCTATGCTTGCAGTTGTGAGTTAAATCTGCTGGTGATTGTCCTCTGGCACCCAGACCGAGGGGACACAGACCATTCCCTACTGTACCCCTCAGCCTCCAAAGCTGGGTTGCTCACCAGCTCCACTGGGAATAACTCAGTGGCCAGAGGCTGATGGAGAGATTGCTAGCTGGCTCAGGGCAAACATTTTTAGGGGTCTTTCTGTTCATAGGCATTCAGTTTTCAACATGTGCTTAGACGCATCAGTTGACTGGTATATTCATAGCCAGAGAGACCCAAAGTGTGTCCGATAACAACTTTCCTCCACCTGAAAGGTCCTATGTGCCAGTATTTTTGCCTTCTTAGGCGATGGTTTCAGCTCTTTCATTCATATGCCCACTAATTCTTTGACACCACATCCGACCGAGATTGTTGTTTCCACGTCCACACCACATGTCTGCAGAGGCTCCTCTCCACCCCAGTAATGCTCTTATGGCAGCACTTTTCATCCACCCAGCACACAATGGGCTTGAAAGTGTTGTCACACACGATACAGGATGCAAGGTGGTGATGATACAGCAAAAGCAAAACTGTTTGATGTTTAAATTGTAGGTGTCAAAGTCATGAAAGGGCACCTGGCCAGCATTAAAACATTTCTGAAACAAGTGGGACAAGAAGCTGGGTGTAATCAATCTATTTTCTGGCCATTATTGGACTGTGAGGTAAATTGGGCTCATTTCTCCTTGGTAAGGATAGGAAACGCAGAGAAGCAGCAGCTTTATCTGGCTCTGAAACCTTCACGTTTGAGTATGGAAGCCATGGCTAAGAGAACAAATAAATAAAAGCAACTGCAGCATTAAGGTTTTGTGCATGCATACAGTTAAACACCCCCACGCTAAACATGGTTTTCTTTAGCACATCATATATCAAAGCAGGCATCAAATCCTTATTCTTCTAATTTTATATATAACCCTTAACTAACTGCATTTTTCTTCTGTCTTTCCCTACTTTGTCAGGATCACACTGAGATAAAATAACCTTTCTGCCTATATAGTTTTGCATTAGGCATTCCTCCTAAGTGTATCTGGAGAGGTTTGTCATAGCTTCGTGAATCCCTGAATTAGCAAAGGAAAACATTCCCTACTTGTCCCGTAATGAAAACCAGGCTTTTAAAAAATGAAGCAAGTGATTCATTCTTCAAGATAATTTCTACAGAGTGCTGTCTCATTAAAAATGATAGAGTGACAAACTAATGATCATTATTTTGGTTGCTCCTCCTCTTGCAATCCTATCTAGTTAAAAGTAACAGCTGAAAAGTACATTGTGATTTTTTGAATATATTTAGACACACTAATAGATGTGGGTTTGCATTTATATATATGCATGGTCTTCATATGTCTATATATAGAGCTAGTACTGGGCTGTACTGAGAAGAAAATGAAGGCATGCATGTCTTCTGATGTTTTTGTAGGAATTGTTTTCTGAAATACTTCAATATGATACAAAGAAAATATAGCAAGAAATTAATTCACTGTTACCATTTCATTTAAAAAAATTGGAATGCTGATCTAAAAAAAACAAAACCAACCAAACCCCCCTAACATTTAAAACAAAGGAAAAAAGCATTGAAAATTAGTAGTTTGGAACAAAAATCTACTAATGAATAACATTACTTAAGGCTAGGCTACTGTACTGTTGTTGTTGTAGGTACATCAGCCAGCACTTACTGAGACATATAGTATCAGGCCGGACAATACATCTTCTAAACTTCTGCTGAATCAAACCCCAGACCATTATTGCTGCGGCTCTCGACACTGTAATCGTGCAACAAGACTCTAGATACAGCCCATGGACCGAGGGCCCGACGCAGCTGCTCTTGGTTGGCAGTGCACTGGTAAGTAACCAAACACACTTCGTTCCCTTTTATGTAATAGCTATTGCAAAATCAAAGTCAATAATATGCGAGTGGCCAAGAGTTCAAGGATGCATCTCATGGTCAGGTGATACGTTCCTTTACATAGGGTTATTCTTTAAGTGCATGAGGTTAAAATTGACATCCTGCACTTCAGTACTACATACATAACCCCACCAAACCAACACCAAGATAACCAAACAGCAAGGAGAAAAAAAATACTTTTATGACCCAAGTGAAGTGACAAACTACAGCAATTCAAAGTTTACTGAAACAATTCAGGAAATTGAAAGCTTTGCTTAACTTTGTTTAGAGAACAGCTGTAAATGGTCAAATAAAAATGTAGGGGAACCTTTTACTACACTTTGTTTATTCCAGGATTTTACAATCTTTCCTCTTCCTCCTCCTCCAAATTACCGAATCAAAAAACTCCATACACATATTAACTAATACCAGCTGGACTAGTAAACTAGTAGTTGAAGAGGATGCTTCGGTGCACAGAACAACTGGAGATGCTGGTATCTCAGAAGAAAGCTGTATCGCTGTTCTAAGCTAACCCAAATGATTCCTGGTAATCTTTTCCCTGTTTCTCAGAGGTTAATTCCAAAATCTGCACATGTAGCTGCTTTTAAGGAAACTTGTCTACAATATTTTTGTTTTTTTTCTTTTCCTCAATGTTTTAAACAACTGCATTTTCTCTTACGCTGTCTCCACAGGTTGGTATTCTTTACATCTATTCTTGGTTTCCTTTGGCCTTGTCCTTGATTTCAAACTGTTGTTGTTTTGCTGAACTTTAGCATCTGCACCATCCCAGTGCTTGTAATGATGTCGTTAAGAAAACACCAGCATACTTGCTTATGAAATATATTATTATGATGGATTTGGACTACAAAGGCCTGCAAAATTCACCATGAATGTCAAGAGCTCTACCTGTGTTCATCTTGTATGACAAGTGGAATGCAGACACCTTCCCTCTTACCACCCACAATAAAAACTGCTGGGCACTTGTAGCACTAACCTAACTGAAAGACATAGGCCAGTCCTGAAAACTGCAGGATTACACAAAACTTATTTCAGCTTTCTAGGTTAAAACCAGATATGCATATTTGAAAATATTAGTATGATTTCTGATAGGAGGCTTTAAATATCAGAGCTCAAGTCAGGTTCAGCCTTGCTACATTATTGCCTTTTAAAATGCAAATTTAAATAGTGGTTTGTTGTTGGTTTTTTTTGAAACATACTTGCTTTTCATGAGACTTGGAAAACTAAGGTTTTATATGTAGGAGCCATCTTTTTTCAGGAGGTTAGTATCTATAACCATTATATAGGCTATGCTTACATGAAAAGAAAGATGAGACTTGATGTACAAACCCCATGCAAATAAGCCCATCATATAATCTGACAACACTAGGAATGATCAGGCTGGTTTTTAAGAAAGCGTATATTTGGAGCAGTGATTTTGAGCTCTTCATCATCTAGGGAAGATTTGCCACTATGAGAATAGAACTACCCATCTTTTTAGAAGGTGGTGTGTCAAACTGTACAGCAGACAGATCCTAATGTCTCCGGCTTAAATCTGTGAGCAGTTGTATTTGTCAAGAGTAAACATAAAGCTTTGAGTAGTCTGATTTTTAGGACCATAACAGATCTAACTTCTGTGGCCTTTAATTAATCTCAGATATAAAAATGTCCTGAAGTACTTCTTATTTACCACGACTTACCTTGCATTTGTTAACTAAAAGTGAAAAACACTGTAAAAATACAAATTGTGCTTAAGATGAGTTGTAGTTGAGACAGTGTATGGTAATAAAGAAACTAATTTGAGAAGGCAAATGCATGCAGGTTTAAAACAATTCATTTTCCATAATGAGAAATACAGGAGGGCTTTCTGTCCAAGCTGCTAATAGAGACAATTTTACATAGCCCTTTCTTATAGTAACAGCAGTTTAAACTACTTAGCTCTTTTCAATTGCCACAGGATGAATATTGACTCAGTAATTACAGCTATAATGTTTTCAGTCTCTTTACAAAAGTTTCCTGCAGAATTATGTCATTAAGACAGAGCTTACTCTATGTAACATGCTTATAATTCAGTTGTGCTTAATGGCTCCTACCTACTTCATTCTACCCCTTTTCCTTTGTATTTGGAAATTCATGAATGTTTTGTCACAGAAGTTTATGAAATAGATGACAAATAGAACATCAAATTTTCATTTACATACAGAAAGATACTGACTTAATGGTAAAACTACAGGAAACATCCAGATGCCTAAGAAGAATCAGAAAATCTTTTAAAGAAAACTATTTTTTATTTAAATTCCATGTCTTAAGCACTGTGACAAAGTATATTTTTGAAATCTGTGTCTGAAGTATGTTTGCCCCCCACTCTGCCCTCCCTCCAAAGAAATGAGGCAATTTTATACATATCTACAGTATTTAATAAAGATGTCCAAACCAGGCAAAGTTTTTACAGAAAAGTTTCAGCACTTAACATAAAGAGAAACATTTAATTTGCTCTCAGTCAGACAGCAAAATTAAATGGAAACGTTAAGAGTCTTCTGAAGAAAGAATGCATTAAACCATTTCTCTCTGTAGGGAAAGGCAATATCTTAAAATGATGATTTAACAAAAACAACAGTT
The DNA here is from genome assembly GCF_964188355.1 of Buteo buteo. Lineage (NCBI taxonomy): Eukaryota > Metazoa > Chordata > Aves > Accipitriformes > Accipitridae > Buteo > Buteo buteo. Next base: position 21,282,384 of record NC_134195.1, on the reverse strand, counting down.
CAATTCAAGCAGTTAATAACTCTGTTCTTATTTAAATACTTAAATGTTTGCCAGTTAATCATACCTGATCAATAATTAATCAGTACTTCTTCTGGAGTCTGAAATAGTATTTTTTTTAACGAATTATCAGAAGTTATTTGATAGGGTTTTCTATAAATTCTTTGGCTACATACATTAAGGAAGTTAAATACACAAGAAAGCTACTAGCTACGAGTACCTTAAAAATAGTACACATTTACAGATTATACAGGCAGAGTGCAAATGTGATGAGAGTTATTTTCGAGGACTAAGTTACTTACTACATCCATTTTTACATGCCAAACAGAAGGCTGTAGACAAAAAAATTGAGATTCTTAGATTTAGAAATCTCTTTGCTGAGCTTCTTGACCACCTAAAAATGCCAAATACCTCAAACTAGACTGTTGCTTCATGTAATAATGTTATCACTTTTAATTATGACATATAACCTGCAGTGTCTGTCTGTCTTTTTTTTTTTTTTTTTTTCTTCTGAAGAATGCAGAAGTTCAGAAACTGCTCATATAAAGAACAGAAATGCTGGTTGTATCCCCATAGGGAATTATAAAGATTTTAGAGTCTTTTATGTCTTTTGAAGATCTTTTGTAAGCAAAATATGAAAGCAGAAATCCATGTCAGTCCTCAGAAAAAACTTAGGGTTATAGTGATTTTGTGAAAATGCTTAATTTTCTTCTTGCAACATTTCTTCTATTTCTTTATCCCAGTTTTCATCACGCTTTTCTGATTCCGTCACCACCTCATACTCTTGAAGCTCTTGTTGCAATTCCTTTTCCCAATCAGCAGTTTCTTCTACAAGAGATAAATGATGTGTAAGAATTAACTTGATAATATAGAATATTGCTTATTTATATAAAACTAGATGAATTTGCACTGAAGCTCTCTTACATCCCCCTTAAGGACATTTCTCCTTAAAAACAAAAAAAAATTCAAAAATTTCATCTTCTTACTGACCATGGACAGGAATTAATCAATACACAAGTCTATATTCCCATGCGCATACTATAATAAAGATATAAAAAGCAAATACACAGCTTAGTCGTAACATGTGTCCCTTTGCAAGCTCATTTCCTAGTCTTCCAGTCTATCAATTGAATCTCCCTTTGTACTTTTCAATCTCCAGAAAAAAAAAAGACGTTCCTAAGTTTGTTGAATATACTGTTACCAAAAAAAGAAAAAAAAAAAAAAAAATCAAGATCAAATACTGTGGATAATTTAAAAAAAGAAGCAGGTATTCTCACTGACATTTGTAGCTAGGCAAGCTCATTTAAACAGGGTTAAAGGTAACAATATTTCATACTTCGGGGCAAAAAAAATGAGTCAGAAGGCATTCCTGTGTTGTTAATCTCCATTTTAACTAGCTCTACCTATCATATGCAAGAGTATGGGGGAGGAGATGGGTGTTTGATGTGTTACATGTTGATTAGTACTTCAGCCTAGGTATGAAGGTACGTAATTCCATAGTCCAAGTCACTAAGGCCAGCTGAGATTTCTCTGAACAAATTACACATTAATGACTTACTGAAACACTTCCATCAAAAAGCTAGATGCAAGGAACTGATATTATTTATTAGAATTCCTCAAGCTTGGCTATGTATTGGAAAAAATAACAATTTCAGAAAACAAGGATTCAGCAACACCCAAAACACATTATTAAGATGAATTCTGAAAATTGTATTATGGTACACATCTACATATACAAGTGTCTTCATGGTAAATTGTTCATTGTGTATGGCCAGTCACGTCATCACAGATTGTTTTTATGCTTTTTACACTAATACTAGTTCTTCCAAATAATTTAAGTATAAGCCCCTTTTTATTTCTTCTCATCATTCTCAAAGCTATTTGTTAAATTTTAACTGTTCTAAATGCATGTAACCCTTTTACAGCAGATGCATCTGCAAGCTCACAGTCTGGTGCAAATACTGCCTTTTTAGCTGGTGTCACAAGAGGAAAACACAGCCTGATTTCCAAATACTGTACTTTACCTACAAGGATGTCAATTAAAGAAAGAAAAATTCATACGCATAAGGATTGGTGAAAGAGAAGGCAGGGAAAGGAACAGGTAGACAGAAAAAAATAGTCCACTGTCACATTCATAAAAGACCCACCTAAAAATTGTTAGGTTCTTTGGATTTAAACTCCTCACAGCTAACATTCTGTGTAAGACGTGGTTTGACTGCGGTGAGAAGTATCATTAATTTCTGCAATATTTCATTGCAGGTTGTTTCATACGCTTTGAAAAACAGTCATGAATCTACTTTCCTAAATCGAATTACAAATATTTTTTTTTTTTAAATCAACCTATCTTAGAATTGCTGCATTTAAGATACAGAAGGTAATAATAGCTTTACCTTCTACTACTGAAGTCTCTTCTTTCTTTTTGTCTAGCACCAGTTGTTCCATTTCTTTTCTTAGGTCTTCCTGATTCAGATTACAGGCATCAAAAGCATCACTCACAAATTCTGATACACCTGGACTTGTGGAAATCTCCTCCTCATCCTGCAGTAAGACAGTTTTGTATAAGCTTATCCAAAAAGGGGAAAAAAAGGTCACCAACACTTCCACTCATGTGACTGACTGCCTTTTAAATAGAGCCAGCAAAAAAATAAACCAAATGCATTACTCTGACAACTATTTTTCTTTATGGGCTATTTTTCTTTCAGAGTATTTTTGTACAGACAAAAATGTTAGACAGTTGTACTGAAAATTATCTGCTTTTCATTCTAGGCTGCTTTTTGTGTTAACAACTTCAATTCTGTTTTCGTAAACTTCAGAAATAATAATAAACTCATAAGTAGTTTAGAACAGTATCTAAGACCAATATTAAATTTTGACCACAATTCAGTACCAGTTTTCTACACACAAATTAGATTAAGAGTGGACTATTCATGGAAATCTTTCTGGCTTGATTTAGTCCACTGCCTATTATTGGCAAGTGAATGCATAGCTCTGCTTCTGCCAAGAGTGTTCTCTGGTACTGATTTTACAATTCAGAAATGAACAAGGGTCATTACGTGTCTAAGTTAAAGGTTTTTGCAGTATCAAGCAAAACTCTTCTTGCCATTGCAATAAAATAATGTTGTTATTGCAATGCATCATTTAGATTTCCTATACTTAAGCCTGACAGCTGCTGATGATTTGGACAGAATGTGGTACATAGATATATTTTCATGAACGTATTCCTTGTATGTAAATACAATGCAAACCTTCTGCTCCAAACATTTTGGAAATGTCACCCTTCAGAGTAAAACCATGTTTTATTATAGTGTGCAGGATACTAATGAGAATATTCTTCAGATAAGCTACTCTTTCTTCTACTGAAAATGAGTTTAAAGTGTAGGCACTAAAAATTAGCATCACAGCAGAACAGCAGCAGGTTAGGACTGTCAGATATTATATTATTATGGTTTCATAGCACAACTTTCTCAAAAGGATGCATAATTACCTCTTAAGTAACAGTTTCACATACTAGATACCAGCTAAAATATAACAGCATCTTTACCTCTTGAGATTTTATTTGAGGCTTTATTGTAACAGGCGGTGTTTTTGGCCGTACTGTTTCTGTCAAGAGGGGAAAAAAAAGGTAGATTACATTTAAGTATATAAAGATCTCATTTAATCTGCATAGCTATTAAATGTACAAGGAAATATTGTATTTTAAGTTTTAAGGAATTCTGGTGGTTAAAGGCTGAATTCAGCCATAGGTGAAGCATTTGCAACAACAAAATGGAAGAGAAGCAATTTTCTATTCTTAATTAAGGCAAATTTAGCAAACCATTTCCTCATTATGACTCCAAAGTTAAATCACAGGAACCCCTCTGCCCCTCAAAACGATCCAAAGAACTACATAAATAGGAACAGTTAGGAATCTGAAAGAATGTCTTCTATAAAACACTTACAGACTGCACCACACGTCACAAGATCTTTAAAGTTACAAAGGTGTAGATTTGGTCATGAGATCCAGTTTCTGCCTATTCACAGAAGTTCCCAAACTCCCCTGGTTAGGTACTACTACTGACATTGGGACTAGTTATTTCTTAGGTGTACAAGACTACATCTGTACGCACACCCTTAAACGCACACAAGAAGAGTACACTGCAGACTTACCTTCTTTCATACAAGCAAAGGAAGTCGCTGAAAAACATGAACCCTAGAAGCTGTTCCCAATTTCCTAAGAAAACTCACTGCCCATTCTGTATTTAGTAGCATGGTGCTAGGAAGACAACAATTGTTTACAAGCAAGGACAGATCTTATTCTTGGCAGGTAAAGGAACACCCCAGCTTTCTTCCTCATGCAACTAGCAGGGCAGAGACATCACAATAAAGAGCCAGGTGGCTGCAAGAACAATTATACACAAGGCAGGTTGTGGTAGTGATGGAGTGCTTGCTTAGCAGTTCTACTTGTTTAAGCATGCAAAGCAGCTCTGAGCTTGCAGCTCTGCTTACTGCAGTGTGCCCAGATGGGGACACTTCCTGCTTACTCAGCAATTCCTGAAGGGGGAATTTTTTCAGGTTTAATTTTTAAGATTAAGATTCATTCGAATTAAAATCATTCCCTAATTGGTAGCTGTCACTGCTTATACAGCTCATCTACTCAATGCCCACTGCTCTGTCCCATCCTCTCTCTTCCTTCCCCTTCCCGATCTTCAGAGGATCTGTTACTGCACCCAACAGCGCAGCCAAAGAGGCTCCAGGACTCGCTGCTCAGGGAGGCTGTAGAACATGGCACTAACTCGTCACTGTTCAGCACCGAGCGCCCAAAGCACCGCACTACAGAGGTGCCTCAAGCTCCATCTGCTGCTCTCACGCAGAAGCGGCACAGCAGCTCTGCACTGGGTCATGCACCAGTCCGATGTGACTAACATACCATTAGCCCTGTTCCGGATCTACTGGCCTGGCATCATCTCCTCCACTGCTGCTGTGCTGTCTGCCCCTGGGGGTAACTTCATTCTCAAGTACATAGTTACTAATACCTGGAGAAGGACTAGAACTTGGCATTTTGTTATAGATCTTATATAGTCTCTACACTAGAACGCGGAATGTCTTCCATTTGTCCCTTCTTTTTTCCTTTCACATCAACCATACTAATTTAACTTTGTGAAAACAGCAGGTAAGGAGACAGACAGAGATAAAAATGGAAGGCAATTAATTCTATTTTATAGACATCAGACAGCTTTAAGAAGAAACTCTGAACATTATGAAGAGTTACCAACAGGCAATTACTTCCAGTTTTAGCCTCCAATTAGGGAATCCAACCTTCAAAAAGATTATTTAAATCAAAAATAACACATGATTCAGAGCTTCCCAAATCTGTGCAATCTTCGAATCAAACAAAACATGTCTTTACTACAGTCTGGTAAATGTATCTTTGCCATTACAGAATATACAGCCATTAGGACAGTAAATCTATCTGCATATCCTTTACTGGTCTTCTGAATTGTATGAGATCTACAACAGGCCACAAGACAATGGCCCCCCCCCCCCCTTTTTTTTTAAATGAGGATATGTTTTGTTTTCAATCACAATGGTAATTTTACTAGAATAACTCTTTGGGTACTATCCAGCAACTTTCTCTTTGACTGGCAATTTCCAAGGGTTTGGACGACTCGAAGATAACAGTTTTGTTGTTCATAGGGTCAGTTGCCATCTCTCCTGTAGAGCTGAGACACTTTAATTAAAACAGCCATAGTTTGGCAAATGTGAGTACTGGTAAAAAAAAAAAAGGCTATGCTGCCCTAGGAACTTACAGTTTAAGACTGCTCATTTACCTACTTATTTAGCTGGCATATAGGAAACCTTCAGCTCTGTAATTAATGACGGAGTAACTTCAATTTGACTAGCCAGTCAGCCACAACAGCAGCAGCCTTCTTTTCTTTTGAAATTGGTTTACCGAAGCAATGATATGCAGAAGCAGAAATCAAAACAGCCTGCCAAGATTCTTCAGGTGTCCTACCAGGGTGGTGAGCGCACCTACCTTAAGCTAAGATTTAATGAGTTCCTAGTTATCTTTGTGTCTTCGCCAGTAACTGCTTTATACTCTTTAAGCTGCATATATTCCTGCTTGCAGAATTTGTTTGCATGCAGATAAAGATGCCCAGTGGTTCATAAGAGGGTCAGTAAGAATCATCTGTATAAAATGATCAATGTAACTGAAGACGCCTACATTGAAGTGGCTTTTTCATCTCAAGGTTGAATGCCAAGTAGACTCCTGGTCCCCATCTTCCTCCATTTCTACAACACATTGTGGGCCTTTCCACATCCTGCATGTGTGTCTGCCTTCACCACCACAGTAATTCTACCCTCATATCGCTCACTAACTTCTCTTTGGCCTGAAACCTAAGCAAAAGCCAAGAGCAAACCATGTGCCAGCTGGCTGGGTTGGTTAGTACCTACTGTCTTACCAGGTGAACTAAAGGTACCCCCTACTTCTTTCTGACAAATCAAAAAAGCACACCAGAGACCACTAGTGGTCTTGAGCTGTTACAAGCCAAGTACAAAATTTCATCTCTTGAGGTTTCCACTCTACTGATAAAGTTGGCTGAAATTGGAAAATGGCTTAAAAGCACTAGAGCCTCCTCCTCCCCCATCTGGACAAACACATGAAGTATGGCGAGAGAAGCCCTGATTTAATAGGAAACTGAGGATAAAAATTCGATGTCACCTGGTGTATACAGTTGGCATGCATGACTAACTTAACGAGCTGTGCTAAACAAATCCTTCCCATACCTTTCAGTTGGATATCCTCTTCTCTGCCTTTGTTCTCTTCTTTTCCTACTGCTTGCTGTTGAGCTGCAAGTGCAGTGAGTTGCGCAGACTGTTTAATTAGGGACACCCTGTAGAAATAATTTCTCCAGAACACCTCCTCCTTTACACTAGAGAGGACAAACAGATTTTGATTACTACATTTGGAAATATGCTTCCTTTTACAACCTCGCAATGAAATAAAATTAAATATGCAGAGGGAAGGAGTAGACATAGCTGCCATTTAAGTACAAATTTAAAAAAGGTATTTGTGACATTAACACAGTTTAAAAAAAAATCCATCGTTGTAGAAGTTCTTGATCTCTTACAAGACAGTTACAATGGACTTGAACATAATAATAATAATAATAATAATGATGATGATATGACTTCAGAAAAAGCTTATCAGCATGTAGCAATACACAATTTAGAAAAATATAATGCTATTCCATCTCTCTTGCCAAATTATCTAAACAAACCCAACAAGCCAAATAACCCTGTTCTCTTTACTTCCTCTCTAAAGCCAACACTCTATCATTGCCAAACTATATTCACCTACATCTTCCCTAGACCTGACATGGAACTGGAACATCTTTGATGTATAGGCAGAAGCTGTTCCTAGATTGCAGCAGAACTATTCCACTATCTTCACATCTTTCAGCATGTCTGCAGGACCTTCAGTAACTGGAAACTGCCATCTCAGAAACGACCAGCTCTGATAAATAGAGACTACCCCATTTCTCAGGTAACATTTCCCTCTGATAATCCTCCAGCAAGCAAGAAAAGACCCAACTTTAACCCAGAGGGAAGAGAAGTCAGAAATGGCAAGGCCTGTGGGGAGGAAGGTGTGTAGGTCAAGAAAGAAAGAAAGAAATAGGAGAGTGAAGTTACCTTCCTGCCCATTCAGGCAGTGACTATTGAGATTAAGAACAGGAAAAAAACCCTATTAAGCAATGTGGCAGTATAAGCAAGGACAGCATGACCAGAGGCTGAAGTGGACTATCAGAGACAGATCTGATGAAGACTTAGAATACGGGCAGAGCTTTAGGACTGGCAGCAGCAAAGAACAGCAGGGAAGGAGGTAAATAAAATGAGGAGCTGGGAAGGTTCATGAAAGGAGGAGATTTAAGACAGTAAAGCTCACAAAAAAAGATGTTTTCTTTCCTGTTTCCATCCTTAGACAAGGAGATTAATGTTGGCAACTCCTACTTAACAAGAAAGTTTACCTGTGAAACGAGCTTTAGGAGCAGAGTCTGGGGCTGGACAAGGATGGAGAACAGCACTGGAATAAAGCTAGGATCAAGAAGCCATACCGGAACAGGACATAACTGCTGGCACAAAGACCTTATGGATCTTTTAGTTAGGTCCACTAGAAGGAAGGCAGTCGCAACACACAGCTTTTTCCATTGCCTATTCAAAACCAGTTTTTTTTGCTTGCGTTGCTGCTGTTTTGTGATGCATTCTTTTACCATGTCTCCAGGGGACCTCTGACTATCTCTAATAACGTTTCTGGGTGTCAGTTACACCAACAGATCTGAACATTTTTGTTGCTGCTTTTACCTTTGTTTGGGAAAAAGATTTTCAATTAATTTAGCACACTGCACATGGAAAAATTTAAGGCCTCTCCCACTCTTAAGTCAACAGGCCCTTATTAGTTCTGAATGTCTAACAGATCTACTTCTGTTCTTTCCTCCAACTGCTAAACCGCAATGCATGTGCAGTATTACATGCATGTGAAATTAACAGATGTAAAATATATACAGAGGAAGTACATAAAGAAAGAATTGAAGGAAGTGAAAAGAAAAAGGAGTAATTTACGAATGTTTACAGACACATTAAAAGTACAACAATACATAGTTACCAGCAGAAATTACTTACTGTTTGGGAACAAGATCAAACCTCATCCTATTGAGAAGTTCATCTTCTTGTAACATCACCATTGCAACAGGGTACATTTGATCAAAGTCAAAATTAAACTGCACGCCTGCTGGAGGATCCCGCAGAAAATTTCGTTTATCCTTTGAAGAACATATTTATGGTCATTAACTGATATCAGAAAAAGGGTATCATATTTCACACACAAGACCAGCAAAGCAATCCCACTTCTCACATAATTCTATCATACTACAAAGCTGTAAAAAATTATATTGGGGATCTACTTTGGCTCAAGTTGATACTGAAAGAACTATTTACTCTTGCACATTATCAGTGCAGTGCCAGACACATTAAAAGTAGTATATTGAAAATACATAATTTAATAATGCCAGCCAAACTTACTTTGGGGGTGGGGGTGGAGGAAAAGGATGTTTTAACCTCTCCAACAGAAAAATTTTAAATCTTACAGGAAACGAAATACTTACTGCTGATAAGGCCAGTATTTGTTGTTGAATTGTCTCTTCTTCATTGCTGTCTACCCAGGGAGGTACTGCTGCTTCTGTTATTGAAGGAGGAAAATAATTGCATGTGTATTACTTTAAAAAAAAATAAACCACCTTACATAAAGTAACATATAACGTCACAAAAATAAGGAGACTTACATCAGTAAGCCAATTCATTGTTCCTTTTTCCTAAACTAAGCTCATGGCATAAGAGAGAAACTCTAGGAATGGATCTTTGCTTATCAGAGGTAAAAAAAAATAAAAAATAAAAAATAAAAAATTTGCTGGTTGCTGATTTCTGTTATTGTAAATCTAAAACTGTGGGGATTTCTTTGAAGTGTGCACCAGTCAGAACTTGGTGCCTCTTAGTTTAGTCACTGAAGCAGTGCTGTAGAACTGGTTAAGCTGCCTGCACATAGAAATTTCTAGATTCACTTTAAACACATAAACTTAGTTTAGACAAAGTTTTCAAAATCACTTACTATTGTCTTAATTTTCTAACACCCAGAAGACACCAATTCTTTAATGATGGAGAAAAATAAGTTACAATTTTTTTATAAATTACAAGATATTATACACTGAATAACATACTCAAGTTCAGCTAATTTACATATTTACACAGATACTTCCAAAATAGTTCTGTAGGCTGTACATAGAGGAAAATAAACAATTGTAGTTGTATAGAAATCTATTAATCTCTTCACTGTCAATACAAATTCAGCCTACAGAGACATCGTGATGCATCTGTAACAGTTAACAAATAATTCTTGTGCACTTAAACTAACAATGCTTATTTGCCTATGCACCTGATATCAGCAAGATCTTTCACCCACATGGATTCACACCTCATGCTAATGTTTCTTTCTGTTAGGCCATCTGTTACTCCTTCTTTCACCTATCTAGCTACCTATTTTCATGAAACTTGTAGAAATACATTAACAGATGCCAAAGTTTACTAACAGAGACAAAAAGAAATACACACAACGCAATCATGTAAGCAGCCTTGCTGCTTATTGTGTTCAGGTAACACATTAAAAGAGATAAAACCCAATGATGAAATGCAACATAAAAAAAAATGTGTTTATTTTAAACTCCCAAATAGATCCACTGATGTCAATAGTACATGGGTGGATAACTCAAAGGATTTAGATCACAGATAATTATAAAGCAAATGATTTATGGGAAAGCAAAAGAGCAATTAAGTCTTTAATGTAAGCAGAGCAACTCCTACAGCAAAACTAATTAAATACTATAGTGCAAACCCTAACCCATGTTTTTAATTTCATTACGAACATGTGACATGATTGCTAAAGCTCAAAAGTAATCAGCATGCCTGTTTTCAATAAATACACAGGCTTAGCATTCAAAACAACAATAAGAGATCAGCTTTGCTAGCACAGTGATCTTTGAGTTAATTTCATAAAGCTGAATTTGGTTAAAAAAGCAAATCTAAACCAACTAGATAATGTAACACTAACCTCACTTAAAAATGTCATCTTCCTATTCCACAATATATGTTAAGTTCTGCCATAATGTGTTTCATTAAACAGTTTTCTTTATTAAAGAGTTTTGATAGATTGTTTAGCTACAGCTCAATCATCCAGCTTCCAGCAAGTTCTAGCTCATGTAACATTATGTATTATCAAAAAAGCACACGTTACCTGATTTTTTTGTTTGCTGCTCTTGGACAAATTTTTTCTGTTCCTTCTGAAAATCTCCAATAATTGTCTAAAATAAAAATTATGGAACAACAATAAAAAAAATCATTCCTCTTGTTTCATGTTCACTCAGAAAGTGCTTTCAAATACATTGCAGGATCATATTCTTATATCCCTGGTGGCCCTTTTTCAGGGTCGGAGTGGGGGAAAGAACAGGACAGCAGTAAGCTATTCCATTAACTCACTGGGTGTCCATGAAACCGTGCCTGTAAAGCTCTAGGGTCTTTACATACAACATCCACAAAGCTGACCTAATTCTGAATCTTGCTTCGCAGATGCATTTAAGATGCAAGCTATAGCATTCTTCTTTCAACCTAAATAAACTGGGGCAAAAACCCAAACCCACACATCTCACAGACATCCCCCAACTGCCTGTCTACTAATTCTTCCAGCCTTTCCTCCTGTGTCAGCATTTTTTGTATTTTCTTCTGGCCTTTCTGCAGTGAAAGTCTTTCTACATCCTTAAGGAATGGAAGACAGGTGCAGTACCGAGTAAAGCAGAGTTACCATTTTGTGGCATGTCTGCCCTGAATAAACGTTTCAGTTGCATCATTTATTGTGACAGGAGATACCTGCTCTTCAAATACATAACTCCTAAAGTCAGCTTAAAAAAAATGTTATCACATGCCAGATTTGCCATGTGTTACAACAACAGTAAGCGAACAGATCTTTCGGATCAAGTATCTAGAAATAAAGATACCTTATCAATGATACTGTCGATTTTTCCTTCTTCTACAGACTTCTTTATTGACTGTGCTGTTTCAGCAACGGATTCAGTTATCTTTTTTGTAGCAGCAGTGGCAAAATTGAAGAGGTAACCTTTCACAGATGAGAAGAGAAAGACCTGAAAAAAGCCTTCTTTATATCCACTTATCTTACTAGACTTATTTTCCTTTCTCTTTAGACATTTGGATACTTACTGAAAAGCTTCTTTCAAAATCATTTAACCCAGCTTCTGGCCTACAAAGAACTCCTAAAACCCCATTTATGCTTTTCTAGTTCATATTCTTTAGTGATGATGATGAAACTGTATGTTTGACCACAACTTTCTGTAAACCAAACTTATATACATGAACCTTGTTTACTAAATCAAACATTCCTAATGGTCTTTGAAATATTGCTTTCCAATGAATTTTCTGAAGCAATGTGTCTTTCCTAATTTCATTTAAGTATTTTGGAGACATTAAGCAATAAAGTAACTTCAGCAACAGTATTAAAACAAATTATATATTTAAGAATATCAACATGCACAATGAAGTCTCATGAAGTAAGGCAGCAAATGCATGAAAAATTTCAGGCAAGTAACACTTGAGATACCTTCAAAAGTCTTAAGATAGAAGCTTTCTCTTGATATTTGCCCTTTTCTGTTTTGCATTGTCTTCCTCTTTTTAGCTCCACGAGGAGCGCTGTGGCCCTGTTTGCTTATTTTTATGAGTATGTTCAGCGTCAGAACAGCAGTAACAAATACTTCCAAAGACTAACTAGCATTTTTTTATATTAGCAGTGCTGAAGTGAAGAAAGGTGGCAGGGAAAGAACTACCTAGCATGGGCAGTTGCATTGTACTGTTCATTTTTAATTAAGGAGAACAAACTCGCAAGCAACAAGATGCGTATCACAAACCTTCAGAAACATTAAGCATCAGTTTATTGACAAAGGATCTTAAAACAACATTGGTATTGTTTATGCCACAAGCACTTTATTACGTTTGAACAGTTGTATTATGACTGTAATACCACAGTTACAGAATACACAATGATAAAATATTGGCAAGTGCCGTACTAAATACAATGATATAATAATTGCAGAAGGACCTAGACAGATTAGAGCATTGGGCAATCATCAACGGCATGAAATTTAACAGGAATAAAGGCCAGATTCTGCAACCGGGACAGAGTAACACCAGGCACAAGTTATAAGTTGGGAGAGGAGGTGGCTGGAGAGCAGCCCTGCAGAAAGGGATCTGGGGGTGCTGGCCAGCAGCAGGCTCAACAGGAGCCAGCAGTGTGCCCTGGCAGCCAAGAGGGCAAACCCCATCCTGGGGGGCATCAAACACAGCACGACCACCCTGTCAAAAGAGGGGATTATCCTGCTGTATGCAGCATTGGTACGGCCTTGCCTTGATTACTGTGTGCGGTGCTGGGCCCCACAATTTAAGAAGGATGTGAAGGTCCGTGAAGGCGTTCAGAGGAGGGCAACAAAGCTGGTGACAGGGCTGGAAGGAATGTCCTATGAGGAGCGGCTGAGGACTTTGGGCTTGTCTAGCTTGGAGGAAAGAAGGCTGAGGGGTGACCTCATGGCTCTCTACAGCGTCCTGAGGAGGGGACATGGAGAGGGAGGTGCTGAGCTCTTCTCCCTGGGATCCAGTGACAGGACACGACGGGAATGGTTCAAAGCTACAGCAGGGGAGGTTCAGACTGGACATGAGGAAGCATTTCTTTACGGAGAGGGTGGTCAAACCCTGGAACAGGCTTCCTAGAGAGGTGTTCGATGCCCCAAGCCTGTCAGTATTCGAGAGGCATTTGGACAATGCTCTTAACAACATGCTTTAACTTTTGGTCAGCCCTGAAGTGGTCAGGCACTTGGACTAGATGTTAGTTGTAGGTCCCCTCCCACTGTAATAGTCTATTCTCTTCTAATTCTAAGGTTAGAAGTAGCAATGGTGGATCTAAACTGCGTAGTAACTATCAAAGACATATTTGATGCATTAGTAGGAATGCAAAGCATGTGCAATGGTAAGAATATTTTAGTTACTCCAGAAAATCAACTTTGACTTTTATACAGGGGACTTCTAAAAAAAAAAAATAAATAAAATAAAACCACCAAAACAACCACCAACCAGCACTTCTGTTTCAAACAAACAAACCCCACCTTCCTTCTCAAGACCTCACAAAAATTCCAGTTTCCTTATGGGTTAGAAATGTATGAAATAACCTCACCATGCAAAAAACAAGTGAGTTGTTTTAACACAGTTGTTAGCCACTGTTAGAGTGAGTTACTTTGGAACATTTATGGCACTTTTTGGAAAGCTGACTGTTCTCTGTGATGCATAAAATATTCTCTCTTTACAATATCACCAAATCAATACTGAAACATGCAGAGGTCTAGCCAGCCCTTAAACAAGCCAGTTTTTTATATGCAACTTCTACTATGCCACCACAGAGTGGTGGCACCCAAACTTCCTTCAAGTACTCGCTAGCATCTTTTATATCTGTTATCAGGCTTTACAACCCATCACATGCTTCACATTGTATAAAAAAAAAAAAAAAAGGCCTATATTCTACACTTTAGATAGAGACACATATACTATCCCCCTTATGACAGTAGAGGAAGCAGCAGCCTACCGGATTGTTTCCTCCCTACCAGCTTTTATTGGTGGTTTTATGTATCCCTGGAAACTTTCTCATATGCAATTGTTTTAGGTGCAAAAGGTGCTGAAACATTTGCTGTCCAGCAACGTTTTGGTATTGTTGGGCAAAGTGGTTTTGGCCTGCCCTGGAACCTGTCTGAAGAGCAAAATGCTTTTTATTTCCATCAAGGGCAAATATTCTTCTGAACTAAGGTACTTACAAAACCTCAGAGGTGGTACTTGGCCTTAGAAAAACAGAATTAGTGGTGGAAAGCAACACTTCCACTTCCAGACAGCCAAGAAACTTTCCCTCCCTCTTATAATCTATGCCTGTATTAACCATATGTATCTAGCAGTATTTTTATTAGTTCACATTGACAAACTCTCCTAACCTTTGTAACGATGAGATAACAAGCAAAAAATAATGTATGTAAGGCTGTTTTACCAGTAAAATTCTTTATGTGCTAGGGCAGTCTTTCCACGCAGCTACCCTGGTTGTTAGTCATGCAGATGTTTCTAGAGTTACCATGTGTTAAAACAGTGACAGCCAAATCCTTACAAAAAAACCTTTCCACCGCAATCTTCTCTGGTGTCACAGATGAGGAATCCATGGATTAACTAAAGCAAATTCTCACTTCCAGAGCAAATTATGGGATGGACCTTTATATCTGTAACAGTCAATACTTATACTTCCCCTGAAATTCAAAGTCTTTTTTCCCTTCCTGAACAAGCAGAGTGCCTACCAGATTAGGATCTATTTACAACAGCACTTCAACAAACTACACAGATAAACTGCTGCAGCTCAGATAGCCCAAGGCAAAGCACAGTAAAGAACCATCTCAGACTAACCTTTCAGATGATATTGATCCAGCATTTCAGAGCACCAGTAAAAAACCCCATACTTTAGCAACAAGTACAGAACTGTACTGCCTACACTTCACTTCTCCCATAGTGACAACAGAACAGATACTTAAAGAAATGCTGTTCATTTAGTAACAATTCTGAAAAAGATGATAACTGAAAGGAACATTTCCAGCCATTTGCTTGGTTCATATTTTAAACATCCAATTTTTTTTTTTTAATGTTTTTTGATTTCCAGTGAGGCAACATCCTTTAACAGTGCACAGAATCGTTAGCAACTCAATCAAATATTTCTCATTGCCAGTAACTGCTATTCAAAATGAGTCTCTGAAATGCAAAAAAAATGAAGATGAAATTAGAGAATTCCAGCTTTATCAATTGCATAGGATCATTTCAGAACTGTGGAAGAGACTGGACAAGCTGTATGAAAAACTCCACCCTGCGAAACACATGGTAGTTGTGCATGCTATAGACTGCAGTTAACAGACGTGATTTAGAAGAGGTGCAAAACAAAGATATGTGAAAATATAAAATAGAAAAGGGTAGGAAGCAATGACTTTCAGAACTTTTCACCGAGATAATTTTCCAAACTAGCTAGCCTAACCTGAATTAGCATTTACATCTGGAAGGGTATGCTTCAGGTTTTTTACTTTTTTTCAAAAAAGCCTTCAGGTCACCCCATAAACTTGCATTCCCCATTTCGCAGTCACTGCGCAAGCTACGTTAGAGTTGTTGCTATTGAGCTGAAAAGCGGTTTTTCTTTTACGTTTGCTAAATTGAGAACAAACGTGCTTAACTCATCTTAAAACCTATCTGTAATTGTTTAGCTCGACCACAGCTTCGCTCGAAGTACCACTGGTCAGTACCAGTGACTTCTCCTCTAAGCACGCATTAATCCAGTCTACCTTCCCTCCTCCAGTTGCCACCCCGTGCTACTCTCTCACCACACGAGGGGAGTTTTGCTGCCAAGACCACGTTTTTTTTTTGTTTTGGTTTTTTTTGTCTTTTAAAACCAGACCCACAGCAGCACTCCCCGCGTGAGGACGCCTGGGCGCGACACACCTCTCCAGCATCGAAGCCCTCCTTTCACTCAACCCTCTCCCCCGCACGAAGGGCCCCCGGCGGCGATGTGTGCGGGAGGGGCAGGGCAGGGCAGGACAGGACACTCACTGCCGAGTCCCTTGGCCTGGCTGAGGAGCGCCTCCGAGTCCGCCTGCAGCTCCGCCTGCTCCGAGCTCCGCACGGCCGCCTCCGCGTCTGCCGCCGCCTCCTCCTCCTCCTCCGCGGGGCTGCTCCTCTCCTCAGCCGGCAGCAGCTTCTCCTCACCTGCCCGCTCCAGCCCCAGCCAGCTGCCCAGGCCGCGCAACATGGCGCGGCGGCGGCGGCCGCGCTCGGCCGTTAACGGGCGCTCCGAGCAGGCCAGCCGCCCGCTCCTTCCGCATACGCCACTTCCGCCCCGTTCGCGGAGGAAGGGCGGCGGTCGCGCCGCCGCAGGGGGCGGGGAATAGGCGGGGCAGCGGCTCGGGGTGGGAGGAGCCACGCCGCCGCCGCCGGTGGAGGGGCGGGAAGCGCGCGCGCCCGCCCGGGCCTGGCGTGACAGAGCCGCGCCCCGGCGGGAAGCGCTGGGCCGGGCCGCTGCGGGCCGTGAGGGGCCGGGCCGGGCCTCGCCTTCCGCGGGGGGCTGCCGCCTCCGCCTCCTCCCGCCCCGGGGGGCTCGCTTCGGTGCGGTGACCCCGCGGCGGGCAGCGGGCGCGCCTGAGCTTCGCCCTCGGGCCGCCGGTTGAGAGTGCCCGCCGTCGGGGACAGAAAAAGTCGGCGCGGGGCGGTAAGTCACAGGCCGGCGGCGGCGGCTTTGCGGTCGCAGCCCCCGTCCCGCCGCCGCGCTCCCCTTCCTTCGCTGCTCCGCCGTCCTGCCGCCCGGCCCGGCCTCCGCTCAGCGGCCGCCCTCGGGCAGCCCCTCGCCCCGGCAGCCCCTCGCCCGGGCTCGGCCGGTGCGGAGCTCCCGGTGGAGCGCTCGAAGTCCCCGCTGGAGCCAGCCAGCTCCCGTCGAGACGACCGAAGGGAGTAATTCGCGTTCCTCTCCGCTGGTGCTGCGGTCCGGTTCCCAGCAAAATGCAGTACTCTCTCTCTGCTTCCCCTCCCCTAACTCCGTTTCCTCCCTCTTCTGCGAGTCGCTTCCCAAACCACCTGGAATTCTTTGCTTCTGCCGCAAGTGAACGTTGTGTTAAGCTGCTGGGAAATGGCTGTCCTTGCTAAAATCCCAGCGAGCTTTTCATTTCGGTTCCTGTAGGCAAGGTGATAGGGCTTAAGGGTTTTGAAGTTGCACGCACTCAGGGCTTACACCTGCTGTTGAAATAATTTCTCCCCCCCATCTTTTTCTGAACATAGCTTTGAAAAGGGGTTAGGTGATTATGAAATGTTAGTGTTGACAACTACGTTAGCTGGTTTGTGAAGGAGGAGTCTGAAACACAGGAGGTAGGCTCCAAATCTTAAAATCTAGGCTATTAAAAAAAATGACATATTAAAATTAAATGGTGGGGGAAAGTTAATTCCTGATGGTCGTTTTCTCCCGAGTTAAATACTTTTGATGACTGTGGTCTTCCTTTTGTCCCTATGGACAAGGAAATAATAATTTGTTAATGCCTATTATCAAGAAATAGAAGAGCATTGAAAACAAGCATTGTTATGTTCTTGAACTCTGTTTCCTGAAGACCCAGGCCTTTGTTTATGTTACTTAGTGTACTAGGAGGAAGAGTTAAAATGTTCATTCACTAGCTGCTGCTTACTGCCAGATGTTAAAGAACCATACTGCTTGATTTATACTGAGTGCTGTTAGATCGTGTGCTGTTGCATGTTGTTTCGGATTAATTAGGTGCTTAAGTAAGGAAAGATTTTCTTGACCCTAGAACTTTTGCTCTGTGGTGAGCCGTGCTGTCATTGCTAAAAAATTATTCCAGCGATTAGCCTCTACAGCTGCCTGAAGGTAATGTGGATACAATTATGGATGAGATACACACAACATCATCCTGTTTCAGGTGGGGTGGAGAAATGGTGGCAAAAATCTATGCTTGTGTGAGAGGCAGATGAAGTAGGAGACTAGCAGGGACAACATCAACAGCAGTCGATGCAAACAGCAGACTATAGCAACAAGAAGGGTGATGGAAGAGTTTTTAGTTAGGATAGTAATTAGCAGAATTTTTAGGGGGTGGTCTCCTCCTCATCTTTTTTTAGTAGTTCTGGATCCCTTACCGTTTGCAAGGTGGCATAGCCATATTAGCATCTATTAGATTATTCCCCCCCAGTCATGATTTACCAAGTATGATATTTGAATCTCTTAGTTCATAGCAGGTCCTTTTTTTTTTTTTTTTTTTTTCCAGTTTTAATTATCCAGGCTTCTTATAAAGAACCAACTTTTCAAGAGAGGAAGTTTCTGTATCTGAATAGCCATTGTTGCTTATGCTAGTACTATTGTAGAGCATTGTGAAATAATGATGTTGTATCTGATCAAGGCTTCAGCACCATAATATGCATTAACTATCATCTTTCTATCCTCAGGGTATAGTGTTTGTGAGTACTCATAGTTCTCTCCTGTGAAGAAGCATTTATTTTGAGGTCTAGACAGGGAAGCAGATTCTGACAAGTTAGCCATGCCATTAGGTCTCAGAGCGACTCTATCCAGGGTTGCTGTTCTGAATGCAGGATGCTAACTAATGAGTGTCCTGACATCAGGTGTTTCTCTAAATCTGAAAACTTAAAACAGATACAATGTTGTTTTCTAGTACAGCATCAACTCTTACTCTGCATCATAGTCCAGAGATGCTAAATGATTCTTTTTCTGATTTTTCTCTCACAGTAATTACTTGGAGAGGGAGAATGGGTAGGCATGTGAATGAAGAACTCTAGGCTTTTGAACAGTAATGTACTGTAGTACAGATATGGACATTTTGGTTCAGTTTTTCCTTCCTGGTCTCAAGTTCCATTGATCTGTAGGATATTGTAGGACTTTTGGTGAAATACTTGATGCACTGTGAGTTGGAGAAGTGAAAGCTGCTGAAAAATGAGTGGATAGTATAACATTCTGATTTTAATAGATGTTTGAAGCTACAGTCACTATTTTTGAAAGTAAAGCTACTGGGTAGAGAATGAGAGTGTTCTGGCTAATGTAGCAATGAACAATCTTTGAGCTAACTTCTCAAAACAAATGTGAAATTATTAACTAATTTAGAAGGAATCCAGGGTGAGCTTCATCTTGCCTGACTTGTGGTTCTAAAAGGTAGCTGGCTTTTCCTCTCACGGGACAGGAATATGTCAGATGAACTGTGCCTCTGGCATCTCCACAGGGTATCTGTTTTTCCACTGACTGCAGAGTGGATTTAGGTGCTTAGCTTACATATTGGTGTGTAAGCTGGGAGAGATGAATCCTATTCCCAGATTCCAAAATGGTCGTTTTTGTTGTCTGTTCCCAAAGGTCGTTTCAACTTAGAGTCTTTGCATACCGAGGCTGTGTTCTTCCCTGACATGAATTTGCATTCATCAGATCTATGTCTTTGTCA
Organism: Buteo buteo; assembly: GCF_964188355.1. NCBI lineage: Eukaryota > Metazoa > Chordata > Aves > Accipitriformes > Accipitridae > Buteo > Buteo buteo. The sequence goes on along the minus strand of NC_134195.1, from coordinate 21,262,750 downwards.
TTTTAGATTTCCAGCTCGAGATCAGTGCTTGTGCTGATTTTCCAATGAAGTACATCCTGGTAACTGGTGGTGTCATCTCAGGCATTGGCAAAGGGATCATTGCAAGCAGCATTGGCACCATATTGAAATCATGTGGTCTACGTGTCACTGCAATCAAAATTGATCCTTATATAAACATAGATGCTGGAACCTTTTCACCATATGAACATGGTATGAAGGGCAGTGCTGTTCCCTTTTGTATAAATATTTGTACTCACAGTAATGTGGTGTTTTGGTTGGGTTTTTTTGTTTTTGTTTTGTTTTTTTTTTTTTGAAAAGCAGTAGTGTGTGGTAGTCACTAGTCATTTTATAATCTATTTCGCAATGCAAGTTTGTTCCTTACTATGTGTTGTCCTGGTTTCAGCTGGGATAGAGTTAACTGTCTTCCCACTAGCTGGTACAGTGCTATGTTTTGAGTTCAGTATGTGAAGAATGTTGATAACACTGATGTTTTCAGTTGTTGCTCAGTAGTGTTTAGACTATAGTCAAGGATTTTTCAGCTTCTCATGCCCAGCCAGGGCACAAGAAGTGTGATAACTTAGTACAGAGGAGGTACTCAGTGCCTCACAGGATCAGGCATAAACCTTCCACTCTGTTGTACACATTGTGGTGTTTTTGTTTGTTGGAGTGTTGTATTTTGGTGGGATATATATTTCCATAGTCCACACTATACCTTCAGGGGGATTGCTTCTTTCTTTTTCTTGTGTGTTAGCCCTGTAACTTGTTTAGCTGTTGATTCATTGGGTCATGGCAAAATATTTTAGGGTTTTTCTGAAGAGCTTTCCAGCCTTACCTCAAGATGTAGCAACTTTAGTTACTTCAGAGGTTGACTAGATTCAGAATTTAGAGACTCTTTAGAGGTCTAAGGAAAGTCTGAACCTGAAGGATATTTTCATTAGATTTTTCAGGGTCAGAAATAACCCTCGCTGTGGACATAGTGAACGAAATATACAAGATGAAACAACTGAGTAAGAAACAGTGATCATGTCTGAAGAAGCATTTATGTTCATCATAACTTTGCTTCTGATCCAAGCCTTAATCATTAAAATAGATCCAAACAACAAGAATTTATAGTGAAACACTTTGAACGTGCGTAATAGTTCATGTTTATAAAAGCACAGGTTTTGGCTTCCATGTGTAAATTAATGTTTTATTTGTTGCTGATTTATGATTCGTAGAGATTGTTTTCTTCCGGTCAAGGATTGTAGCATGCTGTTGAAATGCTGGTTAAATATTTTTAAGTCACTTAAATATTTTGGCAATATAACTTTAATTTGCAAAAATATATGTGACTGAGGGGTAGGCATTCGATGTAAAAGTGTGGACTCGGGTATTAAGTCACACAGAATGACAATGCAGATTGAGTTGCAGCATGTGCTTTGTTGATATGTTGTTGTAATATGTCATTTAAAAAAACATGTCTTCAATTTTAAGATAAGTTTGTGCTATTCCTGCTGTGTGTTTAGTAATTCCTGATTATTGCTTTTCTGTCTGTTTTCACTTTCTTTTTTCAGGTGAAGTTTTTGTATTGAATGATGGTGGAGAAGTTGACTTAGATTTAGGAAATTATGAGAGATTTTTGGACATCAGTCTCTATAAAGATAACAACATCACCACTGGAAAGATATATCAGCATGTCATTAATAAAGAAAGACATGGCGATTACCTGGGAAAAACTGTTCAAGGTGATATTTTTAATTGTGTGGGATACTAGTCCATTCAGTCTTCACAAAAGAGTGATTAGCTGCAACAAGCTGCTCCTTGCTACATCTCCTTATTCCTTTCTCCTTCCCAAGAGATACAGGCACGTTCATGTAATGTTGGGCTTCTGGCTTCAAGGAAGGGAGGAATAGAAAAAGGAGCTAGTAGTTTCTTTTTGACTTTCTGCTCATTTTCCCCCTTTTGCATGCAAAAAGTGGTATAGAGGCCTGAAGTAAGATATGCTTGCCTTCTTTGCTTTTGTCTTGTAGTTGTTCCACACATCACCGATGCAGTTCAGGAATGGGTAATGAATCAGGCAAAAGTTCCGGTGGATGATGACAGAAAAGAGCCACAAATTTGTGTAATTGAGGCAAGTATGGAACCTTTTAGGATATATATCCACAGTGAACACAAAGAACTAGCTTGCTTTCTCTTTGCTACTTATTGTAAAAAGGTCAAACTGAAGTTTTATGGAGAGCAGCAATGCAAAGACATGTTTTATATTCTTTGGCTTGTTCTGAGAGTGACAGGTGTGGTCTTATCCCTACAGCTTGTTTACTTGACTAAATCCCTTCTAGAATACTGCTGAAAATGAGCTGCTTAAGAGGTTATTAATTTATAAAATTAAAGCAGCCAGTTACTGTAACGTGCAGTATCTATTCCAAGATACAGATGTTTGACTGAAGCTTTATACTGTTAATAGTATGGAGAAAACTTGTGTAATACCTTAAATCTCCTATGGTCAGTAGGAGAGCCTATAACATTCTAGCTTTCCATATGACTTCAAATGTCCATCTTGGTGCTTGTGGTCATGTTTATTTATATATTTTTATATAAATAAAGGAAATGTTTAAACACTATATCAAGTAGTGTCCCGCTTTCTGGTGTTATTTTTAAGAGGCAACTTTGTTAACCACTTAACCTGCTGATGTTCTGCACAACAGAAACAATGAGTTTTACCCATCCTTAGTAGGGCATTGAGACAACTGGAGGAAAGGCAGTCAGTAATTTCTAGTATTACTATTACAGCGGAAAATACAGAAAAAGATTATAACTGAGAATTTGACAGAAGAATATGTCATAGATTTAATGCCAGAAGTGACCACCATAACCAGCAGTGTGATAAACTTTGTGACCCAGGCCATATTATTTCTTACATAGAAGAATCTGTCTTGATTAAAATATACTTATTGGTATAGCTATAGATCTTTTTTATGTTGTGTGCAGTGAGAGTCAAACATTTCATTTAAAACAAATGTAAAACCAGTAAATACAGAAGTTGCACAAGAATACTAATAAGTAGTGGGCTTGTCAGTCCTTTAACTTCAAGCTTAATTTTCTGTTTCCTCCATGTAAGGTTGTAGGTTTCTTTGTTTGTGTGTGGTTTTTTTTTTTGTTATAGCTCCAGCCTGATAAAAATATTTTTCTTCAGGACTTTAAGGATAATTGTATTGTTTTTCCATGGCAAAGTCCTGGAGGAGTTAGACTGAATATGTGTGCCACATACAACTGTAATTGTCAGAAGTTTTTCTGGTACTGGGTGAACACAAACATGCAATTCTGTCAAAAGCCACTTGGTGGCACAGAAAGATCATTCTGAAATACAAATACTACATAAGCCTTACACGCTAAACATTGCTTTATTCAGTGCTCAGTCTACTACACCTCTTTGTGTCTTTGAAAGACATCTAATTTCTGTATAAATAAGTTTTATCATGGACTTAGTCTTGGGTTTTGGTTTGGTAATAAATATGTGAAGTCTTTTATAATGTCAAATATTATTTCATGTTGTCTATATGGCATTTATTGATGTTGGAAAGCTATGATGATATTGCTAAATGTCTGTATCTTGTTGGTCACAACTGTTCATTAATCTGACAGACAGGAAAAGAAAGTTTTTCTGTGCAAAAACCTTCATATCAGCTTAACTATTGATTACTTGTTCATTGATTACTTGTTCATCACTTTGAAGGCAATGTGTATTATTCAGTAGCACTGCACATCTTCCCATGGGAAGCTTATGTGTTTGGTGTACAGTGAATATAACGAAAATGGAAAATTGTTTTATGTTTTCCACAGGAAATAAAATGCGCAGAATAGATGAGGGTTCTTTACAGAGTATGCCTGCAAATTTTAATTGTCAGATGTTTTAAGATAAAAATTTCAGAAGACTTCTTGTGTATGCAAGAGGTAGACTTTCTTGTCTTTTGTTTTTGCTTTCTGCCACTCTGACATACCCAAGCTTTCTTTTTCAGCTGGGTGGAACCATTGGAGATATTGAAGGAATGCCATTTGTTGAAGCATTTAGACAGTTTCAGTTCAAAGCCAAAAGAGAGAACTTCTGTAATATCCATGTTAGTCTAGTACCACAGGTAAGTTATTAAAATTAATAAAATAGATTTTACTCTATATTGGGCTTTATATTTGTTTACTTCACCCATTAACCATTTCATGCTGGAGGGTTTTAGAGACAGATATGAAACCCAGCCACACTGGGGTAAATAAAGGTCTTGATAATTACTTTATTGATGTGAGAATCTGTTTTAATGTTCTAAATTACCAAAAAAACCCTTATCAACACTAGTTTATCTAGAAGCCTAAATATAGTTGTACTTTGCACTGGAAGCTGCTGGTACATTATGAACCCAGTGGGAAAGGGCACTCAAACTCTAAGGTATCGTTTAAAATTCCGTTTGTTAGAGCTAACACTATAAGGAGAGAACAGTGTAAATGACCTTACATCCCTTTAGGTGGTGGGAGCCCCAGGTGGTGTAGCATTGAATGGCCCTGACATGCAGCATGCTGGGCAGACCACATCTGTAGAAGAGATTCTCCCCTTTCAGTCATTTGAGCTAACAGTTAAATTTCTTGCAAGGAAAGAGTTGTATCATTTTTACTGTCAAACAGAAGGGATGTTCTCAGGAGAACTTCTTCCCGAATCCCTAGATAAAGGCAAGGCCACGCAGGTGATGCAGTTGCAGATGCTGAGTGAGAGCTGCCTGCAGGCTCCCCTGTAATAACAAGTCGTCTGAGTTTGTCCTGCGGCTGAGGGGTTTGTGCAGCACAGGCCTGGACCTCCTCAGGTGAACTCTGATGTGGATCACTAACTCCTCAATGTATAATGGTCTTCCAGTTAAGACCACTACAGCTTTTTGTACAAGGCTAAAAGTGTTTTTCCATTCAAACTCTAAATGTCACTTCACAAATAGGTTTTCTTACTATTTTAAGAGGTAAGTGTTCACTGGGGAGGTTTTGGTAAGCAAAGGTTGGTAAAGATGATATAATTGCACCTAGCACAGATAAAAAGATAATTATTAACCACTACAGCTACAGATTAGAGGATTGATCAGCAATTGGTGGGATTGATTCTGTGTATTTGAGAACAGAATTATTTACTACCTCTGGTTATTTCCAAGGACAGTTACTGAAAGCTTTGTGCTATGTTGGACATTCTCCATTTATTAACAAAATCCAACCTTTGGGATAGTCTTCTTCTTCTTCTACCTGTGTCAATTATATTGAAACATTTTCTCTGAAAGAAAAAATCATAATAAACCTGACCTGAATTAGGGCCATGTGGTTTCTTCAAAGAATTTCTTATTTAAGTAATAACAGTGGTGCCATTTCTGGCATATTGTGGCTCTGTTTGGATATGTTTACTTCCTGCAATTATTACTACTTGCAAAGACTTTTTTCTTTCAACCTGTAACTGCTCTGTTAGTAGGTGTTAGCTGCTATTTGAGCTTTCAAAATATGTCTTTCCAGCCTAATGCCACTGGTGAACAGAAGACAAAACCGACACAGAACAGTGTTCGAGCACTGAGGGGTCTGGGCTTGTCTCCAGATTTGGTGAGTCAATAATACAGATTTTAATTTATAAGTGTCCTGTTTTCAGCTGGTGTGGAGTTAATTTTCTTTCTAGTAGCTGGTATAGTGCTGTGTTTTGGATTCAGTATGAGAAGAATCTTGATAACACGCTGATGTTTTCAGCTGTTGCTAAATAGTGTTTAGACTAAGTCAAGGATTTTTCAGCTTCTCATTCACAGCCAGCAAGAAGGCTGGAGGGGCACAAGAAGTTGGGAGGGGACAGGACAGCTGACCTAAACTGGCCAAAGGGGTATTCCACACCATGTGGTGTCATGCCCAGTATACAAACTGGGGGTAGTTGGTCGGGGGGGTGGATCACTGCTTGGGAACTAACTGGGCATTGGTTGGCGAGTGGTGAGCAATTACATTGTGCATCGCTTGTTTTGTATATTCTTCTTATTATTATCTTCTTCCTTTCTGTCCTGTTAAACTGCCTTTATCTCAACCCATGAGTTTTAATTTTTGATTCTGTCCCCCATCCTGCTGGGGTGGGGGGGGAGTGAGTGAGTGGCTGTGTGGTGCTTAGTTGCTGGCTGGGGTTAAACCACGACAATAGGTCATCTAGAACTGTCCTTGCATAACCTGTGTTCAAAGAATAAGCCTTTGTCTCCCATGACAGACAAGAATTTTAGAAGAAATGCAAAGTATATGCTGCACTGTTCACTAAAGCCACAGGAAATCAAATTACCCAAATTCACTCTTAAGTTAACTTAATTCAACTAACTCTGCAATATCTTGGGACTATAGCTATGTTCTTCTTCTAAAGGGATCTTTGCAAAAAAATTCTGCGCTGCTAAAAATAATCTCAAGTCTCAGTTCGCTTTGTGGGAAGATGTAGAATGCTTCTGGCTTCTAACAGTCTCTCACAAATTTCTTTTTATGCATGATTAAGATGAAGCAATCCTACCTTTGAAGTACAGCCTTTAAAAATATTCCTGTTTGGACATATAAAACATGTGAGTGAACCTTCAAAGTAAGGTTTCTCAATTTCTTTCATAGAATCATAGAATAGTTTGGGTTGGAAGGGACCTTAAAGGTCAGCTAGTCCAGCCCCCCTGCAATGAGCAGTGACATCTACAACTAGGTCAAGTTGCTCAGAGCCCCGTCCAACCTGACCTTGAACGTTTCCAGGGATGGGGCATCTACCACCTCTCTGGGCAACCTGTGCCAGTGTTTCTCCACCCTCATTGTAAAAAATTTCTTCCTTATATCTACTCTAAATCTACCCTCTTTTAGTTTAAAACCATACCCCTTGTCCTATCATAATAGGCCCTGCTAAAAAGTTTGTCCCAATCTTTCTTATAAGCCCCCTTTATGTACTGAAAGGCTGCAGTAAGGTCTCCCTGGAGCCTTCTCTTCTCCAGGCTGAACAACCCCAACTCTCTCAGCCTTTCTTCATAGGAGAGGTGCTGCAGCCCTCTGATCATTTTTTCATGTCCCTCCTCTGGACCCGCTCTGACAGGTCCATGTCTTTCCTGTGCTGAGGACCCCAGATCTGGACGCAGTACTGCAGGTGGGGTCTCACCAGAGTGGAGTAGAGTGGAGCAGAGGGGGAAAATCACCTCCCTGGACCTGCTGGCCACACTTCTTTTGATGAAGCCCAGGATACAGTTGGCTTTCTTGGCTGCGAGCACACATTGCTGGGTCATGTCCACCTTTTCATCCACCAAGTACCCCAAGTCCTTCTCCGCAGGGCTGCTCTCACTCCATTCTTGCACCACGTACTATAGTGAACCTAAAGCCAGCAAGTTTCACCTCATGCCAGTTGGCAAAAGATGATAAATGCTCAACTCCTTCCATTCTTTCTCCCCAGTGCTCTAGTAATGAGTATGTCCTTATTCCCTGGCTGCAGTGTTTGCCTCCCTGGCACTTTTCCTTGGGAGCAGAGAGGACACATAAGTAGGTTGCAGCTCCTCTTTGTGATACCTGTCTGCCATTGATGTTAGTCTGCTTGGTCAAGTGTTGATAGCAGTGGAGCCAGGGCAGCACAGCTTCGGATGCCAGTACAACCCCAGTTCAAACCTATGCTTGTATCTTCCTGAGCTGCAGCTGGTGCAGTTGAAGACACACTCTGTTTCTATGTCTGCTTCAGGAACAGAAAAGGACAATTTTGCTCTTTTGTGTGAGGCTGCTTGTTAAAGAATATTTTCCTTACTTGATTCTGGAAGTTGTTGAGCACTTTCCATTCCCATAAAGTCCACTGGGAGAAGAAGCTTCCTAGCCCTTCTCAGAAATGAAAGAGTAGTGAGAATAGTCCTACTTCTGTAGAGTATTTATATCCTCAAAAAGGAAAAGTGATTCTTAAAAGCATAGTCACACAACTAAATTTTGTGTTGTGCTTCTTTCTGATATTTTTTTTAAACTCTTGCATTTTATATTTATCAAAAAGCATGTTTTTAATTACAAAATGAATGGCTTCATAAATAGGTTATATGAAAGATGTGTTAGGTAGCTTCAAACTGTTGTGACCTGGTAACTGTAATCAGCTTGTGGAGGGAAAGACTTTTATTAATGCAATGCTGCTCTATATTCCAAGCTTCAGGGCCTAAATTTCTAAATCCCTTTTGAGGTGCTAACTGCATATGGAAAGTTGCATGTGATTTTTGAAGGCCTTTAAGATAATTGCCAGTGTCTGACACCCCCCCCCCCCCCAATTAATTTTTAAAAGCCTGTTAAGTGTGTGTGTATAATAAAAGGAAAACAGACTGTCTAGTCACTTTCTCACATATTGAGTTCTTGCCTGGAGCAGTTCTGGGACTGCCAGAAGTGCAGTACTTTTTTTTTTCTTTTTTTTTTTTTTTTTTTGAAATTGCTGTTGTTGACCGCGAAGGCATAGAGAGGTTACACTCTGAGCACAGCCTCTTGATGGTGTTATAAAGTTGCTTGGGCACTGCTTCAAAAAAATCTTTAAATGGTTGCTCTTTTGGGCAGGGGCCCAATGCCGAGACAGCACATGGGGAAGTCAAGAGGGCTTCCTTCATAAGCTGTGCTGCCAGGCTGCCTGATCTAAACTTGCCTAGACCTATTCTTAATACCTGCTGCCTCACTGTCTGGTCCCAGGCTTCCCTGAGGTGGCATGCTGGGCCAGTCTCAGCTGTGTATGTACAGGAGCCTTTCTGTTCTCCATGGGGTGCTCTAAGCGCTTAATGAATACGCTGTATCGGCAGATTTCATGGACTCTGTTACAACATTGTGAAAAGTGATTATACACTTGTCAGTGCTGCCCTATTCAGTTGAATTGTTCCTCATCTTCTTTGTAGTATGTTTCTTTGAGATGCATCTCGGCCACTGTTATTGTAGTTTCATGTTTTCATGCTGATTCTGATGTTTTTGATTTCTGTGACTGCATTAACTTTAAATTTGTCTCAGCAAGATGGATCATAGATTTCAAAGTGGATTTAATCCACTTTTTAAAGTGGATTTAATCATTCCACAATATTTTCAAGGTTTATGAATTATATCTTCAAACAGTACCCAGTTTTTAAGTATAAGTTGTGCTTAATTGAATAGAATGTACAAATTGTTTCATAATTATTTTTTGATTATTAGAATGTGCACTAATTTTCCTCTATACTTGGCATTGGTTTTCTGTTTCTAGAATTTCTTGCAAGGGTAGAGGAAGTTAATTAGACTTCATCAGCATCAGTGTAGCTAAGCTGCGTTCTAGCAAGGTGATCAAAGGTCAGCTACAAGTTTCAGAACAAAAAAGGCTTAAAGCATTAAGTAGTTGCATTTGCTAGAAAAGGAAAATAATGAATTAATCTTTTAACAGGATCATCCTAGTTTCTGTTATACTTTCAGGATTCAAAATACCTTAAGGTAGTAAACTGTCTAATCAATAGGCACACTGATAGAGCAGTTCTGCATTTTGAGCTAGTTGACTGAAGTTACATACTGCAAAAAACCTCCTTCCAACAAACACCAAAACACATGCTTATTTTCTTTATTGGTAAAAATTATCAATATTTTCTAAAATTTCCGAGTTTTATATGTATCAGCAAAATAATAGCAGAATAATTGCACCAGGAAAACCCCACAAAATTATGCAATAGTTTTCTCATATTCAGCCTCCTTCTTTTTATCATGATGTGCAAATTAAGAGTTACGAAAAGGTGCTGAAGTACTGAAATACTAGAAAACATGCATGTAAGCTAAGTATTATTGCTCTAAATTTAGCTGATAAAGTCACTATTTCTTTTGATTCATCATATTATTCATACTTAGAGAGCTGCTAGACTTTAGGTAAAGAGTATTACAATAGTAGCTACAAGAAAGGAGAACGTGAGGAAGCAGTATTACAGAGAATGCCAAAGAAAGATTAATAAAAGTGGGTCAGTATGGGCAGGGAACTGATTTACTTCTGCCTTGCTAGCAGGTATTTGTGAGCTATGAGATAATTCTAGAACTCCAAAAGAGGGGAAGAGAAGTAAAGGCACATTTGTTTGTGCTGTTTCCAAAGGAGATTAATCTCTCCATGAACAGTACTGAGGATTTTGTATTGGTTTGCCTAGTAAATATTTGAGATTTTTCCTTCTGTTATGACAGATTGTCTGCAGAAGTGCAAAACCTATAGAAATGGCAGTGAAGGAAAAGATTTCCATGTTTTGCCATGTGGAGCCTGAGCAGGTCAGTACTTTAATATTTTGTCATTATTTAAACGTGTGGGAAAGCATACAAATATTTCTGTGCATTTCTGTTTTCAACTTCAGACTGTTTCATTAACATGTAATTGTTTTTACAATTTTTATCTTGCTGTCATGTACACTATAACACTTCAAAAATATTGGGAGTTCATATGTTAAATTTTATGTCAAATGGTCATTAACAATTTAAATGCATGTTATGTAAAAAGTTAATAAAAGGAACTGATTTTGAGTGCATGATTAATTGCTATACATAGTTGTGAAAACTGTGCAGTTTCAAGCTGTCATTGGTTATTGTCCATAAATCATCTCAGGTGGTTATAATAATGGATGAACAGAGTGTAGTTAAAGCTAGGGGTTTTGCTTATGTCCATAGATCATCATAGCCACATGAACGCTCTTTCTGTGATGACATGGAATAGGCTATTCATGCCCTTTAACATGCATAGAACATCTACTGTGTAGTTATATATCCTTTTATAATTCATGTGTGATTTTGGCCTTAATAGTTTGTGATGAATTGTTATTCAAATACTAATTTTGAGAAATCAAATGCTCTTTAATAAAATTTTTGCAAGTGAGAGCATTTTACTCTTCAATGTAATGTATAATACTAAAGGGATAATAGATGCCAACACTTATGCTGTATTTCAAATAGGTATCAGTGGTGACCTCTCTGCAGGTGTGTAAGAAAAAGCTTTTTATAGTAAGATTCCAGATAAGGATATAGAGAGCAGTGTGGCCATTACTCCCTGCTCCCTCCCCTCCCATCCTTCCATCTTACTGTCTGTGGGAGAAAACACCCTTGAACTAGCTTCTGGAAAATCCTTCAGAAATGCTTTTGTAATTCCTCTCCAGCCAGAGAGAGACAACTGGAAGTTCAGTCAAACAAAAACGTTGTGTGCTTTTCTGGCAGTATCAGGCCATGTGTAAGCATATACTCAGATTCCAACTGCAGTTATTATGCCAGTCTAACTGGACCAAGAGTCCCATGTGTAACTGAACTTCCCTAAGAGCTCCCTGGCAGGGAGGGAAGTATCTTCATGGCACTGGTTTTTTTTTGTTTGTTTGTTTGTTTTTCTTCTTAAAGTTCTGCCTTTTAGGGTAGAAGCTCAATAGTTTTAGCAGTTACAGCTTTCATGAGAAGCTGAGTATATGATCCCAGGCAGAGTGCTGCAGTCTTTTTGTACTGTTCTGGATAGCTCAAATGTCTATCTGCAGCACTGCATTGTGTAATATAGGTGTGACCCGGGCGGTTAGACCCAGTGGACTCAACTGGGATGCTGCTAGGTGCTATACTGTGTTGCATCTGCCTTTTTTTTCTTTTTTTCTTTTTTTTTCTCCTTTTCATAAGTGTATTCGTCTTAAAATTAATGAACCACTTCTGGATTTCAGAAGACACTGGCCGCGTGTCTATATATTCCCTAGAATGATCCTGGATTTCTCGTGAACTGAAGGATTGGATGCATCATCAGTCTTCTTCCTGGAGCTATGTGCAATGCTAGTAGAGAAGCAGCTACAGTTTATTTTGTGTCTAGAACAGTGGTTTACAGTCTCAAGGAGATCAGTCTTTTCAGTCCACCTTTCCCATTTATTTGCTGTTGTAGAATCACAGAATAGTTGAGGTTGGAAGGGAGGTCATCTGGTCCAGCTCCCCTGCTCAAGCAGGGTCACTTAGAACCAGTTGCCCAGGACCATTATTCAGGCAGCTTTTGAATATCTCCAAGGATGGAGACTCCACAACCTCCCTGGACAACCTGTGCCAGGGCTCGGTCACTCTTACAGTGAAAAAGTGTTTCCTGATGTTCAGAGGGAACGTCCTGTGTTTCAGTTTGTGCTCGTCGCCTCTTGTCCTGTCACTGGGCACCGCTGAAAAGAGCCTGGCACCATCTTGTTTGCATCCTTCTCTCAGGTATTTCTATACATTGATGAGATTTTCTACCCCTATACCCCCGAGCCTTCCCTTCTTCAGGCTGAACAGTCCCAGCTCTCTCAGCCTATCCTCATAGGAGAGATGTTCCCATCCTGTAATCACCTTCCTGGCCCTTTGTGGGCCATGGACTCTCTCCAGTACGTCCATGTCTGTCTTGTACTGGGGAGCCCAGAACTGGACCCAGTACTCCAGGTATGGCCTCACCAGTGCTGGACAGAGGGGAAGGATCACCTCCCTCGATCCGCTGGCAACACTCCTCCTAATGCAGTCCAGGATACCATTGGTTGGCTCACGTTCAACTTGGTGTCTACCAGGACACCTAGGTTCTTTTCTGCCAAGGGGCTTTACGGCTGGGTGGCCTCCAGCACGTACTGGTGCCTGGGGTTGTTCCTCACCAGGTGCAGGACTTTGCACTTCCCCTTGTTGAACTTCGTGAGGTTCCTGTCAGCCCATTTCTCCTGCCTGTTGGCAGGATGGCAGCATGACCCTCTGGCGTATTGGCCACTCCTGCCACTTTGGTGTCATCTGAAAACTTGCTGAAGGTACGCTCTGCCTCATCATCCAGATCATTAATGGAGATGTTAAACAGGACTGGACCCAGTATTGACCCCTGGGGTACTCTGCTAGTTACTGACTTTCAACTAGACTTTGTGCTGCTGATCATCATGCTCTGGACCTGGCCATTCCACCAGTTTTCCTCACTGTCTGCTCATCCTGTCCATACATGAACAGGTTGTCTGTGAGGATCTCACAGGAGACAGTGTTAAAAGCCTTCTTGAAGTCCAGGTAGACAATGTCCACTGCTCTCCTCTCATCTGCCAGGCTGGTCACTTCATCACAGAAGTTTATCAAGTTGGTCAAGTATGGCCTCCCCATAGTGAATCCATGCTAACTACTCCTGATGATTTTCTTGTCTTTTGTGTGCCTAGAAATGGTTTCCAGGACTGTCATGACTAGTCCATGAAGACCACATACTATTTTGTCCACAGACCGACTCTAAGTGGAATTTTTTTTATTAATTTGCTTTTATCAAGTGAGTCTTCCCTCCTCACTTCAATGTATGTACCACCAAAACAAAAGCAGTGTCTTCAGCTTGTTTCAGGATTATAACAGTCTTCATAGTCAGCACGGCTGTAACCTAGAGCAGCTAGTGATTCTCTCTTGTTATATCCTTAGGATGGTAGCCGTCAAGTTTGGAAGAAGAGTTGGATAAGCCTTATTGCTACTGTAAGAGGGCTGTGGTTACCCTATTCTTTTTGCTGTTGAATGGGTACTTAGAGAGGCATGGGGCAGCATGCGTGTGTACATACTTATGTGATGAACAGAAGTAACTCACAAATAACTAAGTGAGTATCCTTTACTTCTCGTGTATCAGGGAAGAACACTTGTGCTTAGGATTCTGAACTCTGCGGTCTTGTGCAAGCCAAGTTCAATGAACTTAACTGCCAGCAGCTTGGATGCTGTTTATAAACGTGTTCTTAACTAAATGGTCCTTGAATGGACTATACTCATTAATTAATTACATAACCTAATCCGCTATCAAAATTCTTTTAGGAGACTTTATCGCAACCTCATTGGGTCTGCTTTGTTAGGTTCCATTTGTGTTCGTTCTTTCCCAGTTAATATTATTCAAGTTTGTGAGAGAGGGAGAAAGAAGTGTTAGCAAGCATGATTGCTTGTGGGGCCAGATGTTTGTATTAAAACTGATGTATTGATAGGCTTGACAAGCTATTTTTGTATGATGGTGTAATGAAGAAGTGAAACACATTTCTACCTTTTGGGTAACTTTTTCCTTGTAGATCTAGTGGAACCTTAAATACTAGCTGTGCTGCCTTGCCCATTCAAAAGAAAAGTATTTAACCATTAGTATGTATGTATAATACAAAACGCTTGTAGTGTACAAAAAATATAATGTATGTTTCCTATGAAAAATTTTTAGGTAAGTCTTTTATGTTATGCTTTCTTTTGTTAGGTGATATTTATCCATGATGTTTCTTCCACTTACCGAGTACCAATCCTGTTGGAGGAGCAAGGCATCATTAAGTATTTTAAACAGAGGTTAAATTTACCTATTGATGACCAGCCAAGTGATCTTCTAATGAAATGGAAGAAAATGGCTGACAGGTATTCTAACTCCTGCTGCTTTTTCTAGAAGTGTTTTAATTCAAGTTAGGTGTTTAGTTGCTGTGAAGTCACCAAACTGGACTGGGCTCAGTAGCATGCTGCTGATCACCACCTGTGAATGGTCTGGGTTAAAAACATTGTCAGTTTTGAGATTTTAGAAGATGTTTTGTGAAGATAAAGAAAAAGTAAACACTGTTAAGATGTTTTCTTTGTGAAAATTGGTATAATAACAAAAAAACTTGTTTTTGTCAGATACGAAAGGTTGCTGAAGGTGTGTTCCATAGCTCTCGTTGGCAAGTACACAAAACTAAGTGATTGCTATGCATCTGTTTTCAAGGCTCTGGAACACTCTGCGCTGGCAATTAATCACAAACTGGATTTAATGGTGAGGATATTTCTGGCTTTTGCTTTCAGGAATACTTTGAATATACTCTACTAGTTCCCATCACGTGAGGCAGTTTTAATTCATGTGGAATTTGGAAAATGAATCATGCAGATAAATACAGACTGGCCAAGCATCTCATTTTTTTTAAAGAAGTGTTTACAGATTTCATTATTTTATTTAGAACTAAATTTACCTGAAAGGAATGCTGTAATTCCCTGAAACTGGATCTGATTAAAAAGCAGACCTTACCTGCAAATTTATATTTATTATCAAAGGTAGGTTTCACTTGTTCTCATGAGGTGATGATGGGGTGAAGTGTTTATGGGTGAAAATCAGGGGGAAGGCCAACAAGGCAGATATCATGGTGGGAGTCTGTTATAGACAGCCCAACCAGGATGGCAGACAAAATATTCTACAAGCAGCTGGGAGAAGTCTCACAATCGCTAGCCCTTGTTCTCGTGGGGGACTTTAACTGGCCAGACATTTGCTGGAAATACAGTACAGCAGGGAGGGAACAGTCTAGGAGGTTCTTGGAGGGTGTGGAAGACAACTTCCAGACACAGCTGGTGAGTGAGCCAACTAGGGAAAGCACCCTGCTGGACCTGTCGTTTGTGAGCAGAGAAGCACTTGTGGGTGATGTGATGGTTGGAGGCTGTCTTGGGCACGGCGACCATGAAATGATAGAGTTTTCGATTCTCGGAGAAGTAAGGAGGGGGGTCAGCAGAACTGCTACCTTGGACTTCTGGAGGGCAGAGTTTGGCCTGTTTAGGGAGCGGGTTGACAGAGTCCCTTGGGAGGCAGTCCTGAAGGGCGAAGGAGTCCAGGAAGGCTGGACATTCTTCAAGAAGGAAATCTGAAAGGTGCAGGAGCAGGCCGTCCCCATGTGCCGTAAGATGAGCCGGCGGGGAAGAAGACCTGTCTGGCTGAACAGTGAGCTTTGGCTGGAACTCAGGAAAAAAAGGGAGTTTATGACCTTTGGAAGAAGGGGCAGGCAACTCAGGAGGACTACAAGGATGTTGTGAGGTTATGCAGGGAGAAAATTAGAAGGACCAAAGCCCACCTAGAACTTTTACTACTACTGCCATAAAAGGCAATAAGAAGTGTTCGTAGAAATACATGAGCAACAAAAGGAGGGCTAAGGAGAACCCCTGCATCCAATAAAGGACAGAGAGAAACATAGTCACAAAGGATGAGGAAGAGGGTGAGGTACTTAATGCTTTCTTTGCCTTAGTCTTTAATAGTAAGACCAGTTGTTCTCTGGGTACCCAGCCCCCTGAGCTGGAAGACAGGGACGGGGAGCAGAAGGAAGACCTCATAATCCAAGGGGAAATGGTTAGCGACTGGCTACACCACTTAGACGCACACAAGTCTGTGGGCCGAAGAGGATCCACGCAAGAGTACTGAGGGAGCTGGCAGAAGTGCTCACCAAGCCACTTTCCATCATTTATCAGCAGTCCTGGCTAACCAGGGAGGTCCCAGTTGACTGGAGGTTTGCAAACGTGACGCCCAGCTACAAGAAGGGACGGAAGGAGGATCCAGGGAAACAGAGGCCTGTCAGTCTGACCTCGGTGCTGGGGAAGGTTATGGAGCAGATCGTCTTGAGTGCCATCACGCGGCACACACAGGACAACCAGGTGATCGGGCCCAGCCAGGATGGGTTTATGAAAGGCAGGTCCTGCCTGACCAACCTGATCTCCTTCTATGACCAGGCGACCCACTTAGTGGATGAGGGAAAGGCTGTGGATGCTGTCTACCTGGACTTCAGCCGGGCCCTTGAGACCATTTCCCACAGCGTTCTCCTGGAGAAACTGGCTGCTCATGGCTTGGATGGACGTGTGCTTTGCTGGGTAAAAAACTGGCCGGCTGGCCAGCCCCAAAGAGTGGTGGTGAATGGAGTTAAATCCGGTTGGCGGCTGTCACAAGTGGTGTTCCCCAGGGCTCAGTACTGGGGCCAGTTCTGTTCTCATCCAATGATCTGGATGAGGGGATCGAGTGCACCCTCAGCAAGTTTGCAGATGACACCAAGTTGGGCGGGAGGGTTGATCTGCTTGAGGGTAGGAAGGCTCTACAGAGGGATCTGGACAGGCTGGATTGATGGGATGAGGCCAATTGTATGAGGTTCAACAAGGCCAAGTGCTGGATCCTGCACTTCAGTCACAACAACCCCATGTAACGCTACGGGCTTGGGGAAGAGGGGCTGGAAAGCTGCCCAGCAGAAAAGGACCTGGAGGTGTTGGCTGACAGCCGGCTGAAGATGAGCCAGCAGTGTGCCCAGGTGGCCAAGAAGGCCAACGGCATCCTGGCCTGTATCAGAAATGGTGTGGCCAGCAGGAGCAGGGAGGTGATCGTCCCCCTGTACTGGGCACTGGTGAGGCCGCCCCTCGAGTCCTGTGTTCAGTTTTGGGCCCCTCACTGCAGGAAAGACATGGAGGTGCTGGAGCGTGTCCAGAGAAGGGCAACCGAGCTGGTGAGGGGCCTGGAGCACAAGTCTGATGAGGAGCGGCTGAGGGAACTGGGGTTGTTCAGTCTGGAGAAGAGGAGGCTGAGGGGAGACCTTATCGCTCTCTACAACTACCTGAAAGGAGGGTGTAGCGAGGTGGGTGCTGGTCTCTTCTATCAAGTAACTAGTGATAGGACGAGAGGAAATGGCCTCAAGTTGCGACAGGAGAGGTTTAGAGTGCATATTAGAAAAAATTTATTCACTGAAAGGGTTGTCAAGCATTGGAACAGGCTGCCCAGGGAAGTGGTTGAGTCACCATCCCTGGAGGTATTTAAAAGACACGTAGATGTGGTGCTGAGGGACATGGTTTAGTGGTGGACTTGGCAGTGCTAGGTTAATGGTTGGACTGATGATCTTCAACGTCTTTTCCAACCTAAACGATTCTATGAGTAGAAAAGGCAAATATCGCACCAATCTTCAGAAAGAGCAAAAAGGAGGATCTGGGGAGATGGCAGGTGGTCAGCTTCATCTCATTTCTTGGGAAGATTATGGAGCCCGTGGAAGGGACCCACGCTGGAGCAGTTCGTGAAGAACTGCAGCCCGTGGGAAGGACTCATGTTGGAGAAGTTTGTGGAGAGCTGTCTCCTGTGGGAGAGACCCCACAGTGGAGCAGGGGAAGAGTGTGATGAGTCCTGCCCCTGAAGAGGATGAAGCAGTAGAGACGTGTGATGAAGTGATTGTAACTCCCATTCCCCGTCCCCCTGCGCTGCTGTGGGGGATAGGTAGAGAATTTGGGAGTGAAGCTGTGTGTGGGAAGAAGGGAGGGGTGGGGGGAAGGTGTTTTAAGATTTGGTTTTATTTCTCATTACCCTACTCTGGTTTGATTGGCAATAAATTAAACTAATTTTCCCCAAGTCGAGTCTGTTTTGCCTGTGATGGTAATTGGTTGAGAGTTCTCTCCCTGTCCTTATCTTGACCCACAAGCCTTTTGTTATATTTTCTCTCCTCTGTCCTGCTGAGGGGGGGAGTGATAGAGTGGCTTTGGTGGGCACCTGGCGTCCAGCCAGGGTCCACCCACCAGAAACGTTAACGGACAAGGGCCTCTACTGTACTTCCCTGCATGTGCTAACTTCCTTTTTAGTGTTTTTGTCCAAAGGCTCTCCGCATAATCCTGTGTTCTGAAGGAACTACTTAATATTGTATGTGGTATCCACCACATATCTGAATGATGAAATGTTGATGCTGTTTGAAGTGATAAATGTGCTGGCTCAATATGTTTGGCAAGGAAACCACAATTAACTTCAGCTGTAATTAGTTTCTCTTTCCAACCTCCCAGCATGATAAAGTGTTCTTCTAGTTGATCCTGTAGTATTCCACTAGTATAGAATAACGTTCGTAAGTAGTTATTCTTCTGTTGTATTTTTGATGCCTTCTGGAGCATGGAAAAAGTAGAAAATGTCTGCTGGAAGACGGTCCTATCTGGAAAACTTTCAGCAATCTTCTTGTCGGTTTCTTTTCTCTGCACACAAATGAGTTTTGTCATTTCAGATGATCTCATTTTTATGGGGGATGGACTCTATAGCAGGATGCTATTAATTATGTTATTCTGAGGAAAAGACTGACAAAACCAAGAATCAAACTCTGTTCTTTTGTGTCCCCAGTGTAGTACATAGCTGCCTCACTCATTTGCTCTAGTGGTACCTCAGGAGCCATGCTTATTAATGGTAGTAGAGATTCTAATGCAGTATTTCTAGTAGGACATAGATAATGAGTCTGCCTCCCTCTCTACAGTTGATGCTTTCATGACAGTCCCCAGGAATGCCTTTCTCACAGGCTAGGCAATGGAGGTTTATCCAGTCTTATGATAAGATTAGATAAACTGTGGCACCCAAAAGCTAGGAAGGTGAACACCCTGGTCATATCTCATTTGGATGTCAGGATGAGGTCAGCACCACCCCATGATTGGTGCCCTGGTTTCCATTGGAATAAAACCTGGGTACACAGTTATGAAGCATTCTAGCAAGTCTGCTTACCTGGAGGATAGCAAAATGAGGACTGGAGGCAGGCAGCACTTTGGAGCTATGTGCAAAGAAAGGGGCATGGATTGCTGCAACTAGAGCAAATACTGGCTCTTCAGAGCAAATATTGGGTCTTCAGTGAAGTTGTTACCAGTTTATTGGGAAATTCACTTGAAACTCTAATAGTTTGTCTCAATGCTATTAAAAAGTTGGTTTTATAGTGTATGCTGCTCTTTTTGTGGAAGAAAAGACTATTTTATCGCATATTTTATTTCATATTTTTCTTTGTTAGTACATAGATTCAACAGAACTTGAATGTTCTATGGAAGCGGAGAACTCAGTGAAATATCACCAGGCATGGCACAAACTGTGCAAAGCAGAGTAAGTGGCATCGGATATGCTGTATTCCAAATGCAGACCGTGATATTTATTTCATGTGATGAAAAATGCTTCAGCAAGTCACTTCTCAGTGCATCCAAATTTTCATTACTTACGTAAAGGGATAGATGTGCATGGTTGGTGACAAGCTTCAGACATAGCAAATTATAGTATCAACCTATATACTCAAACTCTGCTTTAATCTCTTTAGACAAGTTGCAGTTCTTTGGTGTTTTTTTTTTTTTCTTTTTTTTTTTGGATAGCTAGATTTCTTTACAGTGCAGGTCAGTTGTCAAAGATTTTTCTTTGTCAACATGCATCATAGTGAAAGGTAGTTAGATAAAAGCTTAGTAAATGCTGGTGGCACTCTGCAAACATCTTTAAGAATCATTGCTGGGGTTTCAATTTATATTTGTAAAGGGATGTTTGTTGTCAAAATGGATTTAATTTCTTCAGTATTACTTAGTAGACAAAGTTTTGGTGTTAAGATCCTAGAGCGGTGAATATGTAGCTAGTTTATTTAAGCAATACGTATTTAAGCAGTGGGAATTTCACTGTGAAGCATGAGGTTGGTCAGATGAGAATTGGGCTGGGTAGATGAGACAAATCTCCAAATTTAGAGTTAAATTCTGTGTATTCTGAATGGTCATACAAAACATGCCTTTTGTGCATTGTGCTTGCTTTGTTATAACCTCAAAAGTCTTTCTTCAATTTGTATGGACTTCCTTTGCTGGCTTGATTCTACATGTTGGTTGCTTTATATATGGCTGTCATTACAGTGGTATTCTGGTCCCAGGAGGGTTTGGAATTAGGGGAACAGAAGGCAAACTCCAAGCTATCTCCTGGGCAAGAACAAAGAAAAAGCCTTTCCTTGGTAAGATCATTAGAGTCAGAAATTACTGTGTTTTGGAGGTGTATAGCAAGCTAATTGATAGCATTAATACCCCCCCCTCCAACCCCCCCCAGAATCCCAAAACAACAAACACACACTAGGGAAGGATCCTATCTTAGGGAAGTAAGTGTACTGTTGTAAATATTTGCCTTGTAAATAATGCCCAGGGTCATAGTCATATATTACATCTGCTGTATAAGGAAGGAAGAAAAAGACTATCCCAACTCCAGAAGTTTTATTTGCTATATTTGCATTTTATGTGGAGAGTTGTTGCTTCTCACTGTAATTAAATCAGCTTCATTATAGATATTAATCAGTGTGCAGAAAACATAGGTTTGTGGACCTATGTGGACACATTTGCTGTATTAAATATTTTTTGTTGATATACTGGTATAATTTATTATGGTAAAGTCTAAAGACCCCATCTGGCCTGTAAGCGAAGTGCTGTTTATGTAAGTGCCTCTGAAGCTTTGGTTCCTACTTCACATTTCTTACAATTTTGTAAGCTACTACTTTGACTAGTTGCCAAAGCAAAATTTGAATCTGGATGTACCCAGGCTTTCTTTGCAGTAATTATTGGTAAAACAGATGGGAGGAAGAAAAAAAATTTTTGAAAGGGCTTAAAGCACGTAATTGTCTCACATGTATTTGCAGAGTTTGAAGAATGAGTTTTACATTAAGCAGCTGTTTTTGTTTTAGCTTTTTGGTAACTCTGTGTATATACACTGGGTACCAAGATTTCGAAGCAGTCAAGTTTAAGACAGGACAGCAAGTACTTTGTCAGTCCTACTCTTTGTCCTTTTAAATCCTGGGGGTTTTGTTTTCTCTTCTAGGAGTTTGCCTGGGAATGCAGTTAGCAGTTGTGGAATTTGCAAGAAACTGTTTGAATTGGAAAGGTGAGATCAGTATGCTAGTGTGAATAAGATTTGCTTAGAAGAAATTTTGTTCTATGTGTGAAAGGTATATCTGTTATTACAACTATTGTATGGATCCTATGATCATTAGGCATTTAGCTCTTGCAACGTGATCATTTTCAGCTAAGCACCCTGTGCTACCTTTCTGTACGAGGGAGTAGGCACTCTTATTATGCAGATTGCTTGAAACCTGCCTCTTGATCTAACCAGTGTAGGAGAAAGTATGCTTACAGTTCACCTCTGTAGTCTCTGGAGTGTGCAGGTGGTCAGGAGTTAAAAGTGGGAAGTGGTTTTCTCACTTGCTTTCATTAGTTGGAGTAGCCAAACCATAGCCACAATTCACTGGTGAGCTAAATCTCTTCATACTACTACTGCAATACTACTACTATTGAATGAATTTCTTCCACTAAGAGCTGAGAGGAAGAAGTTCTGGGAAATAGGAAAGGAGTGTGTGTGACTGAGGTCATACGCTTCCTGCGGTAGCTTCAAAAGTGGTGCAGTATGTGTTTCAACATATAAGATTGTAGCTTAAAAGCAGGCAAGCCCGAAAATGCCACAGAACTGTTATGATGAGTTTGTTGTGCATGTAGAATGATGGAAATGTACTGTGTTTGTTTTGAACTTCTGTTTCAGATGCAAATTCTACAGAATTTGACCCAGACACAAAAAACCCTGTTGTAAGTACTGATTTTTTTTTTTTCCTGCATATGTTGTGTGAACATACATCTTTTGTTAAAAAGGGAGTTACCTCTGTGTAGGTTAAGATCTATCTATATTTTTACATGGTAGGACATGAAGAGGTGTCCGCTGTCCCTATTCAGTATTGTTTATGAAGGTTTTCTCTTTTAATAGTCCCTTGCCTTCACCTGCTCGCTTCTGTGATTTGCCTTAGCTTTTATTTTTGTAATTTTTCTAATAGATTCCTTGGCCGTAGACTGATGCTGGGAGTAGAAAACAATGTTTAGGTTGGCTTTACTAGAGAACAAAATATAAAAGTGTAGCACAAAGCTATTATAAAAATAAAAATTTATATAAAAAGGATTATATGGAAAGCTGTTGAAAAATTCTTGTCTTTCCTTTATATAATAGTATAAATAACCACTATACCATCCTCCCCCATGCATCTCACAGTCCTCCTTTTGAGAAAAATTTCAATGCTGTGGATATGACAGGGCTCTATATCATATGCCAATGGTCGGATTTTAGAGTGGACTTCTTCCAGGTATCTCCTAGTTCAGGAGAGTATGGTATCACATTATCATAATAGTAAAACTTAAAAAATGATCAGTAAGAGAGGGTTTTTAAGAAAATGAAAAAGAACAGAAATAGGTGTGAGAAATAAAGTAGTATGTTGGTGTAAGATGTAAACATCTGTTCTAGTGATAAATTAAGTGGGTTGCTCATAGTGACCTACTGTTTCTGTATCAATTTCCTTCAAAAGAGTTTTGTTGGGATTTGTAAGTAAAACATATTTTTCTCCACATCTGCTTAGTTTGAAGCATGCAAATTGGAGGTTTTTAAAGCATTTCACCTGTTTGTCAAGGTTGTTTATATGCACAGGAGAGATAATATAGTCTGAACTTTTGAAGGTAAATTGGAGACCTTCAGAGTTTCAGTGTGACACTTGCTGCTAAAACTTGGTGGCATTTGGAAATGTCCTCGGGTGAACAGAGGTAAACTTTGCATTTGGTATCAAATTTGTGGGCTTGCCGTCGTAAGAGGTCTCGTCCTTCACCCTTTTTGAATGTATGCAAAGGCATAGTCTTTCACTGTAGGGGTCAATTTCACAATAGTAATGTGTTGTAAAACGTGGAAGATGTTGAAAGCTTATTGTAACTTTTTTAGGAAGCAAGAGGGATAGTACAGAAGACTGATTCTGGGGCATCTTTATTTCTAGGGCTTTTTAGTGCCAGTTTTATTTAACTTCTCATGACTGCATTTCAGCTAGTCACCTCAGGTACCTTTTCAGGATGCAGTCAGATCATCAGGAGGGATGAGTCACTCTTTGGAACTGCAGGTTTCTCTCCATTATTCTAAGGGTTGTTTACAGTAGCTCCAATGCAGAGCTCCACACTTGGCTAAAGGCAGGAACACGGATGCTTGTCTGCTGCAGCCCTACTGGCAGTTTCTTCTATTACAGAAAAGCTAGTGTGTATTAGTACAATATATCTAGGACAAAATTTTATTCCACAAGTAATTAACTGAGTGATTTGCAGTTTGCATTCAAGGGCAAGTAAAGTATATGTGTGAAAGAGAAAATTATGTGGACATAAAATTAAGAAAATAATGGAGTGAATGTATGTGTCATAGAAGATTAATACAGTGTTTACAATTGAAGCAGTATGTTTGCAGTACATATAATGGATATTCTTTTGTTCTGAGCTACATTAAGGTTCTGAAATTAGTTATTACCAGTCATATTTCAGCGTTTTAATCTGATCTTTGACATCTCAGTTCTGGGCAAGAAACAGATGTAAATCATTCCACGGGGGAAATTTGCACTATCAATAATTATAACTACTAAATAATCTGTCTTAGCAGAGTCCATCTTGTGCTAAAAACTGTTTAGATATTCTATATAATAACAAATCAATAAAAACGATTGGATGAGAAGCAGATTAGTAAAGCTTGTGAACTACCAAACTGATGCAGATGTTTCATTATCCAAGAAAGTTAATTGGAAACACCGTATCAGTACTGATAATACCTTGTGATGTCACTGAGTGGCTCAAATGAGTGCTAACCTAGGAGCAAAGCAGTGTATTTTTCTTTCGTTTCCTGCTCCTTTGGAAACTGAAGAGGGAGAAGAAGGGCACTGGTGAGGCAGTAGCTGTGTTTTCTCTTATTTTTAAGAAAAAGGAAAAAAGGAAAAAGTTCAATAATATAGCTTGGCAGGGGAACTGGGGGACAACTGTAAAATATGCAGCTACTTACATCCCTTCTGAATTTGCTAAGCATTCGAATACCTGGAACTGTACTCACCAAAGTTGATAGCTTCTTGTAAAGTACATATAAAATATCTTGGCCTACTTTGCTTCCCTTTTCTCTGCATCTATGGAAATTTGAACTTTTTTTATTAGAAATAAAAAATGACATCGTCAAGTAATCATGTAACTCAGAATTAGGCTTCCAAAGGAAAAAAACAGGTGGCTGAAATAATAAGAAATGATATTACTGGCAACTGTCTCAATTAAAATAACACAAGTTATTGTACTATAGAAGACCATTGTCTTATTAGTAAAAAGTTTTGAGCATTGTAAAAGGTTTTTATGTGATGAGGCAATTATGACTTGTTCTGTTTTGAACCATGACGAATGTACAACTGAATGTTCAAATGTAGAGAGTTGCCTGCAATGCTGAGTATCTGTTTCATTTTAGTTGTTTGTCTGTTTCTGCTGATTATCATTATAGCAATGTTGCTCAACCTGGGTTCGGCAGAAGCACCCATGAGTAATTTTAGATAGGAGGGAAACCATGTATAA